>NC_137814.1:19262200-19679700 GCF_963921795.1 Nannobrachium achirus | reverse complement strand
ATGGCAGAGCAGTGGCTGACGTCGCCATCTGGTGGTGATTAGTGTGTGGTGAACGTCAAAACGAGTGCTCCTTGACAACTTTTACTGGTTTCTTGAACATACTGTAACATATATATATATATATATATATATTTATTTATTTTAGGGCTGGGACTTGTCTGATTAATTACATAAAATTAACACAATTAAAAAATATCACATTTTAATAGCACTAAGTGTTTGCACCACAGAAGCTTTCTCACTGGAAGTCCGGCCAACCAACCAACAAACAACAAACCTCAGTGCACGCAATGGGAGAAGAAGCCAATCAGACCGCTTGTTTGCTCGGCCCAGTGAATATAACTAACTCAATAACTACAATAACTAACTCCTATACGAAAATGCGTTTGAATTGTCATAAATTTGCTTCTCAAGTCAAATAATTATATGCGATTAAACATGATTAATTTTGATTAATTAATTACAAAGCGAGAGAGAGAGAGAAAATAGATATATAGATATATGATTTAATGGAATCAAATTAAGCATTTACAGTATGCAAATGTGTATTTCACAGGTGGGTCTATATGTCAGTCAGTTATTACAGTTAGATTGCATCAGTACACAGACTGAGCCACAAACAATCACACTGCACCCCTTACTGTATGCACCTGCCCATGGTAACCTGATTTTTTTGGTCAGAGGGTTTCCATGGTAACCGAGCAATAGTCTTGACAGGCAATGAGGAGGGTTGTATAAGTAGTCAACGCCACAGTAGTAATGCAGAAAGGCACATTCACACTAGTATATTGGTGTCATTATTGCAGATATGCATTTGGAGATTCATTGTGTGGTGGTGAGGAAATAGTCAGGTCCAGGGGCGTCACAAGGGGTAGGAAAGTGGGACTGAGTTACTAGGGCCCAAGGTGGTGGAGGGGCCTTAATTATTTTATACTTTAGCTCGTGAAAATGTGTGCAAATCTTTGAATATATGTATTTTTTAAGCGAACATTTGTAATTCAAATTGTGCTTCTGGGGGGTCCCTGGAACTAAATATTTTGAGATGGGGGTCCGTGGCCAAATACATACCATTTTGGGGGTCCTTCACAGGAAAAGGTTTGAGAACCACTGCCATCGAAACATAGATTTTTCAAAAAACCTTAGAAGGATTTGAAATATTCAAAGATTTTCATGATTTTTCAAAAATAGCAGATCTACAAGCTTGCAGCGCGGCACTCCTTGCCGCGCTGTGAGCTTGTATATCTGCTATTTTTCAATAGTTAAAGCACAGGGGCCCCACAGTGAATTCTTGTACCCGGGGCCCAGAATTTGGTGCGACACCCCTGGTCATGTCCCAGGGAAGGTGAGGAGAGAGTTGGCTGCCATTTTGGAAACCCGCTCAGGCTGTGCAGAGATGACAAATGACTGTGGCTCCACAAGGTGCCTGTATAATTTATCTTGGACTGATAATACATGACTTCTCTACTGTGTGTACAGAAGCAATTACAATTACCATCTGTTATCACAAACTCCCATCAGATAAGGTCCAAAAAGTTTTTTTTCTTCCGCCATTTCGAAGACTGCCTTTTGCCACCAAACATAAAAAGCACCAATACATTCCATACAGAACAGAGTGACCTTTTGAAAACTAGAACCGTGACTGAAAGTAGTGCTGTAGACTGGCACAAATAATATGACACGCACATTTTAAAATAAACTAAACTGTATGATGAATGGTTGTTGTGATACGGCACAATCATTGAATTAGACTTATAGGCATATCCTGATCTGAAACTGCTGTGGTGAAACAATTAACCTTTGTTTAGCAAGTGCATTTCAGATTTATACTGTACAAAGTTTGGGTTTGCCCATAGACCGTATGCACGTCTACACGGAGACAAGCTGTAAATGGTAAATGGTAAATGGTGCATTTATATAGCGCTTTTAATCCAAAGCGCTTTACATAGATTGTGCATTACATTCACCCATTCACACACACATTCATACACCGGTGGCGGAGGAAGCCATGCAAGGCACCAACCTACTCACCGGAGGCAATTAGGGGTTCAGAGTCTTGCCCAAGGACCCTTCGACATTAACTCAGGGGGAGCCCGGATTCGAACTGGGAACCCTTCGGGATTTATACCCTTCGTGCTCTAATACCAGTTTCTCTACCCCTGAGCTATGCCGCCCCCAAGCTGTGACGTTTCTCATGGTAAACTGCGACCTTCGGTCGCAATAATACATACAAAAATACCCACACAACATAATTTAATTATTAATATAAAATAAAGAAAGCCCACACCATTGATTATTGTTTTGAAGCCTTCCCAAGTTGAAGTGATTTAGATTTAGGTCCTGCACTCATCCATATTATTATAAAACGTTCTGTCTGGATATGGGAACAAATGAAATCATCAATGTATGTTCTGTTGGTGGTCTTACTAAATTTATGTTCAGAATATGCCAATAAAAACATAGTACTGTACCTCTGGGCCTGGGGTTCCATGTGTACAATATTGTACCATCTATGCCATCTAGTGGCTAAAGTCAAAAAGTTTGTAGGTTTGTTTTTGGCAAGCAACACCATCACATTAAATTTGGTAGAAAATTGGGGTTGGGGAAGCTGGGGAAGAACACACACACACACACACACGCGCGCACACGCACGCACGCACGCACGCACGCACACACTTTTTAATCTAAAACAATCCCCCAGCACATACACTGTCCTGGTCATTTTGATTTATATGAAACTTAACATGAAATCTATCTCACCCAAATTAGTGTGGAGATGAAGAATAGATCTGTGAAAGCAAGAATGTATTTTGTATCCTAAAGTGCTTTATTAGATAATTGATATTAACTAACATTGTAATGTCATCAAGGACGATGATACACATTTTGGTAGCAGACTGGCACTGCAGTCATTCAACCTTACTTTTTCATTCAACATGTCAAGATTATACAAATGCACATTTTTAGTTGTTGCTCATATGAAACAAAAAACTTTTCAGGCTCTCAAGAACAGACTAACTGAGCTCCAGTTAAGTGAAAAGGACCTTTTCTTTGACGATGGCTGGCCAGATTGCTGACATAGAAACATAGGTTTTTCAAAAGAATCTTAGAAGGATTCAAAAGACACTTATAGAATCGGGTCAAAATTCAAATTTTCATGATTTTTTCAAAAATAGCAGATCTACAAGCTCACAGCGCGGCACTCGGTGCCACGCTGTGAGCTTGTATATCTGCTATTTTTCAATAGTTAAAGCATAAAATAATAATACACTATGTGTACCCGTTCTGAAAGATCACAATATTCCAAAGAACCATTTCATTCTTTTCAGATACTTATAGGTGCATAGTTTTACTAAGAAACTTTCCAATTTCCCTTTGTGGCACCTAAAAGTGCAATAGGTGCTATACTTAAAATTGTACTATTATGGGAAAGTCTATAAAAATCTATAAAAAAACAACAACAACACATTACCGCCACAATGGAATGTTGCTAAACTGGCATGGTAGAAGGATGTTATATTCCCGATCTCAGATGACACATGGCCACATATTTTGAAATGTATCGTCTCATCCAAGTCATACATTGAATGATCAAAAGTTATGTGTACTTGGCCAAAATATACCCTGGTTGGCATTAATTAACCCTTAGTGCCTGAGATGTTTGTCATGTACTAGTCATGTAATTCCCTAGATAAATTCAGCTTGAGTCTCCATCAGAAGAAAATTGTACTATTCTCCAGGCAAAAGCTATATCATTTGTAATGCTACTGACCCAGAGGTAAATCGTTCTTATGTTAGTGAAGCCTGTCCTGTTTAAAAACTGGGTTAAATGTGGTCTAAGCAATATTGTTTCGTTAAACCAGGTGCTAAATAGCTCTATATTCTGAAAGCAATCAGTGCTTGTTCAGGAACAGAGGTCTGCACATCTTTACTAAAATGCATAGCAGAATTTGTCAAAAGCTACCCATCACTTCATATAATTTTCTCTTACGCACTTACACATAGCCAGAGATAGCCAATTGGATCCAAAACACTGTCAAGCAATCTACATGTCAGGAAATGTATGTAACTGCAGTATATTATAGGTAGGTGTTTTGTTTTTTCCACTGGGGAGGGGTTCAGCGAATTAACGTTCACGGCTAACAAACTGAAAAGCAATAAATAAAGTAAAAAAACGTTTCAGCCTGTAATCGCTTCTTTCCCACGAGATCTCAGGAGAACATCTTGTTTCTCGGCCGCAAAGCAGCCTTCCTCTCTTGTTCATACATGTCGATGTAGGATCTAAGAAGGTCGTCCATTCTGTGGCCCTGAAGAACAAAATAACCAGTTGATCTTCGTGTGTTTGTTTATCCTACAAATTAAATATAGGGTGAAACATTTCTCTATGAGATAAAGGGTCCTGCCACTTACATCTGATGTTTCGCAGGTGAAGGTGCTGCCTCCCAATAGGTTACCAATGGTTATTTGGAAAAACGTGGTGCCACTGTACCAGTTGGTGATGCGGTTAAAGGAATGCATCACAAGCAGCACCTAACGGGTTTAATGTCATAATTATTAGACAATAGTAGTACTTAAATTGCATAATTATGAAACGCCATGATGGAATACTACTATATTGTAAAACTATAACAGCAAACTGTACATTGAAGAATAACCAACAGTGCAATGCATGGGACAACTACAACTGGTTGAGCTAACATTCTTATGGGCCTCTCACCGGATGCAGTCAGTGCAAACTGAGCAGCAAAGTGTGAAGAAAAAAGAAAGTGTGTGTGTGTGTGTGTGTGTGTGTGTGTGTGTGTGTGTGTGTGTGTGTGTGTGTGTGTGTGTGTGTGTGTGTGTGTGTGTGTGTGTGTGTTTTCACCGTTCAGCCCCATCTACTATATCTCTCGATATTGGCGGTGCATTGAAAGGTTGCGACACAAAGTGTCAAAGTTGAATTTGTTTGAACACTGAGCGGTGCAGCAGGCAGTGGAAACATGACAGAATGCTGTTGTGCTCACCGTCAGTGGGAAATTACTCTCCATTAAAGTCAATGGCCATTTGCATTGAACAAATCCAGTGTGAACTGCCCATTATTGAGATAAGAATACTATAGTGATACATGTATTGTAGATATGTGAGAAACAATCACATGCTGTACATCAGTCTTCAACAGGGGGTCCGGTACCCCTAGGGGGTTCTCAGAGTTACTACAGGGTGTCCTTTTTTATATTAACTTGAACTGAATGAATCCAAAATACACTGATGTGCTGTCAAACGATGAAACTATATGGAATCTATGAAAATGTTGTGGGGGTCCCTGCTTCATCTCTCTCTCAACCAAGGGATCCTTGGCCTGAAAACGTTGAAGACCCCTGCTGGACACAATGTTAATGTGTTGGTTAATATGAGTCAAGCACAAACCTTTGTCTTTGGGTCTATAAAGCTGACACCTAGCTTGCTGATGACAATTCTGAGCTCTGTTGGGTAGCTAGGTTCAGCCGTTTGCTGCAAGGAAAAAATATAATCAGCACTGAAATCACATTTATTTCTCCCCCAAATAAGTCTCCATTCGATCAAGATTGCTTACCTTTACGTCAAAGAAAGCACAGCCGAAGGTCGGCCAGGGGAAGATTTTTCTAAGGAAGGCGATTTTGGCCTCGTCCACAGTGATACCAGCCTGCTGCTTATAGGAGGAGATGATGTGCTGCAAACAGATAGAAAATAAGAGCACAGCTAAAATGATCCACTAAGGTTACAACAATAACAATCACATAAAAGCTACTTCAACCTTGTTCATCCATATCCTCACTAGGGATGTCCCAATCGGGATCAGTGATCGGGTATCAGATCGGATCGGGTTGAAAAAGATCGGATCGGAATTGGAATTGGGAGAAGAAGATCAGGATATGCTTTATTTTTGTGTTGATCCAATGCTGCACTAAGTGAAAAATCGAACCTCTGTTCGAAGTGGAGCTGTGTGTGTGTGTGTGTGTGTGTGTGTGTGTGTGTGTGTGTGTGTGTGTGTGTGTGTGTGTGTGTGTGTGTGTGTGTGTGTGCAACAGCGCCCCTCCCTTAACATGTGTGGCCAGAAAAGGTTACTGCAGGCTACATACCCGGAGACAGACAGACAGACAAACAGACAGACAGACAGACCCACACACACGGCCACGTATAGGGAGCCCCACACAGCTCCAAAAAGAAAAAGCTATATGCATGGATACTCTCATTTAAATAAAAATCTGCCTTAAGGGATATCGTGAATCTGTTTGTCTTTTCTTTTTTCTTAATGCATTGCCAAAAGATCGGATCGGGAAAGATCGGGATCGGGAGCAAAAATATGTGATTCATATAATTCAATGGACCAATTATTCTTTTTACAGATCATCATCATTGAGCTCCCAGGAGGTTAGCAGCAAACACCACCAGCGTGGCAGAAATACAGCGGGATAGACCGTTTGTGATGCACTTAAAGGTAAGACATTTAAAGAATCAAATGATATATTATCACATCTTAATCAATATACCTTTCACTCCTTTAAAACCTCCATTCTCCTACCTTCTTCCACTCATCAGGGGACATAAGTTTCATCTGGTCAGCAGGAACTAGATCTTTCAGCATCTTGGGGATCATGACAAACTGCGATTTGTCTGAGTCTACTTTGACTCTGAAGAGGAGCCCAGCCAGGCTGATCATGTCCTCCCTGGTACAATTATGCCGCCCCAGTAGGTATTTAGGCAGCTCCTGTGGCGATGAAAAGAGCACCTCATTTATACTCTGTCACATGCATCACTTGCCAAAAAGAACAGATCTCCAAGCTAACAATGTATGGCACCGCCATGAATTGTTAGATTGAAGATCTGGTCTTAATGGCAAACGACACTGTCGTGAGATGGATGATCATTTTTTTAGACGCTCGTACTCTGCCACCAAATCAAGGCAAAACAGAAGTCAGACATTCCTTGAATACATATTGATTAAGTCTTTTACGTTTGACCTTTTTCACCCAAATCTCTATAGGGCAGCCCAGAGCCCATTCTCATAGGCTGAGCCTATGAGCCCTGAGCGCTGAGCCTACAACCATATTCCCACCCAATTTTCATGAAGATTCCCCATCTGTTCTTGTTATTTGGTTCACGGACAGACTCCAATAACCTGCCAACCATGCACACAGGCAGGGTAAATATATACTGTATGTATTTAATATTTATTAAAAAGAGCCTCTGTAATACGCGCCTTAACCACTAGGCCATCGGTGCACTCAGAGCTTTGACCTTTTAACAAAAAACGTTGTTTGAACAAAAAGTAGCACTCACACTACCATTAAATGAGATTAAGTGGAGGAGGTTATCTTATTTGGTCCATCAGAGGTTACTACAGCGCTTTGGGTCAACATCTGTTGTTTTTAATGTGCTTCATGGATCTTTATGGATGAATGAAATTGACTTACATAGTGAAAAGGAATTGGAAGTGATGGAGACTAGAATGTGTTGTGGCTGTGAGAGTGAGAGTCTGACCTGTGGGAAGTGGAAGGACAGGTCAGCGGTCAGGTCTCTGCCAGGAGTCACGTTGAACCACAACTTCCTCATGAAGAGGACCAGGTAAGGAGCAGGGGTTGGAGCGCCTGGGAAATACAAAGATTTATTCTCCTCTATATATTAAAACACAGAAGATGTTTGGTCTGTTTCATTGCTTGGTGATGAAAAGAAGAAGGGATTTTTAAGGCACTGTGACAGAAATATGATGGCAAAGCACAGAGAGATGGATGGATAGATAGATAGAAAACAGCAAAAAATTGTTAAGACATACTGTACCTGATGTACAGTATGTCTTAACAATTTTCTGTCTGTGTATAACCAAATATAAATGTATAATACAGTGTATGTTTGAACATTAAACAGCAAACTGACAAGTAACCATCACCTTCTTTGACTTTCTTTGCTCTCTTAGGCTGGTCTGTCTGCCTTAAACTGTCAAAGAAATACTTCCGGTCGTCCAAGCTAATCATGATCTGGGGAAGGAAAAAAGAAATCGAAAAAAAGTCTAAAGTTGTCGGTTGTTGTTAGGGGACTGTCTAATGAAAATGAATCGTATACCTTTTTTGATAACTTTTCCACTATTTCCCCCCACATTCTGCAATATTCTGATATCTCTCTATCAATTAGAAGTGTATGTTCACACAGATGGAACCGTTTCCCCGCTAATGCCTACAGAGTTAAATAGAAAACATAAAAAATCTGAAAGCAATTTTACATTACCACACCTTTCTGAGTGTGGTCTTCATGAATAGACTGTAGCCGTCGGACGAGCTCAGGCCGAGCGTTGTTGCGATTCCACGACACAGATCCCTGATTCTTGTTGTTGAGGTCACTTCAAACAGCTACAGTGAAAAGGGACAGTCATAATGGTCCACTTTGAGTTTATATGGTACAGTATTATCTCTTTCAACGGTAAGGGAAGGGAAGAAAAGATAATAAAATAAACCCTTATTGATCCCTGGGGGGAAATTCAGGTGTCATTGTAGCAACAACAATAAGAATGAAACACAGGAACAGGTAAGAGTAGAGATCCTTAAACACTGGGAGCATTTACTTAAAGGAGCTATAGTCAACTTTTTCTTGAAAAAAACTGACTTTGTTTATATCCCTCTTCTATTCTTGATAAGGGATATAAACAAAGTCGGTCTGAAAATGGCCAAAATGATTTATTTTATTTTTCTATTCATTTTTGAATAGAAACACATATATTAAGCTTAATCTTTTTTATAAAATATTTTCGAAACATTTTTATTTTAGCGCCGGTTTTTCAAGAAAAAGTTGACTATAGCTCCTTTAAACTACTATTTGTGTCATGAGTAGGCTATGTCCAGACAGAACATGTATATATATGTTATATATGTTGACCGTTCCGTGAGTGCTGGTATTCTCTTTTAGAGATGCTCTTTTTCAAAAGAACATGTATATAACCATACGAGTAAAGCACCAAAACTAAATAAGAAAGAAAAGCAAGACAACTAATAATGGCATGGGATAGTGTGGATATTGGACTTCATGTGGTCTATGTCATCAGTCATCTATGACGTACAGTATGTATGAATGTGTTTGACTCCAAATTTGGACATGGTTTCAGCCCAATCCAACTGAAATTCACTTCCATTATAAAGTTATTAAATACTGTATATATATAAAACATATCGTATGTGAAGCCTACTGACAGCATGCACACGAAATGTGATGTTTGGTTTGTGAGATTAGCCTTGGACAGACACACGCACACACACACCTAGATGGCAACCCTCCTACTGATAATGGAAGGAGAAAAACGCCCGCACACTGTTCATATGCTCCAAAAACTTACTTTTATTATAGGCAACTGGCTGCAACGTTTCGACTTTACGTCTTCATCAGGCAAAAGTCAGGCAAAACCCTCCTACTGAGCCATAGCATAAAAATAATATGTACAGTACTTTCAAGCCAAGCAACCTGACTATTAGGCAAAGACCATGCGTTCTATTGCATCGACCATCATACACATAATCATAGCCGAGGATGGGCCAAAGGTATCTGGGTTACAGGACAGGGTAATGGCTGCTCAATGAGCAGACGTGGTCACTGCGTTAATAAGAACATGGCGGTTCCTTACGTCGTCTGTTTCGTTGGGGAAGTGGACTTTGTGGAAGATCTGTGTGCTGTTCTGTTGGACGGCCTCCACTTCCACCTGATGGGGAGGCAGCTGTCTGGGCTCCAGTCTAATGGCACAAAGAGGTACAGCAGAGAGCATGTATGCATGTCAGTTTAACTCTTTAAGAGTGGACAAAGTTCAATAACAAATTATCCTGAAACTCTACAAACCACACTAATAATTAGTGTGGTTGCCCTAAGAGGGCAACCTGTTAGGGCAACCTACAACCAGACTATAGTACTTGTCTGACTTGATTCTTTACGAATAAACTTGCCGCGCTATTCCTCCCACAATTTTGGTGGCACGCACTTCGGCCATATGTCAAATCGACTGGCTTCATCGGGAATCGTGTGCTTGCATTTTGCTAAGAGATACGTTATATCTTACAATAAATGCAAGACATCTCTGTGAGTATGTGTGAGTATGTGCGCAGCGTATGTCGAGAATCGTTCGTCCCACTGGCTCCAAATTCGGCATGCGCGTTCCCCGCCGCCAAAAAAAATAAATGAAGAAATGTACAGGTATGTACAAAAATTGAGGTCTACAGCCTTCTAGAATAAATCATCATTACTTACACAAGCAAGTAATGAGCAAGTATGTATGTATGTCGGTGTCTCCTCTTGTTTAATGATGACATTGCGAGAGATGCTGGTCCCTGATTGGGCTACGGTCTTAAGAGGCAATGAGGGACCAGTATTCCTGATGATGTCAGTGGTGATGTCATTGGTCATAATATATCAGTTCTTTTTTGGAAGCGGTGATGCCAGTGGTGATGCCATGCATGGCCTACTTGTGCGCAAAGCGCAAGTTGGCAGGCACCTCGACAGAGTGCATTTCTAGTTACATCTGTAACCAGAGCTATGCCACATTGCAACTTTGCAATCAAGTTACTAAGCAGAAACCTTGAAAAATACAAATGTTTTTATCACAAATTGCACTTTTGCTGATAAAAAAATACATACAGTATATAGCAAAGACTTTCAGGGAGTGTCTTCCTTGGCCTACTGGAAGCATGGACAGAAAATAGATTGATCCACTGTTTGCTAGATTAGCACCAGATTTATGCAGGCACATACAGAACCCTCACAAAATGTAATCTCTCTCTGCCTGGTGGAGATAAATATATCAAAGTAATAGCATCAGAAAGGTGATGGACAATTTCAGATAGCTGTCAGATAAGCCATCATCCCAGAATGCATGCTAAATTAACTAATAATCTAAAAACTTTGTGTCGGTAGTTGTATTCAGTTTGTATACGATGCGTGCACAGCCCTGTCAGTGCGTTCCATTTGACCCCAGGTGTGCTTTGGTAGGTGTCTGACCTGAGCATGGCGCGTAACCTCTTCAGACAGCCAGGGGACAGGACGTCTCTGGGCCGCGACTCCAGGAACCGCTGGGCGTGTTTGAACAGATTCTGGCTGGGCGGGAACAGGCCTGTGCACAACCACATCAGCTGCCAGCCATACTCCATGCTCAATCTGAGGGAGAGACAGGAGGTTAAATAGAGGTTATAATGATTTTTGCTTACAGCTAAATCATTATTGAGCATTTAGTAAGCAAGTCATTCACACACACACACACACACACACACACACACACACACACACACACACACACACACACACACACACACACACACACACTTCTCTTCCTTCAAAACCGCCATAAAAGAGCACCTGTCTGCAATTTGTAAATGGTCCTAGAAAAGCCCTTTAAGCCCCCCCCTGCCCCATTGTTTACTATATACGTTCATTGTTACTAGTGTTGATTATGTCTTGTTTATTATTCTATGTCTTTAAATATCTTAATGAATTGAATACGCAGGAAACTCAATAAAATTTTAAAAAAATCATTTTTTCCCTTTATTGATAGTACAGTACTGTAGGTAGACAGGAAACGGGGAGAGACGGGGAATGACATGCAATAAAGGCCGTTGGGATCGTGACTTGAACCCGCAACACACTGTCATGCATCAGAGCCTATGTGGTACGCGCCTGGACCGCTATGCCAGCTGGAGCCCCTGTGTTATCCTTTTAACCAGGGGTCAAAGACGCCTTATTTGAGAGAGAGATGAAGCAGGGACCCCCCACAACCTTTTTCATAGTCTCCAATATAGTTTCATTGTTTGACAGCACAATCATCAGTGTATTTTGCATTCAGTCAATTTGTGTTTTCAGATATTTAACCACTTGAACCGTCAATTCTTAACACATATGGTGCCAACCCCGAGTTTCCCGAGTTTGTATTGGTACTAGTGCTGTGCCAACCCCGAGTTTCCCGAGTTTGGGCCGTTTTCAAATTTTTTTTTTTTTTTTTTTTTTTTTTTTCAATTTTTTTTTTTCAAAAAAATGTTTTGGACCTCCAGAAATGTATTAGGCATGATCGCGATCGCGAAATTGCATGTTTAACCCCCATACCAACCCATTCTTTCAAACATGGCAGCCATGTTTGTTTACATCTGAAGAAAACATAATGGCTGATAAATCATGAATGCCTGAACGGATTTCCAAGCGGATTTTTTTGTTTGAAAGCTGTGAACAGCATCTACACACGTGGTGCATCATCTAGGCATGGGCGTGCACTTTTTACACACTTGCACAATTACATGGAAGTCTATGGTAACCATGGCAACGCGAGACATTGAAGAGAAAAAATCATTGCAACATAAGTGTTAATAAACTTGACCTTTCACTCTGTACTTAGTCTGCTCTTTTCCACCTCTACACCAAACGTCTTTGCCGAAAATGTCTCAGAATATGGACGCTAGGATTCAAGTGGTTAATATAAAAAAAATCACACTCGTGTGAACTGAGCGGTGGTGTGTGTGTGTGTGTGTGTGTGTGTGTGTGTGTGTGTGTGCAACAGCGCCCCTCCCTTAACATGTGTGGTCAGAAAAGGTTACTGCAGGCTACAGACAGACAGACACGGAGACACGGAGACACGGAGACAGACAGACAGACCCACACACACGGCCACGTATAGGAGCGTTGTGACCAACGCTCAAAAGGAGTAAAAAAGTTTCTATCACAAAGATTTGGAGGAACCCCTGTAGTAACTCTAAAGCCTCGAACAGAGTCGGGTCCGCGGTGTAGTGCGGTGTAGTCTTTTTGAGCGTTAACGTTGTAGTTTTATGACTCAAAAAGACTACACCGCACTACACCCGCGGACCCGACTCTGTTCGGGGCTTAAGGGGTCCTGGACCCCCTGTTGAAGACCCCTGCTTTTAACAATCATTGCAATTTGTAAACCATACCTCTGTACATAATTTGCAAACTGTTAAACGTATTAAAATCCCACAATTGTACAAACACACAGTGAAGCCAGTACCTGTTGGGGTTGTTGGTCATCTGTCTCATGATCTGGCAGTAGATCTCATCCTGCAGAGCCTGGTACTGAGTGGCGGGTCCAAAGATCTGGTCTGTCAGCTCCAGGGGGCTGCGAGCATGCTTGATGGGGTAGTCGCCCATGTACTTCAGGATGGGTGGGGGGCCAAGGTCAAGGAAGAGGTTAACCCATTTAATGCTTTAACTATTGAACAACAGCAGATATACAAGCTCACAGCGTGGCACTTGGTGATCTGCTATTTTTGTCTTTGAATATATATTTTTAAAAGTGAATATTTTTGTAACTCAAATACTTGCTTCTGGGGGGTCCCTGGAACAACATATTTTTAGACCGGCGGTCTGCGGCCAAATGCAAGTCATTTTGGGGGTCCTTGACATGAAAAAGTTTGACATTTATAGAAATGGCTGTGAGCTTGTATATCTGCTATTTCTTTTTATAGTTAAAGCATAAAATAATGGTTAAAGTGGTTCAAATCTAAAGTGACACAGATTTGCGTTCAGGCCTACTGGAACTCTTAGAGTAAAAATGAAGTTAATAATAACACGGTTTCTAATTCTAATGCATGTGCACAGTCTATATAATACATACAGAGGTCCATAGCAAAATAGAAAACCCTGCCCACACAGCCTCTGTTGTTCCAAGCCTCTCTCTGTTCTGGAGATATGACCAAATATGTATTTCTGACTTTAAGCTTTCGACCAAAGAGTGTATATCACCTCTATCATCTCGGTAGGATAGCTTACTGACCATTCCCACAAACTTTCAAAATCTACCCATTCCTCTAGACTTGTTCACAGACAGACAGATGCATGCACACACAGGAGCAATCACAATTCACTGACATGCATGGCAGGATTGTTAACTACTGTAATTGCGACCATCAGGTCGCAGTTACTACCTCCACCGTCTGTCCGTCACACGTCCACCGTCTGTCCATCACATGTCACATCACAAGCAAGCATCCCTACTCATATCTCCGACACCGTTGCCCCTATCAATGCCAAACTTTGCACACACACTCCTTGGCTGCCAAACCACAACCACCCCTCATTTCTCAAATGGCCCTCTTCTAGTGCCACCATGAGGCCGATTCTTGCAAAACGTCCCTAAAATCAGGCAAAGCAGTACACAGTATCTCTAAAGTAATGTCATCATCATGGATCTGTCCCATTTCCCATATTCCATCCTGATTGGCTACCATTGCCTTCTAAAGTTTTTGTATGGGACCTGACAGTCGTTTATCTCCCGATTAGGGAGTCTTACTGGTAACTCCCCTGGCCAATCAGGGATTCTCTCTGTTGATGGGACAGTAGCTGTTTCATAGATCTCCGATATGGGAGACCAGGTAAAACATAAGGATTGCAGTTTGAAACATTGTTTAGAAGGATATCAGTGAAGGCGTTGCAGGCCAGGGGGTTGAGCTCAGAGTTACGGGCCACGCTACGCAGCAGCGGCTGTTTGAGAGGTTCTCTGGAGCAGGCCCAGAGTTTCTCTCTGCTGCCCCCTCTGGACTGGCCATGGCGTCCCCCGTCCTTACCCGGCTGCCTGTGAGTGACATGTGGAAGAACGTGACATTCCGTGAGAGTCATCTGTTGCTAGGGATGGGACGATATGAACGTTTCATATCAAGATTATTGTGACAAAATAAATCGCGATTTACGATATTATCGCGATAATCAAAATTCATTATCCTGTGGCGGAACATTTGCCAAAGAATTGCAGATCTACAAGCTCACAACGCGTCGCATTGAGAGCTTGTAGATCGGCATTTGATAGAGAGTGAAAAAAAAGACTGTATCAAGTACGTATATTATAAGTACGTTTTACCAATTATAGAGTTTAAGTGGTACCGGATATGCAGCTCGGGAAACAAAAGGTGAATTGATCCCAGTGCGGAGGACGATACCACGACGATAAATTAAATCTCCACAATACGATTCTCGTGAGTGTTTTTTTATCACGATAAACGATAATATCGCTTATCGTCCCATCCCTATTTGTTGCAGAGTAGTGGTCAAGAAGGGAACAGCTGAGACCAACAGACAAGATGAACATGAGGCACTATACAATACACACATACAGTAGGCTACAGACAGCAAAAGTGAATTGTTGAAAGCATGAGAATGAACGCTTTGGTCTGCATCTGTAAATTTGCGCTGCTTTTTTGACCAGGTCTAAAAATGGCTGCTACATGCTATGTTTCTCATTACCTGAAGTTCTCCATGGAGAACTCTCTGAGGGAGATGGGGGCCACGGCTTCATCTCTGCCTGCTTTTGGTGAGTTCTGTGTTGACGAGGTCTTCCTCTGGCTTCCCTCTCGGCTCACCGTGAGCAGTTTCTGGGAGGTTCAGAGGCATTTCATCAGTAACACCAAGAGGGGGCATCATTCTCATCCACCATGCTCACAACGGCCATTCTTTTTTACTCCTCCCAACTTTGAACAAAACAACAACAGAAGCAGCAGCGACTAATGATCACATGTAAAGGTAACTCCCTACCAGCGTGGCATCAGGGGGGCGGCTGAGGGTCGGCAGGAACCTGAGGGTATCGGTGTAAACTGCACCAGTAGTCCCGGTCTGATCGTGCGTCGCCCGGTTCCAGCTGCGCTCCGCATTGAAGTCTGCGTCTTTCTTCACGACCAGCAGGTCACCCCGTTTACAGGCCAGAAACGTGGGGTCATCTTGGGTGAGAGAACAATGAGAGATTTGAACTGGGAGGCAAAGTAAAAGAAAGGAGCGAGAGGGAATAAGATGCACTGACGTTGTCACATAACACTAAGAATAGTGAAGACAGATAGGGGTGCAACAGTTAATCAAACTAATCGATTTAATCGACCAAAAGACAAATCTATAATTTAATAAAATAATCGATTAATACTCTATACCTATTTTGTGCATATCAATATAGGCAAAATGCCTATAATAATAAAAAATAGAAAAAACAAAGAGAAAAAGTATAGTCTCACAAGAAGGAGATATCAGTTATGTACATCTCTCTTAACTATTTGCACTATAAAATGAAATATTGGACATTTATGCAAAAAGTTATGGAGGCAACTGTTCATGAGTGTAACTGTGTGTTTACATACAGACAGTACATGAAAATTGTGTCTGTCTGCATATACTGTAAGTTCCTACCTGGGTTGTTGGCGTCCTGCTGGGTTATTGCGTATATGGAGCGCTCTTTCAGGCCCTCCAGGTACAGGTGCATGAGAGCAGCCATGTCGGCCCCATCCAGACACTTCAGCTCATAACTTCCATCGACCGTGTGCAGGCTCACCGACTGCCCGCCGGCTATACCATCGCTGGAGATTGAGATGGACAGATGCATCGATGTAACCACTGAATGTAATCAGAGGCCGGTGATCCTACAGAGGTCAGCCAGCAGGTGACCGTTTTCAATCCCCCAAATACTTGTCCTCCTGTCAATGTGTCCTCGAGCAAGGCACTGAACGTCTATTTAGTAGTGTGAAGCCACTTTGAATAAGAGCACTACCTCCAGGTCTGATATTGTACATAAACACTGGGGGTGCATGTTAATAAATTGTAAATTACGAACCGACAACCATTTACTGCCAAGTTGGCCAGCCCCTACATTAATCTAAAACAAGCTCTGTTAAAAATAACACTTGCACCAGACATTAGACTAGAGGCAAGGCAAAAATAAACACAAATGCAAACTTATGCTGTACAATAGATTAACGAAGTCATGATGTCACTCGCTCATCCCCCGGTTCGCGGAAGTAATTTCTCTATGGAGAATAACACGAGTCATCTTAAAATCATCTCGTATAAGCATTGTGGTCCAAAAATAAACAAACGGTCTCCGCGATATCGTCGGGGAGGTGGCTCTGTATGGTTTATGATAGTCAGTCCCTCATATTTGATACAGTCCTTTTTTGGTGAAAATGTAACTAATTCGGCAACAGTAACATTAGCGTTTTCTCACCATCAGTTGATTCTTCACATCCATATGAGTCAAACCACTGAGATAATTTCTTTATGTTTGGAAGACAGTTCTTATATGACGCGATATGAAAAAGGTCTATGAGAATCCAGAATGGGGGGTTCAGAATGGGGGAAAAACAGAAACCAGGGAGGATGTATAAATGACGTCAAACTTCGTAGCTCTATAGCAACGGCTCAATGTTAAAACAATCTTAATGCTGCTATTGTAGCATTTCAAGCTCTCAACAACACTCTCTACAAGCCTTCACCATTGAGAAGAGTGACAAGAGACAAAGTGACAGGATTACATTGTTAATCTGTGAAAATGGAGCAGTTAAAGATGTCCACTTCAACAAAGTATCGGCATACATAAATCATGTCCCATAGGTACTGCCTTCATGTCTTCCTGTCCCATGATGGCAGTGACCTATCTGCAGGTGCAAAACACCACGTCATAAAAATGTCAAATAACTGGCTTTGATATATTGCATATAGCCTAATTAGTATTGGACCCACTCGTAGGTGTTGACAGTTGTTTGTTTGAATTGCCTTTAATGGCCGGTCGTTTCCCTTCCCATGTTGATATATGGCCTCAAATACATTTTGTCATCTTTGCTTTTAGATTTTGCACAGCACTCTACAGCAGTGCATACTATCACACCATGCCCAGCCTTTATTTTATTTGCCCTGGGGAGGGGAGTTCTAAAATGACTGAGAGGGTGATAAGCCTTATCAGCCCTATTGGCTGATTTGTGTTTTTGCGTTCCCATGCTGCTTACCTCGTTGTATGAGTTCCAGTCACCTCAACATAGGGCAGCACCAACAACTTTGTGTCTCTTCCATCCATGAAGAAGATGCCACCGCTGTTGATCGCCGCCACAAACCTGCTTTTAGGCAATGGAGGCCCTGTGTGGGTGAGGACAACATGTGGAGAGTTCCCATGATGAGCAATGTCGGAGTTCATTTTCTCTCAAAGTGCACTGTATATTATTCGGTGTTGTGGTGGTGCTAACCTGAGGTCATCGTAACTTCATAAAACTTGGAGAAGTCGACGGGCCATTTCTCACAGGCAAAGTCCACTATTTCTCCCTTTACGCTGTCGGCTGTCTTCTTGCCACTGTAGTTAATATCCTGCGTGGCAACGTTTCTCATTAGCCATCCTCTTATTAAAGGACAACTTTGTTTTTTTTACAACAAGGGTTAATATTTTAGATTGTAATTAGAGAAAAGAAAAAGTGAGAGTTAAAATGTTTTCATGTTCTTGGTTCTATTGTTTTATTGCGTTTACCGTGCTAAAATGTGGGGCATGCGTACGCATGGCGGCATGTGTACAAGTGGCTAAATATGTCTTTCTAGACACAACAAGCCAGCAGTTTCTTTATTGCTATTTACAGTAACACTTCTAGCCCCCATAAGTCATATCCAACCATGAAAGGTTGTGTTGTATCTTGGGAATGGACTTATTCTGTGTAAAATGACATATTTAGCCACTTGTACGCATGCCCCCAACCACTGAAATAAGAATCTCTAAAACAATAGAAAGAAAGTAAATATGAAATAATTGTAACACTCATCTTTTATATTCTTTAACTCATACTCTGCGATCCCCGTCAAAACCGTTGATTTCCCGCTGTACCTCTCTGCGATGCCCGTCGTTCCCGGAAATTTAATTAGCTTTAATCATTATGAAACAATTAAAAGTATGATCGCTGTATATGGCCGCTTCGGAGTCTTAGGCCCGCCCCCTAACTGTATCCTGCCGTATTTCCGGTCTGGACCGGATCTAGCTTTCCGTATCCAGACTGAGCCTGGGCCATAGTCCTGCCTCCATTGGTTTACATTGTATCAGAAAAGGAAGCTACTCGGCGATGGAAAGCTCGTTTTTCAATCCGATTTTTGCGTTTGGAAACTTTGATCGAGTCTCTACACGCCTGGATTATGATCCCCGCACATATCGTGCGCGAACGTGTCCACGTGTTACCATAGCGCACAACTGGCTTTTATCAATGTTTTTTCATGTAAACACTGGCGGATAAGCAGGGATACAGCGTGGCAACGGATATGTCTATTTCAATGGTTTTTTTTTATTCGAAACCTGTCACCGAGTCTACACGTCTACTAGATGAGTCGCGCATAGATTGTGCACGATGCGTGCGCGTGCCCACGTTAAAAGGTATGGACAATTTGGCAGCTGCTTACTACAGCTATGTTTAAAATGGCAGCAAAATTGTTAATTACAATCTAAAATATGAACCCTTGTTGTAAAAAACTAAAGTTGTCCTTTAAGTTATAAACCAAATTCTCTCATTACCATACCTCACAGAGCCAAGCTACAAAACAACACATTCTGTTGGTACAATGTTGATCAGTTTAGTGTAAAAAATAAGAGAAACTTTTTTCCATCTGTATGACCTGTATGTAGCGATGGGACGATATGAAAATGTCATATCACGATTATTGTGACCAAAGAAATTTTGATTTATGATATCACGATAATCAAAATATCCCCAACATCCAATATCCAGGGGTTGAACATTTGCCAAAAAATAGCAGATCTACAAGCTCACAACGCGTTGTGAGCTTGTAGATCGGCAATTTTTTGGCAAAGAGATTTGGTAGAGAGTGAAAACAAGACTATGAAGTACGTACTGTATATTATAAGTACATTTTACCAATAGAGGGTTTAAATGGTACTGGATATGCAGCTCGGCAAATAAACGTGAATTGATCCCTGTGCATGACGGAGGACGATTTCACAATAAATTAAATCGTGAGTGTTTTTTTATCACGATAAATGATAATATCGCTTATCCATACCTGTATGTGGGCCGAGTTGATGAGCTGGAGCCATTTTGCCAGAGACTTGGACTCTATGAGTGGCATAGTGATGCAGTCTTCAACCACCTTCCGTGTGTTCTGAGGACTGTTGTCCAAGCCAAACTGGACGCGGTAGTGCAGGGCTGCCAGCTGGACATATTCATCCTCCTGAGTGACACAGGTAAATTCTATTAGACAACAAAGCTGACCGTTTACAACGTGACTTTCTATACTGCTGCTGTAAATACGGTATGGCGAGTGTGCTAGTGTGAGCCTGTAAGAATTGATTTGAGTATGTTTAGTTTCAAAGTTGATACGTTCTTTTTGGCGGGTAATTTACACGGTATAATCATACTTCTAATGCTGCTGTACTTTAATTTTGACAACTGGAAAACCTTAATTCCCCAATAGGGAATTCCCCAATAGGGAATTAAGGAACACATTGCCAAAAATAGCAGATCTACAAGCTCACAACGTGTCGCAACGCGACGCATTGTGAGCTTGTAGATCAGCTATTTTCGGCAAAGACATTTGATAGAGAGTGAAAAAAGACTGTATCAAGTATGTATATTATAAGTACCTTTTACCAGTTATAGAGGGTTTAAGTGGTGCCAGATATGCAGCTCGGCAAATAAAAGGAGAATTGATCCCAGTGTGCATGACGGAGGACGAAATCACAATAAATTAAATCTCCACGATACGATTATCGTGGATGTTTTTAATCACGTAAACGATAATATCACTTATCGTCCCATCCCTACTCCCGGCAGGAACATTACATGTGTCACCTTGTTACAGACGAAATCGCCCAGCTTGAGCCCCCTGATGATCTGCCTGTAGATGAGGTCTGTGCTGACGGGGTCCAGCGAGCAGTCATGCCAGGGAGCGAACAGCTCCTTGCGGATGTAGAGCCTCCAGGGCGCGTGCTGCTCCTCCTCACCCTGCCTCCTCACCTCCTGCTCGCACTGGCAGACGGCGTCCAGCACGTGCCTCTGGCCGCTTCCCAGAGACCACATCTGGAGTTGGAGCACAAATCATCATGTTGAGCATACATGGGCAACTGGCGGCCCCCACCATCTCTTAATGGTTAATATTGAAATACTGATTTGTTATTGGTTTCAGCTAAGCTGTTACAATTCCAACCATCCAAACATGAGTCACTTTAATTACTTTCTTTTTTTTATATCCAATGTAGTATTTGAATTTAAGTTGATAAAGTTAGCATAAGAACATATATAAATGCATTTGAAATTAAATAAAAGTGCTACCTTTCAGGATTCCAATTAAAATAGCTAAAAATAATTCTGGATTTCAATTCAAAAATAGCAAAAGAATAGCAGATCTACAAGCTCAAAATGTTTGAGCTTGTAGATAAGCTATTTTTGCACATTTTGACTTTATGCATTGTGGCCCTCTGGAGTGAGTGTGAAAATATAGTGGCCCTCTCCATCATCGAAGTTGCCCACCCCTGATGTTGAGGATAACGATGTTAAATAAAGGTCAAAATAAAGGATCATCGGAATGGCTACATTAGAAATCTTGGGGAGGTTTATCGGCAGTGGTCCCGTTAATAAGCAATAAGACACCGACTCTGCCCATCTACTAACTATTAACTACAGTAAACTAACTAAATGTTATAAAAAATGTAATACTTAAACAATATGAAGACGACGAATAGGATAGGATTTGACTTTGGAGTTATTTTGTCATTTTGTTTTTTAACTTGTTTAATGGTTAATTTGTTGCTTGTTTTTGGTTTGTTTGTTTTGTTTTGTTAAAACTTACGTCTCAGTGCAAGTACTGGTTGTATGCGCCGGTCACCAAGTATTCTTTTTTAGGGGGTGGGTATCAATAAGAACGAGTGATTCATTATTTAAATTATCCTAATACTAATTGTATTGTACTGTGAGACACTACCATGTGCAAAACAAAATAAAATGAATGAATGAATGAACAAACGAACTAACGAAAGAACAAACAAATAAAGCAAATACAAGATATCAGACATACTGGTCCAGCTCACCTTATCATACATGCCAATGTAGAGAGAGAAGCCATAGGTGTCTTTAAGATTGATCTTCTTGGCCACCATTTGGCAGACCTCAGCAGAAGTACTGGCTGAGTCCAGCGACAGACTGACACTCTGTCCGTCCATTAGAGACACAGACACAACCATAGGCTTCTTGGACTTGGCCGCCTATGCATATGGAGATGATTAGGTTGGATTCAAAGATACACATTAACTGGATAGAAAAGAATGTTAACATAAGTGATAATAATGGACATGTGCCTATCGTTTGTTACAGGTGTCAATGTGTCCACGTGAAAATAAAGTCACAAAATTCCTTTTCTATAAAAAATAAAAAATAAATATGCTGAAGCCACATAGCAAAATCACCAGTGTTAATTTAACTCTGAGAGTGTTAAAATGGACCTGTCTTTACAGTGCACACGTACCTGTAGTTCTATCCAACATGGTGGTTCCCCTCTCTGTCCGTTGGCTGTGATGCGATGCAGACGCTCAGTGCAATAGTCAGCATAGCCACCTGGTCCCTTACGGAGAAAGTTCTCCAAGTACTGTCAAACAGAACAGAGGGAGAATTTGAATAAAATAGGAAGGCAGAAGAGAAGAGAAGAGAAGAGAAGAGAAGAGAAGAGAAGAGAAGAGAAGAGAAGAGAAGAGAAGAGAAGAGAAGAGAAGAGAAGAGAAAAGAGAAAAGAGAAGAGAAGAGAAATCTGTCTTTGATACTTGCATTGTAAAGCAGGGTTCCCCAATTAGTTTTCCCCAAGGGCCAAATTATGTCTAGGGTACTAAGCCGAGGGCCACAACATTGCAGGGGTCTACTCCACGTTCGTTTTGCATTTATCATTTTAAAAATGATTTAAACTAGTGAAAACAGCCGATCTACAAGCACACGCGAGGTGTTGTGTGCTTGTAGATCTGCTGTTTTCACTACTTTTGTGCGACGGCCTTGTTTCATGAAGCAGAGCTTTACTTTGCGAAAGAACGTACACATTTTGAGATGCAGGTTATCCACCCGACAACGACGATATACTAGTGTTGTTGCTGCTCTTATACCACCATTATTACTGGGGTTGGTGGGGGCCAGACAGTAGCCCCCCGCGGGCCGCAAATGGCCCGCGGGCCGCCTATTGGGGAACCCTGCTGTAAAGCCTTTTGGAAAGGGCTGCATTACAGTACCAGTCTCTCCATTATGGACTAACCTTCATGAGCAGCTCTGTAGGAGGGAAGATCCCCAGACAGCTAGAGAGGAGCACCCAGCCTCGCTGACGGCTCTGCTTGTTCCTGTTATCCACCAGCTGCTTACAAATCTGGCAGTAAATCTCATCTCTACCAAGGCAGGGAAACACACAACACAGGATAACTGATGGTAGACGCGATAAACGTGGGAATGGCCCTAACAGCATGTATGTCTTCTATATCTCTGTTGTGATAAAGGATATATTATATGACAGTTAGTTATGATGACCTTGCATTGTGATTGTCTGGAGGTCATTCTATATCTCCTGTTACAGTATCAGTACTCCAAATATTCCCTGTAACCTAGCGGCCGCCAGCCGCTGTTACCTACAAAGCTGTTTTGGTTTTCTATCATGAAGATTAATAACAATAGTAGCTATATCATTATGGGTTGAGTGTTTTTTGCAGGTCTTTCAGTCCGAGTGTATCAAAAAAGCAACTGGGTTAAGCACCATTGGTCGGACCTGTTTAACATTCACCAGGTTAGCATTCACCAGCGTCGGCAGTTGCCTGGTAAACCAGACTGCACAACACCACCCTGGCAGTAGTGGTGGTGTAGTGTGGTCTGGCCCTGCACGATTGAGAATCCATTTCCACCAGCCACCAGAAAGGGTTAGCCAATCAGGGCTGTAGGCTGTGTGGACACAAAAAAGACTCCCCCCTCCCCCTCCCCTCTATGACAGGCATCAAACAGGTAGTTGTCTTTGATGCTTTCATTGATTAGAGAGAACACTAACGAGGTCTTGACACATTTATAGCCCAATCAATCAATGACCTTAGTGCACAACCCCTTTGAAGCAATTAAGAGCTCTGGCTGAGCTCACCAGGCTTTAGCCCGCCCCTAGGAAATGTAATATGATTCTGCGGCACCAGACTCTCATCCCAAAACGAAGTGTGTGATAGAGGCTGGCACCGCCAGCCTACGTCGGCAGGTTAGCATTTCACCAGGTTAGCATTCACCAGCGTTAGTTTTACCGACGTTAGGGTTAAGGACAGGTTTGGGTGTATCTTCGCCCCCCCCGACTTTCGTCACCTCCGCGCAGCCAATCACAAGCTTCCGCTGCCTTAATCCAGTTGCTTTTTATAATCAAAAATAAAACTCAAGGTTATGCTCCATCTTGATATCAGCACAGGTGTCCCGATCTCTCAAATGCATACATTTATCTGTATGTATATGGCAGTATTTATTTTGTGTATTTCAATCTTCCTACTGCTTTGACAGCCAAATGTACAGTGTTGCTTCCCAGTGGTGTACAGCTGTAGAACTGTACCTTATGTCTGGTCTTGACAGAGCGTAGCCAACGATGACATGCAGCTTCTGCAAGGATGACATGGGTCGATCCAGAGTAGGACCCTCTCCTATCATAATGTCCTCTCCATCCTCTCCCTCTTCAACCTGGTGAGGATGAATGAAACCAGCCAACCAGCTCATTATATTAAACTGACATGTACGCAAAAGCAATGCAGCTTTATGTGCGAGTACGATAGAATGACTTGCCTCCTCAAAGATAGTAGATCTTCTCCTCTGTCCTCCGGATTTCTTCTTGTTCTTTCTTAGTATTTTCTGTTGACAACACATTGTTATTGATGACATTACACTTATTCCTTTATACTGTGGCACCAGATGGCTTTATCTGCACTGTAACCACATTAAACCTGGCATCATTATTTTGCTCAAATAAAAACAAATGTTTTTTTTTCCTTCTAAATAAAAATAGCTGATCTACATGCTTACAATGCCCTGTGATGCCTCACATTGTGATCACTGATAGTTTGTTACAAAATATAGGCTTTAGAGGTAAGCTTTTAAGATTTTAAACTATAGCACATTGCCAAAAATAATTAATGCATACTTTCTAAAGTGCTGCTGCAATATTGCTCCACATGGAGGAATTAACAATGCAGGATAGATGCAAGGCATCTTATTGGTTGTAGTTATGGATTAATAACAACATAATAATAATATGATAAGATGAATAATTGCTGTAAGTGTGTAAGTGTTGTAAATTCAATGATCAATAGAATTTCTTACTATCCAAGGTTTGTGTATGGCAATTACATGTACCATTCGTCACAGTAATAATAAAGTGATTGAATCATTAAGAGTGTACTTAAATATTCCACAAGTCCACACAATCAGAATGAATACAAATTTGCAGGTGGTCAAAAACGGTCTTGCGGAACATAACACAGAGATATGTGACCAGTATGAGTGCACAAAACACTTCATCAACACATTTCCTCAGATGCACAGACACTTCATATGTTTGCTGCGTTTACACAAGTGTCACCTGGTCTAATCCCACCAGGTGGCTGAGCCTTCGCCCCTGCTTCTGACCCCGCTTAGTGCTGAGATGGGGGCTGGCGGGCTCAGATTTAGGCTCGGGTATGTCCCCCATGAAACGCAGAATCATCCACCACACTGTAAGACACGCCTGGAGGCAGGGCAGCAGGACAATGGGAGATGTGAGAGAGAGAAGGAGCAAAATGACACAAATGTACAAGAAAAAAGAGGGATGATAAGATGTGTCATCACAGGCACGTGGTAGGAAAACAATAGGTGATTTAAAACTCCATAGCAGGGGTCTTCAACAGGGGGTCCGGGACCCCTAGGGGGTCCTCAGAGTTACTACATCGGGACCTAAAATCTTTGTGAGATATGATTGTTTTTCATCCCTATTCTGAGTGGCACATTATCCAAAAATAGCAGATCTACAAGCTCACACCACCTCACGTTGTGAGGCGCTGTGAGCTTGTAGATCGGCTATTTCTGGTAAAGAGGTTTGGTGTAGAGGAAAAAGAAGAGCAGTAGAAGCAGAAGTATTGACGGTTCAAGTGGTTAAATGTCTGAAAATACACATTAATCCAATATACACTGACAGTGCTGTCAAACAAGTCTACCCTATCTAAGAAATCTAAGAACATTTTTAATTTGCAACACAATTGTATGCAATATATAGGCTCTAGTGGGGGTCCCTGCTTCATCTCTCTCTCAGCTAAGGGGTCCTTGGCCTGAAAACGTTGAAGACCCCTGCTCTATTGTAAGTAATTATATAAAAAAATGTTTTGCAAGTTCATAGTTCATGTGCCAATGTCCATCCTCTCACCAGAGTGTCCCCCTCATCCTCGTGGGGGAGAAGTGACTGTCTGAGTCTCTGGTTGATGTGACCATGCGTGGCGTTGCCCTGGAAGTGAAGGGACCTGAACTTGCTGAAGGAAAACTCATGATTGCTGTCATCATAGTCATCATATTCATCATCATCCTCCTCATCTTCATAATCCTCTCTTGGAAGGATTATGAGAGGTATGATGGGAGTAGACGCCGGGGATGGGGCTTGAGCTGGGGCTTGAGCTGGGGCCAGAGCCCGGGCCGAAGCCAGAGCCGGCTCCACGGTCAGCACTGGATTTAGGGTTATTGGTTCCTCTGGTTCTGGCTCTGGGGTAGAGGTGTTGGTTTCCTCCGCCGGCTCTGGAGTGGCACGCTCCCTCTCCAAGTCCTAAAGTAAACATGGAATAGGGACGGAATAGGATAAAACTCACTCGCCATATCTCACTATGGTAAAGTTCAACGTGGTCATCAGTGTCCACTTAATCTAATCTTACGTAGATTACCAAACTCGGCTCCTCCAGGGGAACCCCGGTGTCTCACTGGGTAAGAGCGTATAGCGCATACATCACATAAATGAAGCTATGGTCTTTCACACATCTGCAATTCAATTCCGACTCGAGGCGCCTATCGTTGTATGTCATCCCCTTCTCTCACCTTTCCCGTCTCTCTGAAATAAGGCATAAATAGCCCCCCCACCATACACACAATTTTGTTCCTCCCATCTCCCCCGATTATGTCCCCCGATTATATACTAAATGAAGACATATAGGAGTCATTTAACTTGTTATTCAACATGGAGAAGCTCAGGTTGTAGGCTAACCTCTAGGCCGTCTGGCGCTGGCCCTTGACGCCCCAACACGGCCAACAGTCCGACCACATCCTCCACCATTTCATTGTCACTGATTGGCTCAGGCTCTTTGGCGGCCAGCCGCGATTGAGCGAGAACTTCTTCCAGTCGCCGTTGGAGCTCCAAGGCCTTCTGCTTCTGTGCCTCTTGGTCCTGAAGTGACAGGTGGATCTGAGGGGGAGGGGGGGGGGGGGGAAAGAGCAGCATCCTATGAATGTAAAGTGATTTTTTTCCCTATTCATTACAGTGTAAATGTGTGAATAACTCTTATTTTCAGTCTCAATAACATGAACTTACATCGGTCCTCATTCTTTGGACCATTCTCCTGGCCAGAACGCCTCTGGTGTGAGCCTGCAACAATGTGACTGCCCCTCTGCTTTGCCTGTAGCTCTTCCTGGCCAAGTGACCTCGTACCTTCAGTTCATAACAACCTTCTATTAGTAATCATGCCCACAACATTACGTTATTATTACCTTTATCGGACTGGTAATAAGTGAAATAGTTTTAATCATACAATTTGGACTCAATGAATGCAGTTGTTGTTTAACATTACAAAGAACTAGTAGAAACACAGTCACTGTATTGTTTTATGCTGCCCATACCTTGCTCTGAATGGTGATTGCCGCTGCTCTCTCACGCTGGTACCGTGACTGAAGCTGGCGGGCACGGACCTTTGCTGCCAGGCGTTCAAAGCCATGCTTGACCTAGACGGAGCACCGCACAGAACGGATCATGGGTCAGTGGAATCAAGCACATTGTAGATTGTCAATCTTTTAATAAAATGATTTGTGGTCCATGTACAGAGCTAACTCTAGACCAGTTCACTAAATCTAGAAACTCTAAACTTAGTGAACTGGACCTGAGTCCTAGAGTGTTTCAAGTGTTAAGATCAGGGTGGCCCCTATGAATAAACAAAGTGAAACCCATAGTGTTGTATGAGCTGGGAGCTGTTTGCTCTGATGTTCAACCACCTTTCTGAAACGTCTGGCCATGGTGTGAGCTCTCCAGTGTCTCTGTATGACCACAGCTGCCCTCCTTTTCTTCACAAAGCACTTTCTACAAAAGGAGAAAATAGACATAAGTCATCATTGTGTTGATCAATAACTAACTATATGCCACCCATCAATCTCTCCTTCACTAAACAAGGCTTGACTTTACAACATCTTTGACAGCAAGGTATCTTTTTATTATCTCGGCCAGGTCGATAGGCTGGGGGAAGAAGACTATACGCCCCCTGTCCAGGCAAACCAGCCGGGCAGACGTAGTGCTCAGAGAAGCACATTTTTCTGGTTGCCTCCCATTATTATACTAATGTAAATAATACTTATATATCTTTGCTGTGCAGGGGCGTCACAAGGGGGAGTAAAGTGGGACTGAGTTACTAGGGCCCAAGGATTTGAAATATTCAAATTTTCACGATTTAAAAAAAATAGCACATCTACAAGCGTGCCGCGCTGTGAGCTTGTATATCATTCATGGGGGGCCCGCAGTGAATCCTTGTACCCAGGGCCCAGAATTTGGTGCGACACCCCTGGCTATGGGGAAAGTATGCGTCACATACCGTATGAGTCACATTCTGCATGTGTCATATAATGAAAGAATATGACTCATATTCTTTCATTCTTGTGCTCTAGCTCTGTGTATTATGTCAGGGTTTACCCCATATCACACTTAAGTGGCAGTGGCTCAGGTGGTAGAGCGTCCGCTTGGGAATGTGAAGGTTCCCAGTTTGATCCCCGGTCCCCTGCAGTTTGATCCCCGGCCCCCCTGCATGATGTCATTTCATACTGCTGTCATACCTGTCATGGTATCCCAGCATGACTCTCTGTATGACGAGGGCCTTCCTGTTGAGTTCATTCTCTCTCGCTCGCTCCAGGAGAGAGTCATGCGCATCCTGAAATTGCGAGAAATGTCATGAAGATTATACCTCTGCTAAGACTGTGTTTCAATTCATGAACCGATCCAATAGTCGTTGGAGGTCAAGTTGAAAGCATCAATCTGTACAATTGCGTCTTGCACATTCTACCTTTCCTATTGTTCAAATAAATGTTGTGTGTCTAGTATGTACCTATTAACACCATTTAACCAATAAACCATCATAATGTTGTTAATTAGAATGAGGCCATTAGCTCATACCATTGTTATCACATGTAATTACAAAACTGGGAAACTAGGTGAAATAATACATGTTTTCTGCACCTTGAGGAAAATCTTGGTCTTGCCTATTTTCCAGTCTCCCCCTTCCGTTATAGTAGCCTTGCAGATGGCTTCACAACAAGCCACAGTTGTTGCCTAGAGGGGCAAAACATAAGACAACACAGTCAGTAAGCTAGAACATGAAATAATGAGCTCAGACGGTAGAGCTCTCGCCTTTGGACCACAAGGTCATGGGTACGATCCCGGGCACCACCAACTCAGCATATGAGTAGCACGGCTTGGATGTGGCAAATCGTGTGGCAAGTACCGGGAGCTGATGGTACAGTAGGTGTTCCACACTCCACCATCTCCCAGGGGTCTAGTGCATTGTAACAGGGACAGACTCCTGTGTTTCCGGCTGATACTGACAATAAGCCACTCCTTAAGCCACTCCCGAACCAATGGTTCCCAAGCCATGAGCCATAGGTCAGGAGGAGCCTATCTCCAGTTTCCTTAACGTAAGGAAGTACACGCCCTGGACTTGACACTAGTATTTTGCCTATGGAGGTACAGCGTGTGTGTGTGTGTGTGTGTGTGTGTGTGTGTGTGTGTGTGTGTGTGTGTGTGTGTGTGTGTGTGTATATTTCTTTTTTTTTTTTTTTTGATACTGGTATGACTTAGCCAGGTACTGAACCCCAACATTCTAACCACAAGGCTGGTTCATGTTATGTACAGTATATATCACAGACAGTCACCTAGCATCTTAAACAAGTAGTATACAGTAAAGAACACAAGATACTGATATAAACAGTGTCAATATCAACATCATCACTATGAGTACACCATGACTCACTGTTCTGGGGTCACAGGTGGCCGTCCTGAGAAGCACTCTGTAGCGTTGTAGGAACTCTTTGAAGGTATGTTGAATGGGAAAACCCAACCTCCGGATGCGAATGGTGTCCATCATACCAGAATACCTCAGCTGGCGTGTACACAACGCCCTGTCAAATCTCTGAAGGTGACATAAATGAATTAACTATACTGTCGCACCTTCAGTAACATGGCACAGAACCGCTCAGTGAAAGAATAAACAACATGGGTTCCATGTGGATTTGATCTCGGACTTCATGTCTGCACTCTGCATGATTCCATTTGTATTGAGTGTCAAGAGAACAGTAAAGGTTGCATGCAATTTGCCAGCAGAGCGCGCAAGTAGGGTGATGATAACTGTCTGTATATTTAAAAGAATACATAAAACATTTGTGAATGAAATGCATGGAGCCTACAGGTGGTGTGCAAAATATTTTGGCTCGGAGCAGTCCAGAGGTCTGTGAGGATAGCTCCGGAAACACAGAGACACACTTTGGGGCCTTTTCCACCGGCAAAAAAACGGTTCTGGTTCTTCCTCCCGCCTATGGGATGAACCAGAGGTGTGCTTTTCCACCGAGAACCGGAGTTGGTTCCGAACCGTAAAAGTTGGTTTGGAACGGGAACCACAAAATCTTTGGTTTTTGTGTTTCCAGAGCCAAATCCTTGGCTCTGGTTCAATCTGGTGGAAACGCAAGCCGGTTCACAAGAACTAACCAAGGTTCCCAAGAAAGTTGAACTGGCACTGGTTCTGGAACCGGTTCTTTGCCGGTGGAAAAGGCCCCTTAGTGTGGCATTGGAAGATAATTTCTATTTTATATTCGTTTTGCAAGAGGGGGCCACAGCCAGTGGGGGAAAGTGGGACTGAGTTACTAGGGCCCACGGTGGAGGGGCCTTAATTATTTTATACTTTAGCTATTGAAAAATAGCAGATATACAAGCTCACTGCGAGCTTGTAGATCTGCGATTTTTGAAAAGTCGTGAAAATGTGTGCAAATCTTTGAATATATGTATTTTTTAAGCGAACATTTGTACTAAAATGTTGCTTCTGGGGGGTCCCTGGAACTAAATATTTTGTGATGGGGGTCTGTGGCCAAATACATATCATTTTGGGAGTCCTTCACATGAAAAAGTTTGAGCACCACTGACATAGAAACATAGTTTTTTCATGGCTTGGGATTTGAACTATTCAAAGACTTTCACAAAATGTTCAAGATTTTTTTTTAAATAGCAGATCTACACCAAGCACCAAGCACCGGGGCTTGGCATGGAACAGTTTAGGAACCATTTGAAATAACTCACATTGGACTGCTTATCATTGTTGGGTTTGAAGCAGCGGATGAAGAAGGGCTGGCAGACAGACAGCTTCTTCATCAGGGAGTCCAGAGACTGGCGGAACTGACCGCTCAGCGTGGGCATCTGCTTGCGGCCATCAGCCAGGCCCTGTGAAGTCACGGGATGAAAGCCACTATCATGATGTTCAATGATATCATTGTGGGATCGCTGAAAGCGGGCACACACATATGTTCTCCCAAATATTTTTGGGGAGAAAAGTTTATTCTCCAAAAAAAAACTGGCCGACAGTACAAAGGCCAATGAGGGAGCAGCGTTTTTGGTGACATCACCACCAACAGGTGCGACCTGATATAAATAACAACAGCTCAATTACTACCACTGGAGAAACTGACTTTTGAAAAACATAACCGAGGACGGGTGTTCCAGGACCTACGGTCCCCACTGTTTTCCCAGCTGAGAACTGGGGCTAATGTTTGACATGAACTGTAAGATATGCATTTGCTGATGTTGATGTTGTTGTTGCGATATTGATACTGTATTTTTGGTTTTGTTTTTTGTTAGTTTGTCTGTTTGTTTTGTTTTGTTTTTGTATACAAACTTGTGCCCCTAATAAAAAGAATATAAAAAAAAAAAAAAAAAAAAGGTTATTACCTGATATAAATAACAACAACACCCACATTAAATCTTTTGTAGTTTTGAAATATTTAACTTTAAGCACCCAATGCATTTCCAATGGGAAATGAGTCTGGAGAGAGAGGAAGAGAGACCCATTCAGTCCCTCAGCCTCGTAGGAGTCTCAGAAGTAATGTTGGAGTGCCTGTTGATCTTTATGCCCATACATGGTGTTCCATGCGAGCCCACACTGTTTCGTAGGAACAGTATTTCTAGTTAACAGGGTGTTATGGCGCGTCTTTTTCCCAGTGGTGTAAAAAGTACTCACATATTTTACTTAAGTAAAAGTATCAATACTGCAATATAGAAATAATATGTTACAAGTAAAAGTCCGGAATTCAAAATGTACTTGAGTAAAATACAAAAGTATTGGCATCAAAATATACTTAATGTACCAAAAGTAAAAGTACAAAATGTTTGAAAATAGCAGAAGTAAAAGTCCGGAATTCAAAATGTACTTGAGTAAAATACAAAAGTATTGGCATCAAAATATACTTAATGTACCAAAAGTAAAAGTACAAAATGTTTGAAAATAGCAGATCTACAAGCTCACAACCTTTTGAGTTGGCTCTCTAGAATTAAAGTTACACTTTCATACCCGCAGAGAACTCTTGGGTGTCATGACAATCCTGCTGTTGCCGGTGCTCTTCACTCCGTTGATCTTAAGCTCAGACTCAAAAATCATATGAAGTAACTTATTTGTGGACGACTCGATCATCTTCATGATGTCGGAACTGATAGCGTCTCTGTTCTTCTCCAAGAATCCTTGAGTGACAAAAAAGAAAAAGAAAAAAGGACCCCAAATCATCACTCGGCTATTATCAAATATTAAATGTCTGTGTGGGCCAGGTTTATATGTCCAATGAGATAAGTAAGGAAGGTCAACTGATTGGTTTGTGTACCTTCTGACTCGTAGTGAACTACTCCAGCGAAATGGCGGATCCCAAAGTCTGTGTCGTGCTCACTCTTGGAGGGGATGTACATGATGTTTCTGCAATGCTGCTGGTTCATCTTGTTCAGCATAGTCATGTCTGTGCCCTGTTCGCCAGGCCAAAACAATAATCAATAACCCCTCTACTATTGAGCCATCAAATCTCAGTTCACCCATCATATTAATTACAGACAGGCTAGAAAACGTAAGTTAAAACTGACACATTCACTTCTTCATGACGAGTGCTTGTCTTTATTGTTTGCCTATCTCTGATACCAAGTATGAGTTTACATAATGTCGCAAATTCTTTTTGCAGTGATTTGAAGTAAAATGCAAATGCGACAATAGAGGTTATGCGTATGACATCATCATCATACCCGGAAGTTATGCGGGAACGCCTACTGAGTGGCAAAAAACTATCTTCTGGCCTTGACAGACCATATATCCAAACAGAAAAGTCCTCTCTGATTTTACAACGTTAAACTCACTTTGCCACTCGATTTGCCACTCACTTTATGCTTGCGCATACCTTCTATTGCAAAAATAAAACAACAATTACATTTATTCAAGCATGAAAATATATAATGAGCTGCATAAACATATTGTAAAATGATTACTTGAACTGATGAAAACAGAGACACAGGGATACCTTTGGAAAGTGGCTCTCCTCATCAATGAGGGCCAGCAGGTTGCAGGACATCCCGGCCAGCAGGTCCAGGGTGGGCTGGTTGTCGCAGAATCCGATGTAGCTCCAGACGATGTCCTCTTTCAGGTACTCATCCTGCTCCAGCTTGAAGATGTGATGCACAAAGAACTGCTGCAGCTGCTCATTGGCAAAATTGATGCACAGCTGCTCAAAGCTGTCAAAACAAGTGTTGACATTTTTTAAGTTAATTTAGGAATGGCTATAGGTGTAATCTACTGTAGTAGAGCCCTGGTTCCCAAACTGGGGGCCGGGACCCACAGGGGGGGTCCCCAAATTATGTGCAACATTATTTTCCTCACTCAACAGTTAACAAACCAACATACAATTTTATTACCTTTTTAAAGATATTCTTTTGGCCTTTTCTGACTTTTTTATTGGATAGTACTATAATAATAATACACTTTATTTGTATGACATGAAATGCAGCTAAAAAATGCAGAGCAAAAATGAAGCACTAATGCAAGGGTCTTCTACAGGGGGTCTGGGACCCCTAGGGGGTCCTCAAAGTTACTACAGGGGGTCCTCCAAATCTTTGTGTGACCTTTTTCCTCCTTTTTTTATATTAACCACTTGCCAAAAATAGCAGATCTACAAGCTCACAATAGAAACTATGAAAAAGGTTGTGGGGGTCCCTGCTTCATCTCTCTCGCAACAAAGGGGGGGGGGGGGGGGGGGCAATATAATAAAATATGATTATATTGGGGGGCCATGGCCTGAAAGGTTTGGGAACCCTTGTCGTCTAGAGTATAGTCTTCAGCTAGAACTGAGGCCGCTCATCACCTGTTTGTGTCAAAGTCCTCAAAGCCAAAGATATCCAGAAGGCCGATGGACTGAGTGGCATGTTTGGGGCGTTTGGCCGCCGTCTTATTGATGACGCTGTTGATTTTCTTGACAATCCATACGAACAGTTTGTTGTATATTGCCTGGAGGAGTCACAGACCACCATTAATTTAAGGTGTTAATGCACAGGACCCAGACGTGAAAAATGAAAGCCATCACACCTGATTGAGTACAGAGGTTTCGCTCTGGTATTATAACCAGTGGCCGCCTGGCCGGGCACCCTTACCTTGACGAAGGCGTCTCTACAGTCAGAGGCCTGTTCAGTGCTGAGGGGTTTGGTCACCCTCTCCCTATTGGTGCGGAAGGACCGATGGGTCAAACTCTTAGCAAGGGATGCACTCTGTACCTGAAGGAAAAGGATGTAATATTGGACCAAATGTACAGAGACACCAAATCTCTGTACCAATTATTTTTTGGTAAAGACAATTTTGCTTTCAACACTGAAAAAGGGGAAACTGAGCTCCAAAAATAGCTCAGTAAACAGCATAAATTATGCATAGAAATATGAAGAAATTGTCCAACATTTCCCTATCACAATGTGTTTACATCTAAAACAAAATGGGTTAGGGTTGCATGCATGCCTCTGTATTGTCAAGGTTTTTGTTTGTTGATAGAGCAACATAATGCAAAGTAAGGAATCCAATGAATGCACTGTATAAACCTCATACTTGCAAATAAACTGATTCTCACTGTTATTAGAACTATTTTCATTTCTTTCAGAGAGACAATAGACACTGATGTACAGTGTTAGAAGCATTCCTTTTCACTCAAACAGTGCCATCTGCTCTCATATTCCCATGACACAGATGTGAGGTATTGTGAGAACGTTTTGTGCTTGGTATAAATAATAAGGCTAGGAGAGAAAGGCTCACCTCAAGGAGTTCAGCCGCAAGGCTGAAGTGTTGTGAGGTGCTGACATCAGAGCTATCCATGTTACTGGAGGTCGTAGCTGGTGAGAAACAAAAAAATGATGATCAATCTCTTCCATGAGAAATTAACAATATAGAATGGACCATTAGAGAATTATATAATTATATAATATGTATTTTGTTTTATTAATTAAGCTCTTGAGCATGTATATAACAGATTGCAATACACACATTGCAAGACCCCCAAGTGGTCTGGTTCAACCAGGCATCTTGGTTAAGGGGCCTTTTGCCCTGAATTTAGCCTCTCGGGCAGCACTTACTACCAGGCTGCCAATCAATTCAAATAGATCAAATTAGAAATGGTTATGGTTATATTTATGGCCATGTTTGGAGTTAAGCTCTGCCAATCCTACCAAAGAGCCAGGATATGTACCAATCTTCTCGCTGTTGGGTTGATTTTGGTTTCTCGTGTGGTTACAACCGTGGAAAATGCAATTGATTGAAAGCGGTTTAATAGTACAGAGGAAGAGTGGATCTGGGGGAGATGGAGAATCTCTGCTTTGTTAAATTCTCTCAATGAAACTCCTGTCAAAACACGGCTGTCAAATCTGTGTGTATCAGAGGACACATGTAGCAGTCTACACCCTCCCCAGGCCTACAGCAGTGAATGGCAGTGACAGGGACCACAGGCAATAACTAAATTGCTGAGAAAATATGGAAAAGTGAGTGTGTGATTTTCACATAAAAGTGGTTTAAGCTTCATTTCGGATCTTACTTATAACTAGGGAGAGCACCTTATCAATCCTGCTTATTGAGCCGTGCTTTTATCGAGCCCACTATTGAGTGTTTTCGAATATTTTGTTTCGAGCTTCATCCATACTCATACATGCCACCACCTTACTAGCTCTGATATTTCATAAATCCCTCTCCCTCAAACTAACTGTAACTGGTTGTGTAATGCACTCCAGCTGAACTAGAGAAGACCAGAGATGCTCTCCACCTTTGAAGCCGATGTTCCCCAGATGCAGTATGGCTGCCAGCAGCTTGAGGATTTCCAAGCACTGGGTCTCTGTGAAGGTCAGGATCTTCAGAGCAGAGCGGATTCGTGTGTAGTCCTTGGCATCGTCACGTCCCTCGCACAGTATACAGTCACCCTGCACAATGATCACAGAAGTTATAGGAAGATCATATATCCTGGTATTTGGTCTGGGGCGTCACAAGGGGGGAAAAGTGGGACTGAGTTACTAGGGCCCAAGGTGGAGGGGCCTTAATTATTTTATTCTTTAGCTATTGAAAAAAAAAATAGCAGATATACAAGCTCACCGCGCAGCACCGAGTGCCACGCTGCGAGCTTGTAGATCTGCCATTTTTGAAAAGTCGTGAAAATGTGTGCAAATCTTTTAATATACATTTGTAACTCAAATGGGGGGGGTCCCTGGAACAAAATATTTTAAGATTCATGGGCAAATAAATAACATTTTGGGGGTCCTTCACATGAAAACATAATGATTTTAAAAGAATAGCTACAAGCTCGCTGTGAGCTTGTATATCTGCTATTTTTCAATAGTTAAAGCACAAAATAATGCGTAATAATGCGTTCCCGGTCTAAATGGGTTAAACCCCCTCCCCTATGAAGAACATTCATGGGGGGCCCGCAGTGAATCCTTGTACCCAGGGCCCAGAATTTGGTGCGACACCCCTGTATTTGGTTGTACTGAATGTACAGCTCTTCTTTTCTGGGAGCACTTGTTTTGTGTCACGCAACGTTGCTCTGCGTATGTACTGTATGTACGCAGGCCTCATGTGCCTCAAAGCCTTGCTGTTGGCATGCCGCTATAGGCCAGCGAGCCGCTAGGTGAACGAGTGGCAGAATGGGTTATCACGTGAACCAAAAGAAGCGCTCCCTACGCGTGTCACTCGCACCATCCTTCATTCACCCACTCCGTCCGCAGTCTCAGCCACTCAGTGATCAGGAGTGTAAAATGTCATTAGGAGCATACACACAGTGACAACAGTGACATTCAATAAGTTCATGTTTAAAGGCTCTAAGAGTTTGCTTTTACTACTTTTAAATGCTATGTTGATTACAATTGTCAGATGTTTCTTACAAAGCAATACCAGATCCACATTCTGTACACATCTGTCATGAATTTGCTTTTTGGTCTGGTTAATTTTATTTTAGAACTTGGGTTTCCAAATTCAAGTGTAATTACCCTCGTGAGGAATTTGTATTTTGTGGCGTCCTCCAGGCACAGAGTCTTCTTCTGCTCTGTCGTTATCCCTGCCAGCATGGAGTAGAACATGTGGTAGTTCCTCTCCCCCTGGGCCTGGGGTTGTGAAACAACAACAACAACTTTTATTAGTGTACAATTTTGAGTGTTCGTTTAACTCTGAGAGAGTGCAAATGGAGCATACAGAGTATTTTACTGTACAAATAACTACAAAACAAGGGATTTAAATACCACACATGAAACTGAATCAAATAAATAAGTTGCTTTCATGTTTCCTTATATTGTGAGAAAATACACTAAGGCTATTATAGCATGGTGTGTTTTCTTTACGGCAATTCAAGCAAAATTAACAGTTTATTCCCCTGTGTAATCCCTTTGGATGGGATTAACCAAAGCAATAACCAGAGCCAATTGAGTTCAACATTTGTAATCCCTATCCGTGGAGCAGATTTGGATTTCGGATAGTTCAAACCAAAAATAGCATTTGGATCACTTTGTGATGATCATAGAATTATCGCTTTACTGTATGTCAATAAGAAATACATTTGACTAATCAAATAATATCTTTAACACCCAAAATCCAAATCTGATCCAGTCGAATAGGGATTCAAAGTGTTGAACTCTTGGCCCAGGCAATAACCAAAGCACATTATATACCTACACTATATACCTTTAATGATGTAGTTTATGGATTGACCATAGAGAAAGATAAGGAAAAGTGTGCTCAGACTACTGGGTGTGTATTTACTTGATGGCAAACACGGGACTTCTCCAGGAGGTACTGTTCCACACATGCACCTTCAATGACGCCATCCTTGTTGAAGAAGATCTCCAAGTATTTCCCGAATCGACTCGAGTTGTCGTTATGAACAGTTTTGGCATTTCCAAAAGCTGTAGAGCGCACAAGTTGACATTTTTTTATTTAGACATTAGTGTGTGTGTGCGTGCGTGCATGCACGTATGTGTTGTACCGATATTGTAGTACCTTCTAGAATGGGGTTGGACTCCAGTATCTGTTGTTCAATCCAGGAGTGTTGACCGCTAACTGCAGCAAGGAACTGCAAAATCAACTTAGTGCTCTCTGTCTTTCCTGCTCCGGACTCTCCACTGAGAGAGAGAGAGAGAGAGAGAGGGGGGGGGTTGAAAAAAGGGGAAGGAATTCACAGAAACAGAAATTATTTAGTATACAAGATAAGATAGGATAAAGATAAAATAAACCTTTATTGATCTCTGGAGGGAAATGTAGGTATAGCAACAGCAAGAGTAAGAATGAAACACAGGAAAGGTAATACGAGTAAAGGTCGAGAACCAAACCAAAGGTAAATAAAAAAATAAAATAGATTGATCTTAAATTCTGAAAACTTAAATACTACTACTACTACTACTACTACTACTACTACTACTACTACTAATATAGTCATCACTTGGTCCTTTATCCATCACTGACGGGCCTGTTACCAAAAAACTTGAAGACTTATTTGATTAGAATGTGGATATTCTCACCTGATAATGCAACACTGGCTCTTCTGGTTGCGTCTCATGTTGTGGTAACACGTGTCAGCGATGGCAAAGACATGTGGGGGGAGCTCTCCGAGCTTGCGACCATGGTACAGCCTCACCTGCATGCAAAGCACATTATTAACCACTTAAACCCATATAATTCAGTGACTGGGGCCTATACTTGGGGCCTATACTTGGTCCCCCCCTTTTGTCCCTCTAATCCAAATGTCTTTGCTGACAATAACTGATCCATAGGTGCTTATAAAAATAGCCTTTTGTTTAGTTTTTAGCTATTTGGGAAAATCTTTGACCATCTTTTTATAATATAATGACATGAGTACTATTAAGCGATAAACCCGACCTCCTTCATGTTTAGGATGCAGGGATGATTGGGTACGTATGACTTGAGTGGCAATGTGTCCCTTTTAGTATTGTATCATCCTAAGAAGAAAGAAACTAAAACGCCATCTTTTTTGGCTGGTCGATCAGATTAATTCAGTTACTGATTTTCTCAAACAATCTCAGTTAAGGCTGAAAATATGCCTCGGTTCTAGGTTGAGACTTGCCTGGTCACCAGTATAAATGGGTAGTTCCTGGTATGGGTTCACTGCCACCAGCACAGAGCCTGTGTATGTCTGATAAGAAACAGAAAATAACAGTGTGACAATAAACATTGATGGCTGTCAATATAATTCCAAGATAGCAGTAAAATAACATATGTGCTTCTTTCATGGCTTACCAACATTCCTGGAAATTCAGTATTGAGAAAGTCACATTTACAGTATAGAGAAATACTGTATATTTCTCTGTTAGGCAGGAACATTGTATCTACATATTTCATCTTTTATTTTTTTATTTTAAATGTATGAATGCCAATGTTATACTTTCACAACACGTCAAAATACGATGGATTGAATGAGCTCATTTTTAAGCGGTGCACTGCTAACCGCTCCGGCTTTGTCTCTTTGTACGTATACAGTATATAAATACATAGAAAAAGAATAATAAAATAATACATATCACACATTGTTTGCTGCTGTGTTGTTTTTTGATGTGTACAGTACTAGGGATGTCCCGATACCACTTTTTTGCTGACCGAGTACAAGTACGAGTACTTCATTTTGAGTAATCGCCGATACCGAGTACCGATACGAGTACAATTAATAATACAAAATGTCTTTAAATTACGTTTTTTTTATTTTTTATCAGATGTTCCTCACTTTCTGGCTGTATATAACACATTAAATTGCATTGCTTTCCCAGAACATGGCACAAATGCCACACATTTCACTTTTTTTTAGGTTTAGCCCATGGAAATTCCTGTACTGTGCATGATCTTCTAGATCTGCTATGCTCAAACATTTTGTATTTTTACTTTTGATACTTTAAGAGAGAGAGAGAAAGGCGAAGTGGCGGAACACACAGGGTACTCGCGCGCTTTGTGAGCAGTATCGGACGAGTACCGATACCGCAAAATAGGCCGGTATCAGGGCGAGTACCGATACCACGAGTACCGATACCGCATCCCTATACAGTACACTGTATAATTTCATAGAGGTACAGGTATTTAAAGAGCACAAAGTAAGTTTATGATCGTGTTTCGCAAGACTGTCCATCATTGCCAGTCTGACAAAAAATCTTGCGAATCAACAGAGCCTGAAACGATATCCTGCCGCCGTTTAGATGCCTCGATAAAACTACCTACTGTGCACATCGAAAAACCAGTGGACACAAAACAACATGTGAAATGTATTTTTTTATATTCCTGAACCAATTATATGACAAAGCTCAAAATGATTCCGAAATTATGTTTGTTCACAAGCTGTCCAGCCGGCTCTCTGTATTTCAACTGCTGGTGTGAGTTTGCCACCCATGAGTGTCATGGCGCATGCCTGCCATCCAGCACGTCTATTCCTTAATCTACCTTCCTTGCATTTCGCTGCCAGGAAATGTGTGACCCTTCGCTCTTTTACGTCACGCGACCGGATGGGGTGGGGTTTGGATTCCCACTCCTTGCCAGTATAACGTGAGAGTAAAATGAATGCAGGGAGAATATGGCCAATAAACTGTTCTAAATAATACAATAGACCATTGAAATAATTTAAGATAACAAGTAAGATAAACCTTTATCGATCCCGGGGGGGGGGGGGGGGGGGGGGATTCTGGTGTCATATAGCAACAAAAGCAGTTAGAACGAAACACAGAGGTAGCCTACAGGTCAAGAACCATACCGTATACACTATTATAAGAATACAATTATAAATCAAGATCAAATAAAACATTGAGCTGCTGGTACTAGATATCTGCACTAGATTTCTGAGTGAATGAAAGAGTGAACACATGTACAGTCTATCAATAAATATGGACAGTGAATATATGAATGAATTTGCTGCTACTTGTAACAGTAAACCTATCCTAACCTCACCTCCCCCTGACCTTTCTATTGTACGTATATACCATTTCTTTTTTGCGTTGTGTTCTTACAACTTTTTTTTCCTCATTTTCTCTGCATAGTACTGTGTTTTATCTGTTATGAGTTAAAAAAAAGGATCTCAATTTAAAAAGTCTAGGCTTACTTGAGCTTATCCTTTTAGTTGACCGTGTACCAGTGAACTCTACTGTCATAAAACTGTACCCTTTTTCTATGCAAACTTTTAATACATCAGTCAATCAATCAATCAATCAATCAATCAATCAATCAATCAATCAATGTCTATCCGGATGCCATATGATGATGCCAGGACAAACCCGTAGCATGTACATGTGTGTGTGCTAAGATACACAGTCAAATCATCAGTGTTCATTTAACAAAAATGGACCCAATGTCCAAATGTTGGACCAGCCGTATGGATAAATTTGGCTTCATTTGTACACTCTCAGAGTTAAATGAACACTCAGAATTGTACACAGGGGTGTCACACCAAATTCTGGGCCCTGGGTACAAGGATACACTGCGGGCCCCCCCATGAATGTTCCTCATAGGGGGAGGGGATTTAACCCATTTAGACTGGGAACACATTATTTTGTGCTATAACTATTGAAAAATAGCAGAAAAATAGCAGAGCTTGTAAATCTGCTATTTTCGAAAGATTGTGAACATTTTAGTAAGTCTTTGAATATTTCAAATCCTTCTAAGGTTTTTTGAAAAACCTGTTTCTATGTCAGTGGTGTTCAAACCTTTTCATGTGAAAGACCCCCAAAATGACAGACCCCCCATCTCAAAACATTGAGTTCCACGGACGCCCCAGAAGCAACATTTTTATTACAAAATGTTCGCTTAAAAATACCTATATTCAAAGATTTGCACACATTTTTACGACTTTTCAAAAAATTGCAGATCTACAAGCTTGCAGTGCGGCACTCGATGCCGCGATGTGAGCTTGCATATCTGCTATTTTTCAATAGCTAAAGTATGAAATAACGAAGGCCCCTCCACCTTGGGCCCTAGTAACTCAGTCCCACTTTCCCCCCTCCTTGTGACGCCCCTGATTGTACAGTATACTGTATGTCAGGGTTCCCCAATAGGCGGCCCGTGGGCCATTTGCGGCCTGCGGGGGGCTACTGTCTGGCCCCCACCAAACCCAGTAATAATGGTGGTATAAGAGCAGCAACAACACTAGTATATCGTCGTTGTCGGGGGGAAATCTTCTATCTCCAGATTTGTACATTCTTTCGCAAATCATACAAGTCTGTCGCACAAAAGTAGTGAAAACAGCAGATCTACAAGCACACAACGCCTCGCACCGCGAGGCGTTGTGTGCTTGTAGATCGGCTGTTTTCATTAGTTAAAATAATTTTTAAAATGAGAAATTCAAAACGAACGGTTTTGGACATACAAGATTTTCACCCCACAACGACGATATCTGAACCGTCGCTGGAGTAGCGGGAACGCCACCGTCGACCCCTGCAATGTTGTGGCCCTCGGCTTGGTACCCTAGACATAATTCGGCCCTTGGGAAAACTAATTGGGGAACCCTGCTGTATGTTGAGGAAGGAACCTACATAGATGATGCCTTGCTTATGTCGGACCAGCAGGTTGCGGAGGAGTCCGGCCTCGGTCAGGTCCCCCAGGCGGATCATGTCGTCCACGCCCTCCACTGACGTAGGGTGCATGATCCTGAGCGACGCCTGCTGCTCCACGGACAGTTGGCGTTCCTAAGGAAACAAATGGAGAGTCAGGCATACGATAGAAATACGCTATAGCTTAATGTGCAGTGTTTCCCAAACCTTTTACATGTGAAGAACCCCCAAATTAATATGTTTTTGGCCGTGGACTCCCATCTGAAAAGATTTTGTCCAATTTATTTTGTGTTTAAAATATTCAAATACAAACAAATATTCCAGATTGTTCCAAATTTTTCACGATTCTTTTTTAAATAGCCTGTATAGCATACATGGACAACTGGCGGCCCGGAGGCCACATGCGGCCCCCGCCTTCACTTAATGCGGCCCTCAGGTTAATATAGGAATACTGATATATATTATTGATTTCAGCTGTTACAATCCCAAACATGCAAACATGACCTGCTTTAATTATTTCAGTCTATATTAGTAGCTTAATGACTAGTACTAGTCTTTTCTTTGTCCAATGCATTTGTATTTAAGTTCATAAAGTTAACAGAAGAAGTATAATAAAGTAAAAGTATAATAATTCAGGATTCCAATTCAAAAATAGCAAAAATAACAGATCTTCAAGCTAAAAAAACGTGGCCCTCTCCATCATCAAAGTTGCCCACCCCTGCTGTATAGGGTGAAAGTGGAACTCATTTAGCTGGGCACCCCCCTAGAAGCCCCTCAAGGACCACTCTGGGTCCCCACACCCCACTTTGAGAACCACCGACCTATGGAATGCTTTGCATCAAATAGTGGAGTATACAATGACTTATGTTGGCAGAAGATTGGAGATATCTGCCAACGCCCACATCAGGCGACATCTAAATTCAACACTTCAGTCATTGTAGTTGCTACAACAGTGGTCGCTAACAGCAGTAGACGTACGCTACAGTACGTTTCTGCCCAGTGTTAGCAGTACATTGAACTTAGATTCAACTAGGCAGATATATTGGTAGGCTATGCAAAAGATCTCAGATGTGGACTGTGGAGTGTGTGTTTTCTAAAGGGAGCCATTTGTCTTTTTCCTGAAATAAGGCTATGAATTGACTGACAAGGTTGAAGAAGCAAGGTGTTATAAAGCAAGTAAAAACACACAGCAGTGGTTTTAACACACACACACACACGAACACACACGAACACACACACACACACACACACACACACACACACACACACACACACACACACACACACACACACACACACACACACACACACACACACACACCTTAAACTCTTGATCCATGTACTTTCATTTTCATTTCATTGACTGAGGAGTCCATACTTGGTTACCCATTTTTTTTTTTTTGCTCTTCCTCAAATCTCTTTGAATATAACATATCCACAGGTTCACAAACATTTAGCAGAATGTTTGCCTATTATGACATGCCCAGTGCCAGGATTCATGTGGTTAACTCCCTCACAATCAGCCCTGAAAAACAAATAAACTGAGATATGAGTTTCCACGACAGCATACTTACATTTCCCTCGTCGTCAATCAGAATCTGGTCACCAGAATCTGTCACTTTGACCCTGGCTCCAATGAGCACCCCAATACTGGAGTCCACCCACACCCACTCCCCCTGGGAACACGGAAAACAATACGTTGACCGAAAATTAGGTTAACGTTTAATGATAATTCCGTTATCATCATCTCACAGTTTACAGTATTTCCTTGAAGGAATTTCAACAGGAACTTGTAGAGCAAGATTATTAACTAAACTAAAATGTGTGTAGGGGAGAAAGAAAAATGGTTAAATCGGCACTATATAACTAAGTAATTTTCTGTAATCTGTATGGTAGAGTATGGTAAAAAAATATAACTTATGACATTTCTTTTTGATCATGTATTTGCTTTTGCAGAATATCTCTTTAAAGTGTGGGATAGGAGAAGTGACCTAGGCTATAGATGAATTTAAATGTTGACTTTTGTGCTATGTGCAGGCCATATGGAGATGCAGTGTATCACAGGGGTGGGTGCACCCCTCTCATCTCTGCAGACGTTTGAGTGTTTGCAGAGATGGGAGGGGTGTACTCACTTCTGTAAGGTACTCACTTTTGTAAGGTACTCACTTCTGTGAGACATTGAATTCTTTGTATTCAGCTGTTGGCGGAATTCGCACTGGAATGTCTATTGTTGTATACATGTACAGTATGTATTTGATGTGTCTGATAATCCCGTATGGGATGGGTCAAATATTGCCCAGACACGGAAATAAAATATTCATTCATTCATTCATTAAAATATAAGCGCTTTACAGAGCAGAAAATTAAGCACAAGTGCTTAACAGAAAAATACACGATTACAATAAAGCAGAAAAAATAAAAGCTGCCAGGCTCTATTAGCACAATGGTAGCTACAAAATGTCAGTTGTGTACCTACAAAACTAACTAAAATAAAATAATGGAAGAAATGTGTGTAGTTTTAGTCTTTGACAATTTGTTCAAATCTGTCAACGGAAGAAGCATAAGATGCCTCCTTATGCTGATTAAAACTGGAGTCAATTGCCTTCACAAAGTGTTTGTATTTTTGTATTGTAGTGTAATACCTAAACGGAATATCTTAAATGTTGTCCCTGACAAATAACCCCATGTTATAAATAATAATAATAGCCTAATAATGAAACTATCAAAAACTAAACATTTTTGAACAAAAGCTAAAATGAAACAAGCAAATCCACACTGGAAACTAACAGAATCGAAACAAAATTCAATACGTGTACTGTACAACACCCAACTAAACAGTAATTCCCTGGCAAAGTTATAACTTCATTAAAGCCCATAGAAAAAGCCATAATACTCAGTTTAAAGACTTTATAGAAGAGAAAAACATGGTATAGAAATCAAGATTTGGGAGGCTTACCTTCCTCAGCATCACCAAACCACAGTTTTCCTATTCCCTAAACAAAATATAAGCATACATGAGGGAATATTCCATATTTCCATCTAGGGCTGTCACAATTATTACATAATCGTCTAATCGTGATTATTTGACATAATCGTGATTATTTTTCATAATCGTTTCCATGTTGAAAAATGTTCATATATTTTTAAGAAAGTCAAAAATAGTGGAAATAGCAGATCTACAAGCTCACAACACGTCGCATCTATCAATGTTCTTTTTTAAGTATAAAGTTGTCAAATATGTCAGTAATTTCATTGTATATTTAAGGTTATGTGTCATATCTGTCATGTGCAACTTCAAAGCCTACAAGCCAAACAGAAATGTAATTATCAACGACAAATACACAATTAAATCGTTAATCGCCAATTATTTGAGTGACAATTAATCGTCATGTAAAATGTCATATCGTGACAGCCATATTTCCATCCATACACACATTTAGAAAATGTGTGTAGGAATGGTGTTATGTTGTCAACAACATAAACAGCTGACTAATGTCTTCTTCTGACTCCGTCTCTATGAATTCATAAATTACATTTCATTGGGATAAACTGCATTCATGACTACCCAAATTGAACATGCAAGCAGCAGAGCAGAAATGACTGAGTGACAATGCCCTGCGTTATTAAAGAAAACACGCAATTAAACCAACAAATAAGCAAATATATATTAGTTTAAACGTCTAATAATTCACCAGAGATTTACCTGAATCACTTTATAGTTGATTTTTCATTAAAATCCTACTTCCCGGTCCTTCATTCGCACACAAAGGGATCATATGTGTGTACAGTAGCCGAGTGTCGTTAACAGAAGGTGGAAACAGTCAAACTCAAAGTGACAGCATTTTTATGGGACTTTGACTTTGAACTGCACACTCAAGTCGGGGAAAAAGGGAAACCTCTCCTCTTCCTGGTCACTATATACAGTATGTGCACATACTGTATATCAGTGCTTCTCAACCTTTTCAGGCCACGACCCACAAAATAATCATATTTTAACTGGGGACCCCATCCCTGACCTGACGAGCATTAAGAGTTGAGGCATGACATTTTGTATAACACGGTTCTATTGTGAAAATAGCCGATCTACATGCTCACAACGCGAGGCGTTGTGAGCATGTAGATCTGCTATTTTCACAATTTGACCAATGTTTAATTTGTCATTTTAGAGGTATTAAGAGGTTCTTAAATTGTCACTTTATAAATGTGAAGACATCCTCTATATACTTAGACTTTATGTTGGTTTGTTTACTGTTTAGAGAGAAAACAATATTGCACATTAAGTTAATTATCTGGGGACCCCCCAAAATAATTTGGGGACCCCTCTGGGGTTGAGAACCACTGCTGTATATCAGATACCATTACTGGGATTTTAAGGTGAATCTCTCATCAACGGCTATTTGCATAGATTAGAAATAGCCTGACTGATGTTGTATCATGTGTATTGTGTGATCTTATCAAATTAATTTATGGAGTGTAGTAGGCCTACATTTCAATCACATGTGGGGTACATATTGTAGTTGGCTATATTACTATTATGAAACACATCATAGTAGTGGGCTACATTCTAATTCCTTTTTTTTTTTACCTTGAAAATGTCTTGTGAAACCATAGAACAGCCTTTGGACCCCTGCAGTGTGAATCAGGCGGGACACTGGTGGACCTCTCTAGGACAATCACAGCAATAAAGCTGTAAATACACAATTATGTAATCGAAGGACCAGGCAGAGTAGAAATTTATAGTCTGGAGTTGCCAGCAGTTATGGAAATATCCACCAGAAACCTTTATTTAATGAGCTTCCTGGGCAGTATACGAAAAGTATTACAAATTTACAATAGTAGTGTATTCAAGGATATTTCCATGAGTGCAGACTCTGACTGTGAAATAACTTTCATAGGCTGTGCAAACTACTAGAATACTCAAACCTTCTTGAAATGAGCAATTATTAGTATTAGTATTATTAGTATAATATGCCACTTTTAAAGTGAAAACACTGTGCAGCAATTAGTTCAACCTAAGAAGTGATTAGACAAATTGATGAGACATTTATTCCCATTAATAGAGTTAACAACTCTTATAAATATTAGCTTACCGTGTGAATGCTGTCAAATATGAAAATGAAAACGTAGTCTAGGACAATATTATGTGTCACGGAGGGTAATTGACTGTTGGTCAGTTACTGGAAGAAAGTTTCATTTTTAGAATGCCCATTACTGTAGTTAGCCGTCTATATACTAAAACTATGGGCAGGTCTCAATAAATCAGGTAAATGAACTCATGGCAATAAAGGTTATTGTGTATAAGGATAGAAAATAGGGTGGATGATGCAGCAGGTTCAGTTACCATTTACTATACTACACAATAAAAGCCCAAGTGTTCTTTTAACTCAAAGTACTCTGTTCAATGGACACTCAGGTTTGTACTGTGTATAATAGCTGTCCAATAGATATATGACACCATCACAGCAAATTATTTCAAAACACAAGGAGGCTGGGCTCCTGGACTGATATGAACCATAGTTTACACAGGCCATTAATCTGTAGGAGTAGCCCATCAATGTCATATCAATTAAACAGATACAGATAAGACTGGATGGGTGTAGCGCTCATCCCAAAATGATAAAGAGCGTTGACTCACCACGGTAACTCAAGACTTACAGAAAACATGATCTGTTAGATGTGTAAAGCATGTGCGATTACCAAGATTGAATGTTTTTTGGATCGGCCTTGACCCCAGTCAAACTCACCAAGGTGGTATAGTTGAAGGCGTTAAAGCCAGCTCACCACTTCAACAGATTGGCAATATAATCAGGGGATATCTTAAAAAAGTCCTGGAATAAATTCCTTACCAAAACATTTCTTCACCAATGTGTTCGTAAATGTGTCTAGTAACACATCTCACAAAGACTGAAATTCAGTTTCCCTAGGAAAATCTTTGACAGCTAGGGTAATTATGGGTCTCATTCACTCACTATACACTATACTATAGGGGAAAAATCACTCCCAAAGAATATGCTTTAAGTGGGATGTGAGGGGTCTAACTAGGTGTTTGTAATTATTCTGAATCCATTGCAAGCATTTGTTTTGCACAAAAAAAACATTCATTGGGCTAAAAACAGCCCATAAAATGATGGTTTAGTGATGAGTCATCACTTTTCACAGTGGTATGGGGGTCCATTTCTAGCCCAAGGAATGTTTTGGTGCAAAACAAATGCTTGCAATGGATTCAGAATAATTAAAAACACCTAGTTAGAGCCCTCACATCCCACTTAAAGCATATTTTTTGGGAGTGATTTTTTCCCCTATAGTGTATAGTGAGTGAATGAGACCCAGAATTACCCTAGCTGTCAAAGATTTTCCTAGGGAAACTGAATTTCAGTCTTTGTGAGATGTGTTACTAGACACCTTTACAAACACATTGGTGAAGAATCTTTTTGGTAAGGAATTTATTCCAGGATTTGACACTATTTCTAAAGATATCCCCTGACTAATAGCTTATCACCAGTATTCTAACCACTCACTGCAGTTGCCATGGTGTGTTTATGATTCATCAATTACACACACACCATGGTAATCAAGAACATTTGAGATATTAATCCTCCGCCTTCTTGAATAAACAGACGGGAGTCACTGCTGTACGTGACCCTAATTTACAGTACCGTTCCTCATATGCTCACCGACAATTATTGATCCTTCATTAGAAAATCTGTAACTTTGTGAGCTTCGGAAGAAAAGAAAGTAGAGTAAGAGTTTAGATTGATACATCCGTTTACTATACATATCAAATGCTTTATTTTTTTATTTTGATATTACAATGTTAATGTGTTTTTTGTACGTTTTTATGATTGCTTTTATATCTTTTTTTATTTTTAGTTGTATGTCTGTATTGGATTTGCTTTCAGGACTGCAGGAAAACTGCAACTAGAGGCTCATTCATGTGTCTCTAATGGGGATCCTTTAATAAACAAACAGACAGTCTTTAGACAGACACTCCTGTTCCCCTCAAATTAAAATCAATAGCCAAAATAAAAACAGACAATGTTTCTATGCTTCCATTGAGATGACGAATATCACAGTTTGATGCCTCCCTTGGATTTATTAATGATCTGGTTACAAAGACAGAAGTTCTGTTACACACATCTTGCATGTACTTACACTGTACTTTACAGATCAGAGCAAAAGTTACATGTGACAGCAAATACTAAAAATGTCATATTAAACAGTTTTTACTTGGACATTTAAATGGACCCAATGTGTACTTTTGAGTAGGTCAACTACTGCACAAATATTTTCTCCCTTCAGTTTTACGTCCCACATTTTATGTCAAAGTAAACCTGTTTTTGTTTTGCTCCAATCTATGAAAAACAACACAAACGTAACCATTTGCCGCTTTAAAATACATACACGCATCAGGCTTTGACGTCTAATTCAGTCAATCTTTGCATTAAGACCATATAAATTAACTTGAGAATAAAATGTTCAAACATAAAATAAAAACATTAACTAAAATGAGAACACTAATTGTATTAATGCATTTTAACTAAAGGTATTTTCATTATAAAATGCTTTAATAATAATAAAACAACAAAAATAAAGTTTAACCCAGAAATAACCAAGTTGTTTAACTTTTGACTGTGCAGATTTCACGTCTAATAAATAACCCTTTTGAGTTAGGATCATATGACACTTGTTGTGGATCATTCAATATAAGAGAATTAAAACAAAGAAAGGCACATTCAACAGGACAGAGGTAGGCCACTGAGCTAATTCGATTTGCTAGCAAGAATTATTCAGCTGGTCACACTGAAGCCAGAGAAAGAGGCCTGGGTTACCCATTATGAACTCAAAAGAGAAGGCGGCAAATTAACATAAAATCCAAGAAAACTGGGCTCAGCAGTGACTTCACATACTGTACATTTTCACTGTGGATGGTGGTTACTTAGCATGAATAAAACCGAGCAACAAAAAACTCAAAATAAAACTCAGACAAGGCCACACAATCACAATTTACAGCAGCATTAATGAGGCAGAAATATTCAAGTCATTCCCATTATTGTGTTAAACAATACTACAGTAATAATCCAATATCTTATTAGGATGCAATGCCTCAGTGGGCACTACAGACAACAGATGGTAGAAACGTCTATATGATATAAATGGATCCGTGTCTAGAATGCAGCATTGCCTTAATTTAAAGCAGTGTTCCCCAAATAGTGGGCCAGGACCTATGTCTGGGTCATAGACCCATTTTTATGCTTCTATGGACCGACAGCTTGGAATAAACTACCACTACACCTAAGACAGGCAGCCTCGGTGGATAGCTTTAAAGCACAGCTCAAGACCTATTTCTTTACTCTTGCTTTTAGCTAAATCTTTTAATCCCTATGCTGCTATTGACGTCCGCACGGCTCTGAAATTGTTCTTCAATGTTCTATGCTTTTATTTTTTCTTGCTTTATTGTAATCATTTTACTTATCTCTTTTTTATGTATTTTTTATTTCTATTTTACGTTTTCTCTGTTAAGCACGTGTGCTTCATTTTATGCTCTGTAAAGCACTTTGAGCTGCATTTCATGTCATGAAAGGTGCTATACAAATAAAGGTTTATTATTATTATTATTATTATTATGACTGAAAACAACATCATTTTTCATTTATAATGTATTTCGAGTGAAAAGGTTGGGAAACCCTGCTTTAAAGCACTGAAATAAAATCTCATAGACCTTGTACAAGAAGACACTCAGATCAACCTCTCGGCAAACAAGGAGTACTCTCAAAACTCTACTAGAATGCATTACAGTAGCATTAGTCGTGGATGATAGATATACGCATTTCTGTGGAAGGCTAATGCTTGATTTATGCTTAGTTGCGCACAGGGGTTGCACACCGAAGATAGACGATCTACAACGTGACACAAGCTTGTAGATAGGCTATTGTCGGTGCAAGAATCCCATTTAATAATAATAATAAGTATAACTCCGGGTTTACCGTTTCTGTCAAAAGGGTTGTTCTCAAATTGTATTTTTTATATAAAGAACACTTAACGTTACAACTACTGCTACTGCCACGGCGAAGCTTGAGAGATTTAATGTCACTCAAGCTGAAGCAACCATTTAACTACCAACATTCAAATAATGATCTCCACCAGGCTGAAGGCAGGGCAGAGATCAAGTTTTAACCCATGTGCGTTTGTACGTGTCTGTCCGCATCCATTTTTGCAAACCACTATATGGATCAGGGTCAAACTGGCAGCAGGTTAAGGAACAGAATAATTTACAAATCGGTCAATGACAGCCATGTTATTTTGGTAAATTCATAAAATCTCAGACCTAGCGTCCCTCCAGGCTGTGAGATACAGTACATAACAGCAAGGCTATCGGGAGCAAGCTGTCAGTCCGGCATATTGATCTACAAGCAAAGTCGTTCCTATACTGTACCTCTGCGACAGGCCAGCTCCACATTTACCTGCCAACACACCAAACTGGTGCTTGTACTCACAAGATGGAGTCTAATGACCACATGGCTTCATGTGGATTTTGGACTTCCATGTGGGTCAGTCAGTGACGTCCAAACGGTATTTGGACAAAGTTACGGCCTGATGAGACTTCAAATATTTGTTTTATTGAATATTAAAAGACAAACGTTTGGAGGTACTTCCTTGGCCTACTAGCAGTTTGCACAAGAAATCTGGTGCTAATCGGTCAAGCAGTTTGCAAGATTAGCCTCGGACAGATATAGACGCTGCTCGCCTCCTACAGAACCACACTTTTTTTTCAGCAAATCAGCAACATAACAAGTTTCCTCACTTGCTCGTACAACATTATGTATTCAAGTCTCACTTTTCTGGTGGGAAATAAGCATACAGGGTATATATTTTAAAATTGTTTTTCACCAACGCATTAAAATAGGCTTAAGAGTAGACAGCATTACCATACACTGAGAACACATTTCTTGAACTATGTGGATGATAAGCACTAGCTTCTGTTCCGTGTTATACCCACCCATGGTTCTGTTAACACATTATTGTTCGTGTTATACCCACCCATGGTTCTGAGGTGGTAAACACATTATTGTCCCAGTAACTGACGCACATTTTGAACAGACTTGTCTTGTTGACCAGTAGCAAAATCTGTAGACATTCCACCTCTACTGGTAACAGGAAACCATTTCACTAAATTAAACTAGGGTCACTAAGAAAACCTTTTTTAATCCATTCATTGCACAGTTAGCAAGTTACCAAGCTTTCACAGTTGGACCTGGGGTCAAACATTACTTGCATGCAAATACTCTCGATTCAGGCGCTCGGGTGCGCAGTGATAAAATACCTGTCCACCACTGCAGAGTCCTGGCGTTTGAATCCACCATGGTGCCTCCGGCATTGTCGAGCGTCTATATAGGCCTACGAACACAGTTGGCCTGTGTTCGGGGGATGGAAGCTAGCCGGGGATGTCACTGCACATACTGTACCCCTACGGGCTGGGGCCCGCAGCACCCACAGGGAGTGTTGGGCACGAGGACACACAACACACAGAAATGTGTGTGGGGAGGAATGAATTGGCATAACGATAAATAAATTGAGGAGGGAGTGGTAAAAAGCAAAAAATAAATAAAAAATACTTGAGCATTCCTCGGATGTAAAAAACCTAGAACATGAAGTTTGTAGTTGTAGTCGTTTTTTTTCTCTCTTTTAATGTTAATTACCGTATTTTCTGGACTATAAGGCGCACTTAAAAGCCTTTAATTTTCTCAAAAAACTACAGTGCGCCTTATAGTCCAGTGCGCCTTATATATGGATCATTCATTGACATTGACATTCCCTTTAGCACAGCTCCATCTGTTGGATGCATAACGCAATGGTAGCGTCTATTATGTGCGCCTTATAGTCAGGTGCGCCTTATATATGAAAACAGTTTGAAAATAGACCATTCATTGACAGTGCGCCTTATAGTCAGGTGCGCCTTATAGTCCAGAAAATACTGTAGGTGTCTGATGCCTTTTTGTCTAGTGAGGTATCTGAGTATTTTTAGTTACTGGAATCGCACTCCTTTTAATTGTAAAGGTATTTTTAAGGGGGTCAAGTCTCTCTGATCTGATCAGAAGTGTGAACCCTCCATGCTTATCGGAGAGCCTGTGGCGGCTCCCAAAGAAATAAAAAATAAACACTCCAAAATGAATGTGGTCATTTCACTCAAGTTACTTTAAGCTTCCCTTGTTAATAAAAATAAAATCTAAATACAATGACAAAAATGTGCAATTCATTCAGTATTAAAGCAAATTGCTGCAACTTTTGTTTCTATGTTTGAACGATGTGCCTATGACACATCCTATGTACCTGACCATGACACATATGAACACGGCTTTAGGATGCTTTCTCGTCAGGTCTCTTGAGCACAGCGGTGTACTTGCCCACGGTGTCGGCTCTCAGCTGCACCTCCACTAAGGTGAAGAGTGAAATCACCTGTAATGAACATAACAATGGAGTTGTTACATGGAGTTGTTACATTTAAAAATACTGTGAGTCGGGGGCGCCCGCTGGCCTGGTGGTCAAGGCGCATACCACATACTAGGCTATGATGCCTGCTGGCATCGCCGGTTCGATTCCCGATCCGGACGACCTTTGCCACATGTCATTCCCCATCTCTCTCCCCATTTCCTACTACTATCTACTATCCTATCAAATAAAGGCATAAAAAGCCCAAAAACAAATCTAAAAAAAAAAAAAGAAAAAAAAATACTGTGAGTAACTTTGTACAAATTAAAGTACACTTTCTTTTTTGATATCAATGCATTACTGTACTGGAAGAAAACAAAAGGAGAAGTGACATTTTCAAAAAAATAGGGCTTAAGTAGGTTAATTCCTGACATTTGTGTTGTATGTATGCAATATAAAAAATGTTTTTTTTTTTATTGTATGTCACCATTCCTATGCCATTTTAGTAACACATGGCTCCATCTGCACTTACACTATACTCACTAGCAGACCTGGAACACATTCCTGGAACGCATTATTACATTAACCATTATTTTATGCTATTGAAAAAGAGCAGATATACACGCTCAAAGCGTGGCACCAAGTGCCACTGAGAGCTTGTAGATCTGCTATTTCTGAAAAACCGTGAAAATGTGTACAAGTCTTTGAATATTTTTGATCCAGTTCTAAATTTATAAAAGCCTTCTAAATCGTTCTTTTTAAATCAGTGGTTCTCAAACTCTCAAACCCTAGAAATAAATGTATTTGACCATGGCCCCCCCCCCCCATCTCAAAATATGTTGTTCCAGGGACCCCCCAGAAGCAAATATTTCAGTTACAGAAGTTTGCTTTGAAAAATATATATTCAAAGATTTTCAAAAATAGCAGATCTGCAAGCCGAGTGCCACGCTTTGAGCTTGTATATCTGCTATTTTTCAATAGCTTTGCTTTGAAAAATATGTATTCAAAGATTTTCAAAAATAGCAGATCTGCAAGCCGAGTGCCACGCTTTGAGCTTGTATATCTGCTATTTTTCAATAGCTAAAGTATAAAATAATTCCAGGTCTTAAGCTCAGTGTCGCGTGCCTGTGCGTGAAGGTCTGTAAATTAGGCATTACCTGGCTCTCAGAGGGTTTCTGTGGGTCGTCTGATGCCCAGACCAGTGTGAGCTCCGACTTCTTGCCCACCTTGTGGTGCTGGAATTTCTCAAGACCCTCCACAGACTGATGGAGACAAAACATACAGAACATTTCAATCTGACAAATGCAGTACACCCATCATAGGGATGGCTGTGTGGGTGAGCTCGACACCATAGGATTGTGTGACATAATAATACGGGGGTCTTCAACAGGGGGTCCGGGACCCCTAGGGGGTCCTCAGAGTTACTACAGGGGGTACATATTCTGCAGAGAACTTCAGCCAAAAATAGCAGACTACTACTATCGACAATTTTCAGCAAAGAGGTTTGGTGTAGAGGGGAAAAAGAGCAGACCAAGTACAGAGTGATAGGTCAAGTTTATTAATTATTGACGGTTCAAGTGGTTAAATCCAAAATACACCACGATTGTGCTGTCAAACAATGAAACCATGTGGAATCTACGAAAAGATTGTGGGGGTCCCTGCTTCATCTCTCTCTCAACTAAGGGGTCCTGGTCTGGAATGAAAACGCTGAAGACCCACACGGAAAGCGCCTGACCGAACGTGCTTCTTTTTATTGTAAAGGTATTTTTAAGGGGGTGACAGTCAACTAAGGGGGTGACAGAGCTATAGTCAACTTTTTTCTTGAAAAACGGACACTAAAATAAAAATGTTTCAAAAATATTTTCTAAAAAAAGATTAAGCTTCATATATGTGTTTCTATTCATAAATGACCACAAAAAGTATAAAATAATGGTAAAATAATCATTTTGGTCATTGTCGGGCCGACTTTGTTTACATCAGATGTAAACATTGTGAGCATGTACTGTATATCTGCTATTTTCACAATAGAACTGTGTTATACTCGTCATGGTGGGGGGGGGTCCCCAGTTAAAAGGTTGAGGACCACTGGTCTAGTGCGCTTAATTTGGTGTAATAAATTCAGTAAGGATTCAATAATAAAGGGTATAGTAGTGCACTCGACAGCCATTTGCTGTGCTTATCTTCATTGTAGTGAACACTTTATTTCAATCAACTAATGGGAATACATAACGCAATTAAAGAAATATTGCCAGTAAATATCCTGTAATGCAGCCCAACCTTGCAGTAGATCCGCTTCTGCACACCATAGCGGAGAACCAGCACGTCAAAGGACTGGTCCAGTACTCCCATCACCATGGCCTCAGAGTCCAGGGGACCACACTCCTACAGGTCAGCATACACACAGAAGGACATCACATTTCAGCAGCACAGATAATTTTAACGACTTTATCCATTCATAGGTGAGGTATTCAAAAATAGCTGATCTTCAAGCTCACAGCGTGTCACTTCGTGCCGTGCCTGTTTTTTTAACATTTAGAAATTTAAAAATTATGTTTTGAAATTTTTTAACATAAATCTTCTCTTCTGGGGGGTCCCTGGCTGGCACAAAACCTTTTGAGATGGGGGTCCTCGGGCAAATACATATCAATTTGGGGGTCCTTGACGTGAAAAGGTTTGAGAACCACTGCCTTGAGAGTCGAGAACCTGGGATTGAATCAGACTCCCATTATATCTCTATAAAATGTGTATGTTAAAAACTGAAATAAAAAGTATTAATCACAAAAAAGAATACTTAGTTTTCACTTTTGCTACTCTTAGAAGTGTGGGAACCCAATAGCACTTAAAATCAAGAATGATATTGACTTGTTATTATGCTGTTTTTTGAATAACGCTTATTTTTCAGTTCACTGTTGCAACACTTACGCAACAACAACCCAAGGAGTTCCCGTCTTGAAAGGTATACTATAGTTACAAATAGGGGTTCCTGTCCTACTGTAAATGTATGTGTGCGTCTGCGTGCGTGTGTGCGTGCGTGCGTGCGTGCGTGCGTGTGTGTGTGAATATAAATTAAAAAAAAGATGAACCTTGAACTGTGTAAATTCAATGGCTACAAGGCAAGGCATTAATTATTACTGATATGATTATCTTCCAATTATATGTCATAAAGTTTTAAACCCATATATCACTCGTAGGAAGCCACAGCAACATGGTAGAAGCATCATTCAGCAGTGAGATTATGGCTTTGTTGATGAGATACCTTGACTAACACGCCAAAGAACAGCTCTGTGCTGAGCTCCTGCACTCTCTTAGAGGCCGTCTTCTTGTCATTGCAGTGGGACGCCCGTTTATCCACCTCCTCTCCGCTCATCCTCACACGATGACCGCAACCTACACACACACAAAAACACACGCTTATATAGACCAGGGGTTCCCAAACCTTTTTGTCTCAGGGCACCCCATAAATACTTTTTTAATCCGAGGCACCCCTACATTATAATTTTCACTCCCAGCACCTTATATTTATAGCATATCGTCGTTGTCGGGTGGAAACCGTTCGTTTTGTATTTATCATCTACCCATATGGGTACTAAACTAGAGAAAACAGCAGATCTACAAGCACACAACGCCTCGATGCGTTGTGTGCTTGTAGATCGGCTGTTTCCACTAGTTTTGTGCGACGGCCTTGTAACTTGGAAATACAACTTGTAACTTGGAAAGTTTCTGCCCAGTGACGAAATTTTAGTGATTATGTTGCGAGGAAAACATTGAGATAATAGACATTTTGGTTAGAACTGACTGAAAATAACTTTGTACTTCAAGTTTAAAATGGTACTAAATGTTTTTTCTAGGGATGGTCCGATCAGGTTTTTTGGAACCGATCACCGAGCACCGATCACAAAAGTTTGATCACCCGATACCGATCAATCACCGATCCGATCAAGTTATTATTTATATATTATTTATATTTTCTAAATGTTAATGTTTTAACTTTAATTAATTAATTCACTCGTGCATTCATTTATATATTTGCCTTATAGTTATTTACCAGCATTACTATGTATTTATTATCATAGCAGTAACTAATTATTCCTTCAGCACTGTGGAAATCAATACCCCAAAATGGCCTCAAGAGGGCATACTGAACGGCTGGTTGATCGGATGCACCGATCGGATCGGATAGGTGAATTTACCTTTTGATCTAAACCACCGATTATCACCGATCACGCTTTGATCGGCCCGATCCGATCCATTGCCGATTGATCGGTAACATCTCTAGTTTTTTCAAGTGTCCAAATAAATTCCAAATATTATCAAATGATCTCGCGGCACCCCTGGACTGCCGTCATGGCACCCCAGGGTGCCCCGTCACCCACTTTGAAAACCCCCCTGATATAGACAATAGAGCAAGACACTTTGCACCCAGTATCTGAGGTTGCTTTGTCTTTCTGCATTGCTATTCCACATCATCACTCTCTGTATCTGAAGCGTTACAAATGAAATCACTGTTCAAACAAACAACACGTTTGTCTCATCCCTTTGTAGCGCATCAGCATTTGCGTTCAGAGAGAATGAGAAATATAAACATAACAAACTGACAGTTAGGGATGGGACGATAGATACGTGATATTATCGTTTATCGTGATAAAAAACTCACGATAATCATATTGTGGAGATTTACTTTATCGTGATACCGTCCTCTGTCATGCACTGGGTTCAACACCTTTTATTTGCCGAGCTGCATATGCGGTACCACATAAACCCTCTATAATTGGTAAAAGGTACTTTTAATATACGTCCTTGATAGTCTTTTTCTAAATCTATCAAATGTCTTTGCCAAATTTTTTTTGGGCAAATGTTCCGACCCAGGATAATGGATTTTGATTATCATGATAATATCGTAAATTGCGATTTCTTTTGTTACAATAATCGTGATATGACATTTTCATATGGTCCCATACCTACTGACAGTAGTGATGAGTGATTGACCCAGTCCCAGTTGAAGCTCAAATTATTACAACGGTGTTGCTCGCCGAACAAAGTCCTAACGAAGTAAAAAAATACTAGTTGCTCAGAGCCTCAGGCGTGTTCCAGGGGGTCCCCAGCAAAATGTTTTAACTAATTTTATTGCCATTAACATCACCATTAAATCCTATAGAGCAGCGAAGTGTGATGTCACTTCCGTGAAATGGCGTGAAATGTCGCCCTCTACGGGGTTCATGCTGGTATTGTTTTGTATTCAAATCGCCATTGAGGAATTTGCGATGACCGCATATAAGAACTGTGTTAAAAATATAAACACACCATGTGCGCGGACATGCTCTCAGCGACAGTCTGTCCCAGACACGAGTGTCTCTCTGTAGTTTCCAACATTTAGGACAGCGTTGATTACATTTTCTCTGACAACAGGCTATATCAGATATGAATGAATATCATAAACTATGCAGAACCCCCCCCGCTGACAGAAACGCGCACATGGTGTGTTTATTTTTTTAACACAGTCCTTATATGCGGCAAACGCAAATTTCCCAATGGCGATTTGAATACAAAACAATACCAGCATGAACCCCCTAGAGGGCGTCATTACGCACAAATGACGACATGGCTTCGTTTCTCTATTGTTTAGTATTACAATGCCATGGGCCACGATATTTGCATATAAATACCAACCACAGTGGCTGACATTCACACCTCCCAGAGAAGTTGAAATTCCAGCGTCTGGACGAACAACATCTCACTTTTTAACTGAAGCTATTCCTCACTAAAACATTAGTAAAATGCCTGTAATATTTTTTTTCGTGATCATTAGAATGTCTAGAACATGTACATATGTTATTATTGTGAAAAATATCCCCAAAATGCAAATTAGAGCATGATTTATGGCTATAAAACCTTACAAAAACATTATTAATTTTTTAACATTACATTTTCCTGTGATTAGGACTCCTACAACACCATCTGATTTTTTTTTTATTTATTTTTTGGCCAGTAGAAATTCATTTGGGTCTTGCAGGGTTAAAAAACAGCTGTAATTGACAATAACGCCACGTTTTTCTTACCTTTTCACGCGGGCGCGTGTGTCCATCGTGCACAATCATGCACGGAGCATGAATCGCATTGAAAATCCAATCAGGCGTTCATGAAATGGCTGCCGTCATGTTTACACAGTAAGCAAATGGAAACAGGATCATGAATCCAAAAATCGGTTAATGTCCCGCCTTATTTCCGGTCTAGACCGGAAGAAACCCATATTCGTTTTTTTTTCGTTTTTAATCAAATCGAATTAATAAAACTCTGGAAACTCGGGCCGTGGCGGCCTCTAACAATGTTAATAACTTGGGAAACTCGGTATAGGACAGTAAAAGAGTTAATAGAGCAATGCGACACGAGCGATGAAATCTCATTAAAATACATTTGTTTCAATGAGGACATCCTGACCTACCGCGAGCGACAACGTGCCGTGCCGCGACGTCGTCCACCCCTCCTGTTTTCGCTCGCGGAGCCTCTATTTGAGCGAGGTTTCGCAGCGACGCCGTCCATAGAGGTAAATGGCCATGTCCTGCCCCCCAAACACTTTATATTATTATTTATTTATTTGATTGGTTCAGGCTACGTAGCAATGCAGGGCCAACGCTCCATATGCGGACAGTATTTAGTGGGACGTTGCTAGCTCGCGTGCAGTGAACAAACTACTTTTGTGTTTGTTTAAGCAACTTCTCCACCTATGTTGAGGGCAAAAATAAGAATTAATCAAAATTAAGGGATTTAATTCAATCGAATGCCAGAGTCCCCCCCCCCCAGCCTACCACCTGGCTAAGCCTTTTTCCTGCAGGAAACCCTGAACAGATATACAAGCTCACAGTGCGTCACTTCGTGCTGCTTGTATATCTGCTATTTTAGATTTGTTTTCCCGTACAATGGTGAATCATTTTCCACCCACCCAGTGAGGCAGCCAGCAGCCTGTGTACGATGACGTCAGCGTAGCGTCGGATGGGCGAGGTGAAGTGAGTGTAGAAGGGAACGTTGAGGGCGTAGTGCTTGAAGAGAGACTCGTCCTGGACAACACCTGTGCCGAAGTACACTGCCATCTAGGGGTGGGAGGATAATCGTTATTATCTTTTATCGTGATGAAAAGAAGAAAAAAAAACACTCAAGATGATCAAGTGACACAGAGATTCTAACACAGTATGCATGTAAAGTATATTGCCGTTTGTAAGCTCCAACCTGCATAGGTCTGAAACACATGTTGGTTAGGACCTCCTTCCTGGCAGTGGAATACTCATCATCGCTGAAGACATCACGGAGGCTCCTCTGAGGGTTAGGACAAGAACACATTTACACTCATTAATAAAAACAAACAATGTCTGTCTGAGACTTCCAAAGAGACGACTGGGTGAAAACGTTCCTTTAGAACTTAATTGGGCTCGGGGGGGAAAACACGCCCCCTAAAGTGTGTGGCGCGTCGAAAATATTTTTGGCACACAACACTCATTTTCCAGTATAAATCAGGCTTAACCCCTCCTTAGAGATTTCTCTGGAAGGAGGGAAATGGCAAGCATCCATTTAACTCTACAGCGGCTCATTTTGGTCTTGTGGCACACTAGAGAAGGTGAGAAGGGTGCAATAAACTAGGTATTTCTTATTATAATACAAAAAAGAAAAAAAAAAGGATTTAACCTAAAACCCTTCTATTATAATACAAAAAAAAGGATTTAACCTAAAACCCATTTCAACCACCATGAAAGCATGCAATGAGGCCGTTTCCATAAAGCTTTTTTGAAAATAGGAAGAGAATCGCCAGAAATTCGAAGAAAGACAAAGCGAATTTAGCCTGATTCTATCCACTGATAAAATGCCATTTTTCGGAGATAGAAATAAGGAGTCGTGGACTCGTGGTACTATTTTTCCAGTCAAGTGAGACACATTGAACATGCAACAAGCTCACGGCTCGTTGCGCTTGCGACTGTTAGCTTGGACTTGGAGGTCTGCTGTTCTCGGCCGTTCTGTGCGCGCGACGCCGTTGCGGGACGGAGAATAATGACGAGCGGTTTTGAGGACAACTGCTCTGATCACACGCGGGGGCTGGGGTGGCCAGTGTTGGTACAAGAGGCGGCCGACCCCCCCAGCACCCCTCCCCGCGAGTTCAATGCATTTTAATTCGCCAAGTGTTTCCATTCACCTTTTGAGCATTTTGTTTTTTCGATAAAGCCTAAAAATCCACCTCTTCCAAGCGCAAAAATGCTTTTGCGAATTTTTTTTTTTGAAGTGTGCAAAAGCCAAAAAAAGGCTTTATGGAAACGCCACTAATGGCTGTATTTGTGCAAAAGCTCCATCCATTGCTTGTGTATTACAGAGGTCAATGTCATACAGATAGACCTCACCGCGCCAAACAAAAACCACTGATCGACAGGAGTAATTTTTCTTTCACTTTCCACATCTAATGCAGACATGGACACCACGCCAAATGTCCAGCAATACACTTACATGCAGAGCTCCAGCAGAGGAGAAGTCGACGTCGAGTCCCATCTGGTCGCAGAACTCCTGCAGCTCCTCCACCATCTTGGCCTGGGGAGGAGGGTGGCGTCGCAGCAGGGCCTGCTCTGGGAAGGCGCGGTAGATGTGGTGCGCTGTGGCGATGTTGGCCAGCAACATGAACTCCTCCACCAGCCTGACACGAGATGGAGAGTCCATGGAAATTACTTTTCTGCATTCACCTAGCACAGTCGTTTCTCAAATGGGGGTACGTGTACCCCTAGGGGTACGCAGGTGTACTGCAGGGGGTTACGTGAGCAAAAACTAGAAAATGGGAACATGTCTTTTAGTGTTATGGTCAATGATAAAACATTGAAAGACTTTGTGTGAACCGGCTCCAAATGTTAAACCAAATTACAAATGTTACTGAATAGAAAGCAATGTTTATTTGCCATTATGCCGTTTTATTTTTAACATATTGGAATGGGAACTGGACTATTGATTTACATTTTTCTAAGCAAAAGGCTTTAGTCAGGGGAAGGGGGTACTCGGCTTCAGAGATCAGTATAAGGGGGAACTGCAGCCAAAAGAGTTTGAGAACCACTGAGACCTAGCAGATGGCTGGCTGCCCCGATCATGGCTTGGATGAGCGTGCAGGGGGAACCACTTAAACCCTATTTTACACTTAGACACCATGGTGTCACTTGGTGAAAAAAAAATGCTGATCTTTAAGTCCTCAACACAGCTTAGCCCAGTGGTTCTCAACCTTTTCAGGCCGCGACCCCCAAAATAATCATAGTTTAACTGGGGACCCCCACACCCCGACGAGCACTAAGAGTTGAGACATGTATAAAACGGTTCTATTGTGAAAATAGCAGATCTACATGCTCACAACGCCTCGCATTGCGAGGCATTGTGAGCATGTAGATCTGCTATTTTCACAATTTCAGCATCTAATATTTGACAATTTGGCAAATGTTTAATTTGTCATTTTTAAACTTTATGTTGTTTTGTTTACTGTTGAGTAAGAAAACAGTGTTGCACATTAAAGGGGACGACCACCCATTTTCAATATTGAACTATGTTATTAATATACCTTCGAGCAGTTGGAAATAGAAAAAATGTCCCCCCCCCCTTCTGTATTGCCTAGAACTGGAGGATTGATGGGGACAGAGTGAGAGGCTGCCACAGATGTTTGTGAGGAGAGCTGGCCACTCACTTGTTGCTGTCTCTGTACTGGTAAACATAGCACTCACTTGTTGCTGTCTCTGTACTGGTAGACGTAGCAGCCCTGTGGCATCATGGTCTCTTTGTCCAGGGTGAAAGAGAGCTTCAGCTGCAACACAAAGCACACACAGTAGCTACTCATTTATGAGAACCAAAACAAGACAAGTGGCCAGTCAACAACTGTGCCTCTTCAAATTACACCCAAATAACTACTAGGGTTCATGTGGTTTATACACATCTGTTCATGTGGGTTCGGGACCCCCCAGGGGGTCCTCAGAGTTACTACAGGGGGTCCTCCAAATCTTTGTGTGATAGAAACTTTTTCTCCTCTTTTCTTATATGCATGCAATTGAACCCTGGTGTTCATATCCTGAGAACTTTAGCCAAAAATAGCAGATCTACAAGCTCACAATGCCGTTGTGAGCTTGTAGATCGGCTATTTTCAGCAAAGAGGTTTGGTGTAGGGGGGAAAAAGAGCAGACTAAGTACAGAGTGAAAGGTCAAGTTTATTAAGTATTGACGGTTCAAGTGGTTAAATATCTGAAAACACAAATTGACATGAATCCAAAATACACTGATGATTGTGCTGTCAAACGATGAAACTATATGGAATCTATGAACAGGTTGTGGGGGTCCCTGCTTCATCCCTCTCTCAACTAAAGCTGGCCGCACACTAGCCGATAATCGGGCTATTTAATTACCCTCCCGACAATCGGGCTGCCACCGACTGAAACGGGCCCGACAATCGGGCATGAACGTCGTCTAGCGTGAGGTCTCACAGATCCACTCGGAGCCCAGCCGAGTGGCTCGGAGGACGATCGGGGGTTGCCCGACTCTTTTCAAACATGTTTGATATTTTCCTGGATCAGTACTGGTCTGGAATAGCAGCAGGGGACTGATTGAAAACAGGTAGGCCTAGGCTACAGCAGCCGCTGATAGACGCAAGTCTCTGAGCATCTGAGTGACAGAGCTATCTCTTTTTCTCCCTCTACACACACACACACACACACACACACACACACGAAATCAATCAATCAATCAACAAAGACGTAAAACTAGGCCAAACCAATTAGTGCAAGTCTGGACTCGCTAATAACTTTCCAGCTCTGCTCTCCTCCTCCAACTTTATGGTTCTCACTCTCAAATGTATGATAAACCTGTGCATTCTCCATGTTTCCACCTCAAAATGCTGGATTACAGTTCTTCAAATGGACCAGACAGAACCGTCCCCCCCCCCCCCCCTCTCTCTCTCTCTCTCTCTCTCTCTCTCTCTCTCTCTCTCTGGGACATTGGATTTGGATCTCCGTGCCCTCGGATCTTTTTTTAATGATTATAGCCTATTTGATTGATCCATCCGCCCACACCGCGATAATTTGTTAAAAGACATCTTGAACTTGAACCTGTCTTGAACTTGAACCGTCCGTGGTGGAAGCAGCCTACAACAGCAGCTCACCCCACGTCAGTCACTTTCTCTGATGGTCCGTGCACGGTGCAGTAATCTCTACTCCTTTCAAGTTCCAATTGGCCATAGGTACAGCGTGTAGCTTAATTAATGGGCCATCATCAACTCGTTGTTTGATCTACCAGCTGGGTTAACAACTCCTGGCTACTCCGGCCACAGCGCGCCCCGCATAGCCAGGCGTTTCGTATTTTAACAGACAGCAGGTTTAGAAAATATGCGCGCACGTTACCTTAACTATTATAAAATAAAATGACTTTATCAAAACTGACAATGATAAACCTGGAGCGGACATGAAAGAAACATAATGGATATAGGCCTAATAGGCCTGTCCTTTTTAAAGCATTACAGTATAAAGCATTACATAAATACACTGCTTATTATTTCAAATAATGATCCACATCCATCCTCCCAGGTTGTATCATGATTGCTTGCGATGGGAATTAAAACTCAATGGTCGCGAGTTTGTTTTATATCAGCAGAAATAGTCACTACCAGTCAGTCACAGACTGGAGTGGGAACAGCACACGAGTGCAAGTAGGCCTACACGCCCACTGCCTGATCTACAAACCTACAATGTGGCGCGGAGGGACGCAGTTTGATCTCGGAGATCTGATATGTTCTCTGCGCAACACAGTCATACGACTAATCATAAATCAGGCACCATGCCACCATGAGAAGCACCAGCAGACAGCGCGCAGAGGGGGAAAGTCGATCAGAGTTGATCCATGGATGAACATGAAACGCGTCAAAGTGAACTCATAGTCATAGTATCATTTGAAGCTTTTTTTTTTTTTTCGTTGCGTGAGGCAATGGTGTGTTTGTGAGTGGATAACATAATGTGTTTGTTTGTATGTGCGTCTGCACGCGTGTTGCAAGGCGAAGCTCTCGGAACAGTGACGTTTTGTATTCATTATATAAATTATTTATTTATTATTGCTGTGTTTGGGCCCGACTCAATCGGAATAGAATCCTGTAGCGTGCGGTGCGCCCGACTGTTCAAAACGGCTAGTGTGAGCCCGTTTAGATTCTCTGGCCAGATAATCTGAAAAAATGATCCTGTAGTGTTTAATTCTACCCGATTCAGTCGGGCCCGATTATCGTGTAGTGTATGGCCAGCTTAAGGGGTCCTTAGCCTGAAAACGTTGAAGACCCCTGCTTTAAAAAATAAAACAACAATCAAATTTGAATGAACCAGAACTAACCCGGTCCAGCCGGAGGGCTCCGTCTTGGAAGCGTTGAGCTCTGAGGTTCTTGGCGATGGCGTGCATGTTGAGCACAGCGCGCTGGATCTGGTCGATGGGGTGCTCGGGGGCCACGGGCGGCAGCTCCTCGGGAGAGAACAGCTTGTCCGGGGCCTCAATCATGCACTGCGCGTGGTCGTAGCTCAGCTTCACGCAGGAGCGGATCACCGAGCGGCCGAACCACTCGCTCAGTATCTGGGAGAAATGGCAAAGTGTTAAAATGGCACAATACAGGCAAAATGAGGTGGAGAAGACAAACATACACACATGCTACAGTTAACCTCACCAAGCACCAAGTAATTATGGGCTGTGTCTACCAGGGCATTGCTTTCCTGAGCACAACGTACGTTTTTCATTCAGTTCATATATGTATTAATATTATTCAGCTTCCATGAGTATAGAGGAGTCTGTTGTGACACAATGACTCTAGTGACGATTCTGTCAGAACAATCAGATTTCTGCAGTGTTTTAATGTAACGTTTTGGTATCGCATCAGCTCACATTGAACCTCCACTGAGATGATGCCAATAAAAAAGTACCAGGTACAAGGTACTTTTGCCTAATGGAAAACCAAGACATGTGAGTGGAGACTGTTATCTGCGGTTATCTGGAGAAGCGACTTTACAGAGAACGGTCACATGAGGAAGCCGCAGAGGAACATAAAGCGTTGGTTCTCAAGGTGGGGTCCGAGTGTACCCTCAAGAGTTATGGGGGTCTGTGGCCCAATTCATAGCAAACTGGGGGTCCTTGAAATAAAAGATTGAGCATCACTGGCATACAGTACCTTCCCCTGTGGTGTGATGGTCCAGATGACTGAGAAGGTGAGTCTGTCGGTGAGAGGATTCAGACTGCACAGCTCCTCACACAGCAGCCGTGGCAACATGGGGATCACCTGAGGATCACAGTGTTGACAGAGGATGATAGAAAGGTAACCACATAAAACCTAGGGTTCCTATAATTCTGTGCATGGCATAAGGGGCGAAGAATCTACGAAAACAGCAGGTCTAAAAAGCTCACATTTTGTGAGGTTATAGGTTTATAAGAGGTTATATTTCCTGCAAAGATTTTTATGTTGAGGGGTAAAAAGGAGGGGACCAAATATAGAGTACTCCGATCAATGAAAAATATAGCATGCAAAATATATAAAAATAAAATAAAAAAGAATCCTGATGGAACAAACCTTTTGGACCATGTATACACTCGTGGCTCTCTTGCTGGCCATGGAGTCCAGAGCGTTGCCCTCTTGCACAAAGTAACTTACGTCGGCAATGTGGACCCCCACCTCAAAATTACCTGCAATTACATAAGTGATTACATGATTAAAATAAAATAAAAAAGACAAAAAGAATGGTTTGCAATTGCAGGTAATTTTGAGCATGCATTGCTGTATATTTGAAATGTTTAACACTTATTAGAGCTTATTACGTTTTCGGCACTCAGAGCACCAAGCTTTACAAGTTGGAAAACAAAACAAAAAATTCCAAACCACTCAAACACCAGCATCTGTATGTTGCGGTATAGAGCCCTGAGGGACTCCAGTCCTGGGTTTTAGTACTAATAGTCAACCATGCTTCAGATAGGTGCCAATAGCAACATGAGTAGCTGTGGGGGCGGCTTTGTTTCAGGAGGTAGAGCAGGTCGTCCATTGATCCCAGCTCCTCCTGTCCACATGTCGAAGTGTCCTTGGGCAAGACACTGAACCCCACATTGCCTCCTCCAATGAGTCGGTCGGTGTTAGCTTGCCACCATTGGTGTGTTAATGTGGGAAGTGAGGACGCTGGCGTCAATTCACTTCCCAATGTGTGAATGAATGGACCACTGTAAAGCGATTTGAGTTCGCAACTTGCTTAGAAAAGCGCTATAAAAATGCCATCCATTATACAGTAGCTCTGATCACTGCTTTCTGAAGGCAATTATTTAGTGCTACAGGTTAAAGAGATGGCACCTTGCAGGGGGTTTCCAATACACTTACCATCTGGGAGTGGTTTACAAGACAACGCATCATCCAGGTCTCTGGCAGTAGCCGGGTCAATGGTGAATATACACTCTTTCCTGGGGACAAGAAGAGTGTTACTACAAATATTATCCCATTTAGGCCTAGAATTATTGAATGCTTTAACCAGTGGAAAATAGCAGATATACAAGCTCACAGCGCTGCGAGCTTGTAGATCTGCTATTTTTGAAAAAGTCGTGAAAATGTGTACAAATCTTTGAATACATGTATTTTCAAAGCGAACGTTTGTAACTCAAATTTTGCTTCTGGGTGGTCCCTGGAACTAGATATTTTGAGATGAGGGTCCGTGGCCAAACGGAAAAGGTTTGAGAACCACCACTGACATAGTAGTCTCTCAAGAACAGACTAACTGAGCTCCAGTTAAGTGAAAAGGACCTTTTCTTTGTCGATGGCTGGCCAGATTGCTGACATAGAAACATAGGTTTTTCAAAAAACCTTAGAAGGATTCAAAAGACACTTAATAGAATCGGGTAAAAATTCAAATTTTCAAAAATAGCAGATCTACAAGCTCGCAGCGCGGCACTCGGTGCCGCGCTGTGAGCTTGTATATCTGCTGTTTTTCAATAGTTAAAGCATAAAATAATAATACACTATAATGTGTACACGTTCTAAATGGGTTAAGGTTACAAGGTAACAACGTGACGCTTTTTCTTGAGCGATATCAAGGAATGGAGCATGACAGAAGCTGCACAGCCTCACCTCAGGTCTCTCCTCTTCTGCAGCTCCTCCGGTGGGATGGTCCAGGGCAGGTTCTGGGGGAGGCAGTGCAGCACCTCCTCTGGGAACTCTGAGAAATCCACATCGTATTCTATCAGGATTCCCTCAGTCTCTGGCTCGATCTCTCCGGCCTGCCCTAATGTCTTTGCAAGGCGGCTGAGGGTGAAACACGTAGATGAGAGATGAACAGTTATTCATGCTGCCCAGTGCCCACTATTATATGTTGCAATATTAGTTTCAACAATTAATTAATTTAAATGGAGGAGCGAAAGCTGCAATAAAACATTTGTTCCACAAATAAACAACTGAAGTGTTATTTTCTTTTAATGTTTTTTTTTAGACAATCTACAAGTTTACAGCGCATGACATCGCATTGTGAGCTTGTAGAGCTGTTATTTTTCTTTACTGTTTTAAAGTGAAAACATTCTCCAAAATGACCTAGCCTAAATAGAGTTTGAAAGTGGCTAAACCAGTTAGAACGGTGTGAGCCCACCCTTGAGCAAAGTTGTTGTCTGACGGCCAGTTGGTGATACGACAGATGAACAAGGTGTTGGCGTAGTCGCCTGGGCGGGAGCTGAAGTCAGCGGGACAGTCAGCGAGGGGAACGTTGATCCGCGGCACCCGGTGGTCCACGGGGGCAAACATGGCGATGGGCTTGTTGGGAAGGAATTTAAGGAAGCCTGTGGCTGCCCTGGAGTGTTTTTGCTCGACGATGTACACCACCTGGGACATAGATAGGGAGGCAAGACTGATGATGATGATTTCCAATTTATTTGTTAGGCCAATTACCAATTTCTACCACACCCATGATGACCACTACAGTTTGGTCATGTGGGAGGGTGTAGACGAGTGTCTCCTCCTACACATGAAGTTGTGAGCTACTTCTTTTCATATGACAGGGATAGACTAGAGTTTGACCAGGACAGTAACAGTAACATGTGGAGGAAGGTGCTATACGACCCAGTTCCACAACTTGCTTACAACCTGTAGGAGCCGCCAGTGCAGCGACGGAGATCACCCTCCCCTGCCAACTTCCCACCCTCGAACATGGTTAATTGTGTTTTTTGAGCACCCGGCCATGCCAGATGAACCAGAGGATTCGAACCCTGCTTTTGTCCCTTTTTCAAAGCAAGCTTACTTTGGCCGTCATTTGGAGAATTTCTCCATTGGGTTGTGGGGTTGAAGGGTCTTCAGGGTGTCCTCCCCTTTCCCCGTTGTCTGGAATGGAGCGTACAAACAGATGATGGGAAGAGAACTGATTAGGGAATGGAAGCCTTGCAATTATTGATCGAAAGTCCCTAATGAGCACTCGCGGAATTGTGCAAATATCAGCACTCCTACTCTACAACGTCACTTCGTAATGTTAGTGTGGATATAGGTGCAAGCAAGGTTAGTGTGAATATAGGTGCAAGGTTAGTGTGAATATAGGTGCAAGCTAACTGCTGAGTGAGTGCTTATTTTAGTTTGCCGTCAGCAGTGATCATGCAGTAACTGGACCAATGTGATACCTTTGGCACCGAGCGACATGCTCTTAACTCTGTTGATGACCTCATCGTGGTCGCTGTACTGGTCTTCCACTATAACGTCAGGGCTGGGAAGCCGCACCGCCTTTGCCTGAGACTCGCTGGCACCTTCACAGTCTGTGTCCGACTTCACGACCTGTACATTGGCAGATATTAACCTGCTGCAGATATAATCCCTGTTATCCCTGTTATACTGACTTAAAGGACAACTTTGTTTTTTTTACAGGGTTCATATTTTATATTGTCATTAGAGAAAAGGAAAGGTGAGTGTTAAAATGTTTTCATTTACTTCTTTCTATAGTTTTAGTGATTTTTTTATTTTGATTTGCATGTACGCCCCCAGGTTGGGGGCATGCATGCAAGTGGCTAAATATGTCTTTTTAGGCACAATAAGCCCATTTCCAAGATGCATGGCAATCTTTTATGGGCAGATGTGACTTATGGGGGCTGGTGTAAATAGTAACAAAGAAATTGCCGGCTTATTGTGTCTAAAAAGACATTTAGCCACTTGTACGCATGCCCCCACCCACTGAAATCAAAATACTAAAATCGCTAAAACAATAGAAAGCAGTAAACGAAAAAATATTTTAACACTCATCTTTTCTTTTCTCTAATTACAATCTAAAATAGGAACCCTTGTTGTAAAAAGACAAAGTTGTCCTTTAAAGCAGAGGCAGTTACATTAATAAATACATGTTTAAGAAATCAAAATACGGTTGCCCTGACACAAGCATTGTTTACTTGCTGATTTAACAGATGTTTTCCCCAGTCTCAAAGTGAACTTTTCCATACTGGGTCTGTCTGACAGTATTCTGTCAGCCACAATGTATTATGTTTGAGTCCACAAAAGTTGTGCTTACATTTGTAACCTTTGGTAAACACTGGGGTGAAAAGCAACCATATATGGAGTTTTAATGGGTTAAACTATTGCAATGAACTCAAAATGTTCAATGTTTGTTCTCACTAAGGGAAAGCTCTTTGAGCGACATTGTACGCATGGGAGGTATTAATAAATAAAAGGTTTCTATGAAGTCTTACCTTCCACTGCTCCCGTGGGAGCACCTGCACCACCACTATGTCGCCGTTGAGTGCTCGGTTACGAGCTACAGTCCCATCCAGGAATATATCGCGTGTGCCGTCCTGAGGGAAACATTAACATATTCATGGACATTCAGCTATAAATGTTAATAGGATTTGCTTGTCTGCAATACTCCCAAGTTCTCCATTCCAATCTACAAACCACATTCATGCTTAACCACTAACCGTATATCGTTGTGGAAGTAACCTCTCATCTCTATATTTTCGTAAATTACTTGATCATACTGTACTAGAGCGTCACACAAAAGTATCAATAGTAGCAGATCCACAAGCTCGGAAGGCAGTGCGAAGCGACATGTTTTGAGCTTGTAGATCTGCTACTTTTGCCATTTTTTTTTTTTTTTTTTACATTTGAATGCTGAAAAGTAACCGTTTTGGTTTCCACCCGACAGACACAATATATTTCTTTGACCGGAGTTTCTCCTTTTTTTTTACTCTAAATCAAATCTCAGTACCGGAAATAACATTGTGAGCTTGTAGATGTGCAAAATGTATTTTTTTTGCAGAATGTTTGCCTATAACGATGACCAGAATGGGGATACTAGGGTTCAAGTGGTTAAGTGCAACATGAGGCATTCTTAACGGCAGGTGCCAAAATGTCACGCACCAAATTCATTCCTCTATTTGGATTACATACAACACTAGTTGGAAGCAGGGTTTCCGCTAGGCATTTTTGGGGCCGGCCACCTTGGCCGGCAGGATTATATTTTACCGGCCAATCAATGAATTTATCGGCCATATTATATTGAACGTCACATACGTGTTTGCAGATGAGATACTGTATGTGCATGGTGCACCCAATTGATACACCATTTTATGTTAGCGCTGGGCTTCCTTCCTCTTTATCACAGATGCAATTGCAATCTGTTCCTGAGTTAACAAAATAATAGCCTAACTATCTACTTATGTAGTATCGCATGCCAAAAAAGAAGTGAATAGGTTAAAGTGGGCGCGCAACTCAAGCGAACCGTTTGCGCGCACCTAGCTGCCACACAGTGGCCTACAAATTAATAAGTTAATTGTATATGATTTTGGCTTCACATCATTAAACCTTAATATGCAAACACACAACATTTGTTTTGTTTTGTTAATGTTATGTTGGCGCAAGGAAGGTTACTAACTTGACTTGCCGTTGCTTTGACCACGATGGGATCACATCCATGCGATCAGAAAGTCATGTGCGTGCTTGTATAATATCCATTGATTCCACAGAGTTCGGGTCTCTTTTTTATTATCGTCGAACTGGGTCCAGCTTGGTCTAGATTACCTTGGAAGAACCCCAGTTCTGTTCTGATTATAACACCAACCCCACGCTGTATAGCGCTGATTGTTACAAGGTGCTGGAACTGTCAGCTGTGAAACGTGATGCTTCTCCGTAAGGCCGTGTGCGTCTAAAATAGCAGACATACAAGCTCACAGCGCAGCGCGTTTCGACTTGTTGTGAGCTTGAAGCTCTAATATTTCCAATGCGTGCGCACAGCGCATAGAGATGGGATTTATGGCTCTTTGAAGTAAGCCGGATCTCTGGGATCCGTTCCTTTCAAAGAGCCGTTCAAAAGACTGGCGTACTTTTCCCACCACTGTTCAGGAACGGCTCCCTACTGTGAACCGAATCATATCGTTCATTTCAAAGAGCCGTTCAAAAGACTTGATTCGTTCGCGAACGTCCCACCTCTTACAGCGCAGCATGAAGCAGCAGCTCCGCTGTCGTCAGACTCACAGAAGACAGAACATGATACATATTTAAAATTATGATAGGTTTTAATGGTTGTAGCTTTACTACTTTAGACAAAGAATTATTTGTATAATAAGATTAAATGATAAAATAGCCTAAGAGGCATTTTCCCAGCCGGCCACGGTGGCCGGTGGACTTTATAATTACCGGCCAATTAAACATTTTACCGGTCAATGGCCGGTAAATACCGGCTAACGGAATCTCTGGTTGGAAGATGCTTCTTCAAAACAATCAATTTGATTTATAGTGCCAAATTACAAGTTGTCTCAAGACATGTAAAGAAGGTCAACAAGGTCAACAAGGAATAAATCCTGTTATATTATCCAATGCAAGATTGTCTTCCTTCCTGGTGTGTGCTAAATGAGGTGAAAACATGTCTGCAAATGCGCCAACTTACCGGAGATGGCAGGAAAGCCTCCTGGTATTTCTTGGGGTTGATTCTTAATGTTCCCTAGAAAGAAAATGTATGAGGATATAATAATATATTCACTGACTGGCTCTACTACGAAGTTAAATTCTCACTGAGGATTTTACTGTGTAGATAATTGATGTCTAACATCACCTGAATGAGTTGTCCTCTCTTTAGACCATGGGAAACGTCCTCAGAGGTCATGTAGGATTCATAGATTTGCTTCTTTGACCCTTGGCCCCCTCTGGCGTTCCTATTATTCTTGTCAGCAGGGGAACCACAGGCTGAAAGAAAATTCACATGCACCTTAAGTCTCATGCAAACAAGATGACCTGATCAGCAACATGATATGTGTTAATCCCACCTCCCTGGAAATCAAATCGACTACGACTACATAGACTACAAATGGGAATCGAGATTTGATAACTGCAATCATTAGAGAATCGGAATTCATATTTCATAACCAAGAGAATTAATATTGAGCTCTATTCCTTTTATCAATGTTTGCACGTTTCTTTCTGACTTTGCTCATTGCGAAACGACATCACCTGCATATGCTGCTGAAAAGGAAAGCATTTTAATTTAATTTATTGTGTTCAAATAATATTAGCAGACATCATGCATGCATTTCTTCAACTGTTTCTACAGTGTTCAGATGCAGAGATAATAAGAACAGCTAAAAACCTGAGTAGGCCTATCCTTTTTCCACATTGAAAATCGGTCAGGGAATCCATAAAGAATTGGACCAATAAGCAGAATCAATTCCCTATCCCAGGACCCAGACAGACCTGAAGTAGCCAAATAAAATTCGCCTTAAACTAGTCGGCTAATGCAACTCCCTACACAGCATTCATTCACAACCAGAGAGCGAACAGATCAGACAGTTTCGTGTACCTTGGGCTGCTTGCTGCATGTTGTTGACTTTACTGTGAGGCGACTTGAGCCTTTGAACGTCAGCATCGACCGCAGCACTCGTCATCACCCCGTCCCTTCTGTTCTCCTCCTCCTGGTTCTTTGGCGCGTTCTTCTTCTTCTTTAACTTTTTCTTCTCTTGCTCCTGGCCGCTGCAGCTGGTCTTCATGGGCGACAGGCTGCCCTGGTGACTCGGGGCACAGTCTCTGAGGATGTCTTTGTTGCGCTTCTGGTGCTGCTGGGAGTCCCGTGGTTTGGGAGAGGCGAACTCCTCCCCGGACTCCACGTCTGCATCTTGACCGGTGGCAGTGTCTCTCCTCTCCCCGTGCCTCTGTCTGCCGTTGCCAGACATGGCCTGCTGTTGCTTCCTGTCACAGTCCTGCCAGGCGCCGCGGCTATTCATCTTCTCCATGTACAAAGCCAGCGAGCTGCTCTCTCCTCCTTTGCCTTTCATGGGGGAGGGGAGGATGACGCTCGAGTCGGAGAGGTCGATTAAAGCCGGGTCCCTCTTCCACTGTGGCATCAGCATGTCCGGTCTGTCGTTGTGGGCTCCAAGTGCCGCGGTGGGTCCGTTATCTTCCAGCTGTAACGAAATCCCCTGCGCATACTGCTCCAGGTACGACCTGAACTTGCTGCTGTGGTGCTGGCTAAGGAGCCTTGCATAGGCGTCTTTCGGAGGGGGAGTCATGGAGTGGTTCTGGCCACGCTTAGCCTCCCGATCCCGATTACGGTTACCGTTACCCCCCTTAGGTTGCCGTGGAGAATCCATATTGATTTCTTCGAAGATGTTGTGTCTGTACGAAAAAAGAAAAAAAAAAGAAAGGAGGAAAATATTAACGTATGAAGAACATTAGACTGCAAACTAAAAACTGCAAACAAAACACCAGCTAAACATGGCACCTCAGATTAAATAACTGTCGACCACATGGCTTTTACGTTATGGCAGCCTTACACCTAGCTCTGGTCCATAGCGTTAGTGGAGTTCTCCCTAACGCTATGTTCCTCTACCTCCGTATTCCTTGGCAAAACCGGAACACCCCGCCGTCTGGTCCAAAAATAACAAAAACTGTTCCGCCCCTCATCAAACCAAAGGTATCAGTGGACAGTTGAAAGCTTACTCTACTTAGTGGACGAGGTCTGACCCCCCCACCACACGATTAAAATACATTTCTAGGGCAAAATGAAAAATATTCCACCGGATGGAGACGCTCTTCCAGGTTTTTACGAAACAGCGCTTCCAACGTCGCAGAGTTGAATAACACACAGTGAGGCGTGATTATGGATCCAACTGGGAAAGATGGATGGAAACGGCAAAGAGCGCTCGTTTTCAGTTATTGTCCACGACATTGCAAGCGGCGCGAAGGCCAGCGGACCTTGGTCCTGCTCTTCGCCCCCGAGCGCCGCAGGCGCGAGTGGCCGCGAAGAGCGGGCCAGGGCCGCGCGGCCGGCGGAGCGCCGCGCGAGTTACGAAGCCGTGGTGAATGCAATCGTTATATTTATGCCCAGGCCGTAAGGCCTGGGCAAGCGCACGATAAACGCCATGATAATTGGGTTTTGGTGCACCTCGCGCGGTCCAAGTGACTACAACGGAGCGCTCCCTACGTGCTCCCTACGTCCGGTTCAGCCAATCACAAGCTTCAAAAATGAGTCCGGGGCGTGGTTATCCATCTTTCCCAGTTGGATCCATAATCACGCCCCAGTGAGACTAATGCTCATTGTAATTCGGTCCTCTGACCTGCGCGGCAGTAGTGAGTTGGCACCTTGATGGCGACGACAAATAGTGAAAAACGAGAAGAAATGGAGTCTCCATCCGGTAGAATATTTTTCATTTTGCCCTAGAAATGTATTTTAATCGTGTGGTGGGGGGCTCAGCCCGCGTCCACTAAGTAGAGTAAGCTATCAACTGTCCACTGATACCTTTGGTTTGATGAGGGGCGAAACAGTTTTTGTTATTTTCGGACCAGACGGCTGGGTTTTCCGGTTTTGCCAAGGTATACGGAGGTAGAGGAACATAGCGTTAGGGAGAACTCCACTAACGCTATGGACCAGAGCTACCTTACACCATACAACTTTTCATGTGATTTCACTGTTGCAGAGAAATTGTCATTGTCTGAATAAAATCATGTTTTTCTCTAGTTGAATCATTTGGTGTAGGGCTGTATTACCTCCAGTCATTAATGACATCACTCACTCAGAGACCCTTTTCATATACTGTAGGACAGGTGTTACCAATGATACAAATTTAAATGTGTTCCATTTGATGTAGCAGAAGCCTATCCAGGGAGCCAGCCAACACATACTGTAGCAGATAGTGGGGGAGCCAATCAAGTGATTCTGCTGGTTGTAATTTTGGAATGATAATTGTTGGAGACATGTATATCTTCATTCTTGGGGTTCTCACAATGCCAAAAAAACATGTCTTCAATTTTTCTTTTTGGGTTTAGCATGTGTAATTAGCATAATTAGCCAATTAATTGCCAAAAACAGGAAATGGCAATAACTTTGCTTCTAGGTAACTTATAAAGGTGATCTAAGAGTCTAAGTCCATGTTTGTGAGGTCCTTAAATTCATATGTTACCATTGTGAAGTCATACAACCTTTCATAATTAGCATAATCAGCTTAAATTATGCAAAAACGAGTTGAAAATCAGGAAATCGTTTCATTTTTCACATTTAGCTGACTTTAGAGAGATAATCTGAGACTCTTATTGACTAATTGAGTATGTTTACAAGTCCAGAAATTCCTATCCTGATGTAAGTAAATGCAACCTTTTGTCATTAGTATAATCTGCATACATGATTTATTAATTAGTCTGAAAGTAGGAAATTACCTGTTTCTTTTTCTATTAGGATATCCATAGATTAATTCTTGTCATAATTAGCAACTGTGCTTCAGCTGTGAGGGATCACAGCTGATAAAGCTAATCATAGTTATTGAAAACACCTGAATGATGCTGCTTGGACACATCACAATCGCATCATGAAGGTCACTGGAGGCTTTGTGGGCATTACTCAGAATGCTAGTGCTAGGGAAAGGTTCTTCTCTGATCGCACCAGAGCTGAGTAGACTTGCTGAAGAAGCATGCCAGATGGCTGGCACACAAACAGCTACACAAAAGGAGCACCATGACTTGTCCATTGCTGTCTGGACAAGGCAGGAAAAGAATGTACTTCGATTGAAGCATGTGATCAAGTCATCTTTGAATCCTCTAACATAATGATGGCAAAGACCTACCCAATATCATCACAAAAGTTGTGATGCCACCCCACGTGGGAAAGATGTATGCAGCCAAGACGAAATTGGCCAGCAGAACTATGTTGCTTTTGTGAAAGCGCGCATTAACAAAAATGAAGTCAGTGTCTGGGCCAGAATGAAAAAGGTTCAACTGAAGATGTGGAAGAGTGCAGGAAAAGTTGTGAAACACAAGCTCGCTGACCAGGTGGTGGAATTGAAGGATGACAGGTCATTGTTTGCTCGAAAGCTGATTGTTGCTCGATCACGGTCAGAGATCAACCTCAAAGAAGCCATTGGCCAGCACGAGTTCACTGCCAAACCACATGCTCTCTTCACAGTGACTGGTGAGCTTCGGCCCTGCACAGACAAGAGCAAGCTCATGACCATTCTCGAGGAGCTGCAGAATGAGAAGAGGACTGGTAACGTTGGTGTTGATCAGCAACCACAGAGTGCTGCCACTGACAGTTGTCCCCTGCCATCTAAGAGTGTAAGTGTCATAGATGGAATGGCATTGGTAGAGGCAATGGGAAAGCCATCATGGATCAAGATATGTTCCCAGTGGGCTGACCACTTCATAGCCATACTGGACAGGAAGACCAAAGAACATAGTGAGACCCATGTAGTATTTGACCGCTATGATATTGCATCTTCACTGAAGGAGGCCACGCGTATGCGACGCCAGGGTGGCAAGCCCCCTACCACTTATCATGTGGAAGACAACACACCGATAGGGAAGGTGTCTGAAAAACAGTTCTTGTCAGGTATCCACACCAAAGATGAGCTGACTGTCTATCTTGCTAAGAAAGCCCTCCAACACTTCCAGGGGAAACCCAACGTTTTCATAATCACGTCAAGGCAAGATGTCCACTCAAACTATATCGATGTAAAACATCTCCACAGCTCACAGGAAGAGGCTGACACAAGGATAATCCTGCACAGCCTGGATGCTGTCTGAAGAGGGGCAACACAGCTCTACATTGAGTCCCCGGACACTGATGTCTTTGTTCTTGCAATCCGACGGTACAATCAGCTGTGCAAGGACACCTATTTCATCACCGGTGTGGGAAACAAAAAACGTATCATCTCACTGGAGCCAGTAGTGCAGGCACTGGGTGAAACGAGGACTTCAGCCTTACCAGGGTTCCATGCCTTCACTGGAGCTGACAAGACAGGCCATTTTGCTGGAAAGGGAAAGTTAACCTGTTGGCAAGCCCTAAACCGGTGTCCTGTGGAGGTGGTATCTGCATTTGCTACTCTAGGTACTTCTGACACAGAAAAAAAGATTGAAGCATTTGTTTGCCAGCTGTACGAGCCCGGTACAAATCTTGTGGATGTTGGTGAACTCAGGTGGAGGTTATTCACAAAGAAACAATTATAAGCAGAGAAGCTGCCACCTACACAAAGAGCATTACATCAAGCCATTGCCCGTGCCCATTACCAGGCAATGGTATGGTATCAGGACCACATACCTAACCCACAGATGCCACCAGCAACTGAATATGGATGGGAGGCTGAGGGAGATCATCTGGTGCCAGTCACAACACGGGATCGCCCAGCTCCAGCCACCATTACTCAACTGATCAAATGTGGCTGCAAGAAATCCCAGTGCATGTCACATTGTTCTTGTCGATCTCAAAATTTGAACTGCTCCGAGATGTGCATGTGTGGGGAAGATGAAGAGGTGTGTTGTAATGTAAGCAAGGCACAACTGTTGGGGATTGACGATGACGACGACAAAGATGGAGACCCTTCTATTTAAATGTGTTTACAGAACTTTCTGTACATATTAGTATAAACAATCTGATAATTCTGTGACCATTTCTCATATTGTTCTTTATTTTATACAGTATGAGGGATATATAAAGATTAGCTATTTCTGGTTTCGGTGTGATTATTACATAATAATTACACAGACAAAAGGTTGCATGATTCATGTATAGGATAATAATAATTCCTGGACTTGTAAACATACATCTTAGAGTCTGTGAGAAGCTTTCAAAGTTGACTAAAACAAAGAAATGCAGCAATTTGCTTATTTTCACCTAGTTTTTGCGTAATGTATGCTAATTATGCTAATTAGGAAAGGTTGTATGACTTCACAATGGTAACAGATGAGTTTCTGGACCTCACAAACATGGACTTAGACTCTTAGATCACCTTTATAAGTTACCCAGAGGCAAAGTTATTGCCATTTACTGTTTTTGGCAATTAATTGGCTAATTATGCTAATTACACATGCTAAACCCAAAAAGAAAAATTGAAGACATGTTTTTTTGGCATTGTGAGAACCCCAAGAATGAAGATATACATGTCTCCAACAATTATCATTCCAAAATTACAAAAATTGATAGGCTCCTCTACTAAGAGCACCCTGCTATTTTATTTGACCTGAATGTAATAAACCTGACTTAATATCATTGTAAACACCTGTGTTAACCCCACTAATTGATGTAAAAATGGCTGCATTGAAAAAGAGACATTCTAGACCTCATTATTAGTTTAAGAATGTATTATGCTACATGAAAAATAAGGTTTGTTTTCAGGCTACAATATGTTAGTGCTTTTAGCTAGCTAAAGAGGTGTCAATTGTAAAATATTACGGTCAGTTTACGAGTCCCAAAGAACAGAACAGAACCACTACTGTTGTGTCAGTGTCACTTCCACAGTGACACCGTCTGAAACAATGCTTTTTGTCAACGATGGATTTGTTTGTACTAGTGTAGCTAGCTCAGCTAATGTTAGATAATAGGTTAGCATCACAGCCACTCTATGATGATGATCACAGCTCCCTGAACAGGAGTTCAGTTGGGAACCACCATCCCACTAAGTATGACGTATTTATCGTGTCTAAATAAAAATTAGCAGTAATGAGTAAACTAAATCTATATCAAACATATCAAAAATGGTCGTTTTCATACAGAAAAAATAAATTCACAAAAAATGTACTGTTTGTTTCCCATGCAACACAGTCTAACTTAAGGCAGCAAATAAAGGTAAATAATTGAGTTGACAAATGTAATTTACGATAATAGCCAAGTTTAGACGAAAACGTGACAATGCTACATGATTGTGTAAAATTGATTGTGCTACCATTAGCCACCACAGCCATGTGTGTGGGCTTGTATTTCCCTGTTTAACATTATGACATCAAACTATTGTATCTAAATGAATGAACATGTTCATTGCGTGAAAGTGGATATAATTTAAACAACTTACTCAGTAAAGAAGATCTTCGTCAGTGATGAATGATGATGGTAAAAATTGTCTGCCAGTGGTGGTGGTGGTGTGGAGGAGGGTGGTGGTGTTGATGTTTTCCTTTTTCTTCTTGTGGGCTGCCTGCTTGGCAGTTGACAAACCAGTTGTGCATTACTGCCGCCAACTGGACAGTAGTGTGGAACAGGAATGTTGATGAAAACATATAATTCTCCCCTTTACAAATCCCGCCCCATTCTGCCCTGTTACTATGGTGGTACAGATGACCCTGGGCAGATTGTTTTTATAGTGGCAGTGAATGGGGGGAGAGGGTATTTTCATTGCCTCATCATTGCAATTTAAAGTACCAAAGGAAAAACATCTAGGTGATATTAATAAAAAATCACACTCGTGTGAACTGAGCGGTGGTGTGTGTGTGTGTGTGTGTGTGTGTGTGTGTGTGTGTGTGTGTGTGTGTGTGTGTGTGTGTGTGTGTGTGTGTGTGTGTGTGTGTGTGTGTGCAACAGCGCCCCTCCCTTAACATGTGTGGTCAGAAAAGGTTACTGCAGGCTACAGACAGACAGACACGGAGACACGGAGACAGACAGACCCACACACACGGCCACGTAGGCCTATAGGAGCGTTGTGACCACCGCTCAAAAGGGAAGACAAAGGTACAGTAGTTACATTGCAAAACAGGGGGTTTCCCCGAAAATATATGTTTTAATTTGTTTAATCCCAGTGGGACAGAATCACCATTGCAGATTATTTTATAGTGGAAGTGGATGGGATTTTTCTTTTTTTCATAGCCTCATTACAGAGCTAAAGTACCCAAAAAAACACAGCAATTACATAGCAAAACACAAGTGTTTCGTATGAAACACCTGTTTGTTAAGAATCGGAAGGAAGCACTCCACTCCTATGGGTGTCGCTAGCGGCAACCAAGAATAACAGAATCACTCACATATACTCCCGTAGGACAATTCCCATTGGCCGAAGGGTATGTCCGTCAAATGACGTACCCGCCTGGAGGCGGACCCCTATAAATTCCCCATCCGCCGGATGTTCCCCCTCTTTTGAGAGAGCTCTGCGCAAACTCACGAACAGGGTCCTCACCGGAGTGGAGTGCTTCCTTCCGATTCTTAACAAACAGGTGTTTCATACGAAACACTTGTGTTTGTTTACGAATCTCCAGTCAGCACTCCACTCCTATGGGAAACATAAACTCCCGGAAGCGGAAACGAACCAACAGGAATTAAGGAACCCTTACAGACTAGGCCCACCAGAACCCACCTCAATCCCAGTCTGCCCCAAGTTAAAACCGAAGGGAAAAACTCAGGAAAAGGGCCCCCCTCCACCAGAGCCACTACCCTCTGGTCTTGGTGGAGGAAGAAAAGTGTAAAAACACTTACAAAACTCCCTGAGAGAGAAACCCTACCAAGGGACTCAGCTCAGGAGGAAGGGGAGGAAGCGGCCACCCCAAGGACAGAATGCGCCAAGGAATGAGGCGTTAAGTCCAGGTGATAGTAAGCCGCAAAAGTGGAAGGCGACCTCCAATTAGCCGCCATACAGACCTCTTGGATGGAAGTCCCTTTAGCGAGACCCCAGGAAGAGGAAACTCCCCTAGTCGAATGGGCTTTAAGACCGAAGGGTCTAGCCACCTTCGCACTGTCGTACGCCAAATTAATGGCGTCCACAATCCACCCCGACAGAGTCGACTTAGCGATCTCAGTCTTACCAGTGGACTTTCCGTGAGAGACAAACAGACTACTAGACCGTCTGCGGTCCTTAGTCCTCTCACAGTAAACTCTCAGCGCCCTAACCGGGCAAAGACAGTTTAGCCTTCTATCCTCCTCCGAAGCGAAAGGAGGAGGGTGAAAGGCCAGAAGTTCCACCGGAACTTCCTGAATCCTCCCGTTCTTGGGTAAGAACTTGAGGTGAGGTTTGAGTAAGACCTTACGGTCATCACCCGAAAACCTCATACAGCCCTCATCTACAGAAAGAGCATGAAGGTCACTGACCCTCTTGGCTGTAGTCAGAGCCAGGAGAAGAGCCGTCTTAAAGCTAAGAAGATTCAAGGAGATAGACTCCAAAGGCTCAAAGGGAGCCTGACTCAGACCCCTTAGGACCACCTCAAGATCCCATGAGGGGACCAACGGTCTAGCTGCAGCAGCGTCTTGTTTGACCCCAGCCAGAAACTGAGACACCCAAGGGTTCTTAGAAGGTTTAGAACCCTCAAGGCCATTGTGGCAGACATCAATGGCAGCCACATAGCCCCTAAGAGTAGAGGCTGCTAGCTTCTGGACCACACAGGACTGCAGAAAGTCCAAAAGGTCCTTCAAGGACGCAGAAGCCGGAACCACCGAAGGGCGGTTCGACCTGCACCAGGAGACGAAGGCCTCCCATTTACCCCTGTACACTTCCAGAGTACCAGGAGCTCTGGCCCTCTGCATCGTGTCTATGACCGCAGGGGCCAGGCCGGCAGCCCTCAGCCTCTCCCTTTCAGGTGCCAGACCCACAGGTCTAGGCGCTGGGGGTCCGGATGGAAAATCTCCTGGTTCGCCTGGCTCACCAGATCCCTGAGTAGGGGCAGGCGCCAAGGCCGACCGACCAGGAGAGGCGCTATCAGGGAACTCCAAGCCTGAAAGGCTTTCGTCCGAGGTGATCACCTTGCGGTGAATCACCTCTCCCATTCTGACTCCGGCCGTCAGGAAGTCGGCTCGCCGCCAGGGTAGCAGCGCCTCCACAGTCCTGTGAGGGACCTGCACCAGAGCGCGACCCTCGGTGGACGGGATCCGAAGGGATAACATCCACCTTTGAAACGGTCTCATGTGAAAACGTCCTAGTTGCACAAGGTGCAGGACTGAGGCCATGAACCCGTGAGGCGCATGACCCTCTCGTAACGGACTGAGTTCCCCGTTTGGAAGAGGGCTGCACAGGAGAGAAACTTCTCTATCCTCTCCTGCGAGGGACGGGCGATCATTGACTGCGAGTCCAGAATGGTCCCCAGAAAGGTGGTTCTCTGTGAGGGTGTGAGAGCACTTTTCTCTAGATTGATGCAAAACCCCAGAGACTGTAGGTGGTCCAAAACCAACCTGGTGTGACGCGCCACCTCCTGCTCGGAGCTCGCGCAAATCAACCAGTCGTCCAGGTAGTTTGCAATCCTGATGCCCTGGCGCCGTAGTGGTTCGAGCGCCGTCTTGGTCACTAGAACGAAGACACGGGGGCTCAGCGACAAGCCGAAGGGGAGAACTGTGTACTCGTACACTTTCCCCTGGAAGGCGAACCCGAGGAATTTTCGGTGAGGAGGATAGATGGAGACGTGTGTGTACGCGTCTCTTAGATCCAGAGAGGTGAACCAGTCGTTCACCCTCACCGAACGCAGCAGGCTGGCAGAAGTCAGCATCTTGAATTTGAAGGTTTTCAGATACTGATTCAAAACACTTAGGTTTAGAATGGGCCGTAGCCCTCCCGTCTTCTTGGGCACGAGGAAGTAGGTGGAGTAAAACCCCAGCCGAGTCTCGTTTCGAGAGACCTCCCTTACTGCGCCTTTGAGAAGAAGGGCTTGTATTTCCTTTCGTAACGCGGCCGCCTTGCGGCCCTTCTCCCTGGTGAAGAGTACTTTGGAAGTTAGAGGGGGGGATTTGTAGAATTGAATCCTGTAGCCCCTTCTTATGGTGCGAGAGATCCAAGGGCTCGGATTGCACCGCTTCCATTGCGAAAAGCAGTCTGCCAGGGGAGTGTAGAGAGGAAGAACGGTCGGCACAGCCCTCGCGGGACGCCCGGTGTCGTTTACCGAGCGCCTCTTGAGGGGCCTTGCTTCCGTCGACACGTCCTGACGTGATGACGTCGGGAGGGCGTGAGACGTTCTCCTCGGCGGAGCCGGATGGGAAAACGAGCGTTCCTCTGACCCCAGCGGAGCCGGGGGAGGAAGCGAACGTACCCCGGGAACCAGCGGGGCCGGGGGAGAAAACGAGCGCGCCTCGGGGATCGGCGGAGCCGGAGAGGAAAACAAGCGCTCCCGCTGCCAAGGGGCCGCCCGGGCGGGATGGCCGGAACGACGGACCGAGTGCACCTGAAGAGGAACGGTCACGTGGTTCGATGCTAGCGGTGTTGGAACAGAGGGTAAAGGAACTTTTCTGACCTTTGCCCGTGGAGGGCCTAAAGGAAACGTCTCCAAAACCCGCGGAGACGGACGTTTTAACTTTAGCTCGTTTGGCCTGTTTGAAAACGTCCCGAGAGGGCTCATAGATACCTTTAGCAGAGAGTCTTGCTCTGGAGAAAGGAGTGACCCTGGAACAGTTAGAGAGTGTGGAGGGGAAGCTATGCTGCTCTCTAGTGGAGAACCGTGAGAAGGAGGATTTACACTGGGAAAAAGCATCTGAATAGGCTGTGACCCTGTACCTTTTAGAGCAGCTGTGTGTGGACTGTGTGTCTGTGAAGTTAGCAGATTGTGAGGAAGAGCCCGAAGGGGCTGACAATCTAGAGCTACCTGTGTCGATCGTGCGAGAGGAAGAACCACACAAATTTCTGGCACACACATTTTTACTGTCAGTTTTTGTGGAGACAATATTTTGACAGAACCAGCAGGAGGCCGAGTTACAGGTTTTGAATAAAACGAACTTTTTAATGACCCCTGCTTTCCCCTCCCCAGAGTGTCACTTGCGCTGAGACCTTCCGCGGCCCCTCGCGGAGCGGAAAGGCTGACGCTGGGGGTTTTCCTCCCTGGGCCTCTGAGTGGGCGGCTCCTGGCTTGGATGGCGGCGGGCCGTCTTGGAGGAAGACCTGGAGCTAGAGGAGGCCGAGGTCTTGGAGCCCCTACTCTTGTTCTGGGAGCGGGAGGCTCTTGGCTTGGAGGCTGCCTGGGAATAGGAGCCTCTAGTGGACTGTGGGAACAGGGGGCCCCGGCTGGAAGGGGGGGGCATCATGTCCTGTACTCCAGGGTTTCCTTGCGGGCTGCGGCCTGTCTCTGGAAAACCTGGTAACCGTCCGCCAGGATCTCTTTGGGGGAGCTGGGGAGCTTGAGGAGCTCCTCTCTCTCCTCGAAGTCTTTAGCCGCGGCGACTGGGTAGAGCCAGCGGAGAGCCTGCTGTTGCATGATGAGGTCCATAGCACGACCTGCCCAGGAGATGGCATGGAAGTTGGCATCTATTAGGTGGTCCACCGAGGCCAGGAGTTCTGTGGCAACAGCAGGAGGCAGGGAGCCGGATGCATTCTGAATCTGTTTCTGAATGTAGGCTCCCAGGAGACCAGTGACGTTCAGGTCCCTAGCAGAGTGGCCGATGGACCTGTAGGTGTCACGTGCGCCCTTGGACATCTGGTCTTCAAAGCTGTCGACCAGTTTGGGGGCGGGTCTCAGGGTGAAGGGCCCCTTAGTAGCCTCGAGTCGGGCTGATCTTGGGGCAGGAAGGGACTCCGATCTCTGGACCTCCCACGAACTCCGAAGAATAAGGGAGTTTGTCTGGGTCCCAGTGCTTCTCCCAGGTTTCGTGCAGCGCCTCTTGGTAACCGGGGATCTGAGGAAGCATGCACATCACCTGCGGGGGGGGGGGCTTGGCGAGCCTTCCCTAGGCGGTGCACCTTAGCCTTCTCTGCCTGTGGAGCGAAGGCAACAGGCAGATCCAGGTACCTGGTGGCTCTCTCTAGTACACTCCAGGCCTCCGGAAGAGGAGGGGGGCCCTGGGAGGAGGAGCTCGCGTTGTTGGGTCTTGGAATGGCGCCTGAGGAGGCAGGAGTGGGACCCAAGGAGCTCAGAGAGGAGGTCTGAGAGGCAGAGAGGACCGCATCAGACCCAAAAGCTCCCCCTGAGGGAGAGGGAGGGGGAGCCTGTCCCTCCGTGGACACCTGGGAGGCCGGCAGCTGACCAGAGGTAACAGGGGAGGAAGCGGAGCCTTCCTGCATAGCCTGCTCTGGAGCCCCCGCCGATGGGGGTGCGGCTGTTGGACCGGGGGCGGCAGCTCCAGCCGTGGCGGCAACCGAAGGGAAGACGGACAGAGGGGAATCAGTCTCGGGGATAGAGATGATGATCTCCGGTTCCACCGACTGTGTGTCCATCTGTTCCACTTGAGGAGCGTTGTCCTCCTCACCCTCGACGACCTCCGCCCCAGCCTCCTCGTCGTCGTCGAATTCTTCATCCGACCAGCATCTGAAGAGGCTCTGGGTGAAGTCCGGGCCTGAGTCCCCGCTGCCCCCGCTGGTATAGGAGAGAGCGGGGGAGGGAGAACGGCGGCGCCGGGTGGGAGGGGTGGAGGATGAGGCCTGCATCCCCCGTCGTCCTGAAGAGGTACCGGGGGGAGAGGCAGGTGGTTCCACGGTCCCTGGAGAGGGGCCTGGCTGGAACGCCGCCATGATGTTGAAGAGACTAGCCGCTTGCGCGGCGTGTCGTTGCCTAATCAGCACCGGAGTGCGGAGGCATTCGCTGCAGTTCGGTTCGGGCAACAGGCTGTCGGCGGCGTGGGCCCAGTGTCTGCAGCGTACACAAAGTTGGTGCAAGTCCACCGACTCCAGGAGAAAGGGGCAACTCGGAGTGGTGCATGCACGGCCGGCGGGCGTGGAGCTAGCCGTAGCCATCACTGCTAACACAAGCTAACAAGCTAACAAGAAACGCTAACAAGGCTGCGAGCGTAAACAAGCTAACGAGGCTAGCGAGCTAACAGAGAACAATAACAGTAGAACGAAGAGAAGAATGGAATGAGTCTCGAAACCGGGTGGCTCGACCTTACTTGCCAAAGTCAGTTCAGACGAGACGAATTCTTTCTCTTTGAGGAACGTAGATAAAAACTTTAGGAACTTCTTAATGCTGAAGACTTCGTTGGAGCGAGTGAGTGAAACAAGCAATCCAGTTGAAGCAGAAGCGAAAAAGAGGGGGAACATCCGGCGGATGGGGAATTTATAGGGGTCCGCCTCCAGGCGGGTACGTCATTTGACGGACATACCCTTCGGCCAATGGGAATTGTCCTACGGGAGTATATGTGAGTGATTCTGTTATTCTTGGTTGCCGCTAGCGACACCCATAGGAGTGGAGTGCTGACTGGAGATTCGTAAACAAACAGTAGTTTCCCCCCGAAAATATATGTTTTAATTAGTTTAATCCTCTGGATCAGAGAGAGAATAGAAATAGAAAGAGAAAGCGCAGTGCATCTTGGGAAGGAAGATGACAGCCAAATTATAGTTCTCCTCACATAATAGGCTGGCTTTCGTAATTCTGCCCATTTAAAATATATGTACCCAATCGTAACTCTTAGTTACATTGATAAGGTCCATGTGAACTAGTTTGTTGAAGCTTATTCATTATATTGAGCGAAATCGCGATCACCTCGCGCAGCCGTACTAGACGCACGCCGTGTCGCGCAGTGCGGACCGTTCTTGAAAGCCTGAAGCAACATTCTCCACTGCACAAACTCCACCCCCGATAGCAAAAAGTGAATGTTTTTTTCTGGTTGGCCAGTCAGGGAGTCTCAGGGACCAATCAGAAGGCTGACAAACGGTGGATTGATACCTCCTTGCCTGCTGTTTTCCCCAAGACACCTGTCAACGAGAAGTCATGGTGTTTTGCCTTTCTGATAATATTCTTCTGAATGGTGTTTTTGATTGATTGATTGATTTATTGATTGATTGATTGATTGATTGATTGATTGATTGATTGATTGATTGATTGGTTGATTGATTGAATTCTTTATCAGCAGTTGCAGAAAAACACAGGAAAGTACAGTTCGATACCAGGTCTGATTTACACCCAAGAAAGCACTATAGGCCTATGGCTTGTTTCCATTGGGATCCTTTGTACTCAATTAATTGAATTCATCGTGCTGAAAAGCTGTCTGAAAGTAATGTTTTTTTTAATTTCCTTCTCCTCTATCCACTGCAGACCCAATAAAACTGTTCTTCTGGCAAATGGTCTGATACTCTATTATTAGACTATATGACTCACTCACTGGGATATAATACTGCTGACACCCTGAATCAGGATCTTTGAAGCTGCTGTGAATGAAACCACTGATTCTGAAAAGATTAAGAATACTGATAGTTCTGAATTACAATTGCTATAACTGCTGTATGTTGTTGAGGTCGACTTGGAATATGGAAGACCAGGGAGGTATGGGAGAGATTGAAACTAACTATAATGAAGAAAAAGGCTTTACTGTAATCCTATGTTTTCTGCCTTTATTGCCTCACCAATCCACCCAAGATAATGTTATTATATCATTATGTGACTTTTGGACATTTTGTCGTCTAATCTGGCTTTTGGGAACACCCCAGACAGTTTTTAAGTTGCTTGATTCAATATTTAGATATTTAATATTCATTTTATCATACAAACCCATTGTAACTTTGAAACTCCATTTTAACCATGATAGATTCATCAAAAACACCCAATCTTGGTTCTGGTTCCCATACTGTCCTCCTAATACGTGAGCTGGCTGTGTTTTATTTTTATTTTATTTTTCAATTACTTTTTTCATTTATTTAATTTAATGTTTTTATTAATTGTTTTCATTTTCCAAAAGAATTATTAACAATAAATGAAAAAAGTAATTGAAAAAGCACGGCCAGCACACGTATTTGGAGGGCAGTATGCATCTCCAGAACCATATGGCAATATACTGTACCTTGGACTGTGAGAGCCTTTTCCACCTCTGTGTTTTGAATGATCTGCTGCAGATTGTCAGGGGCCAAATGTTGCTGCTATAGCTGGTTAACACTAGGGGGAACTGAAGTGCTATTTATAAGTAAAAGCAGTTTTTTGGACTACTCTGAATCTGATTGGCAATCATCTGACAAAATCATATGCTGTAAATGCATCACTCCTCATTTATAATATGTTTATGGGATGCTGCATTATTTATAAGATGCAACGTGACACGTTGTTTATATGCAACGTATGCAATTCCACTAACCTTGTCACTGGAATTGTGTTGCTAGGGAACAGCAGGTGGGTCCATTTTTATTTCGGTTTCTATCTCGGCTACTGATATTCAACAACACTGCAACTGAAAATAAACTTTGACCTAATATTTAGAATGTTAATGCTGACAAGTGTGAAAAGGTCCATATTGTTTTATAGAAGAGGTCACAGGAGCATCTTATAGAGAGTACAAGATGTGCTGCTCACTGCTCAAACTAAAAAAGCATGCTGTATTGTATATGGGAACCAGAAAATACTATAAAAAAAAAACTATCATTTATCAACCACTGAAGCCCTAGTTCCAACATTGCTAAAATACCAGATCCACAAGAACTACAAGAACCAAGAGCTTGTAAATCTGATATTTGTGCAAATTTCAAACTTTTTTATATTGTATTAAATGTTTTCCAATAATGTCATGCCCAAATTAGGAACGGCATGGGTTCAAAGTTATTAACTTGATTTCACAGTAGCTTTTTGAAGTGTTTGGCTTGTATTGAGAGATGGGGACTGAGTGTGCCTACATTTGCAAGTAAGTTTTGTGTTTTGTTTTCGCAGTTTGATATTCCCCTAAGATTCTCTCCTCCGACAAGCTGTGATTTCACACCTGTCTGTTCACACTTGCATCATCCAAGACAAGCGGTGCATTCAAATGCACGCGCATGCGCGCGCGCGCACACACACACACACACACACACACACACACACACACACACACACACACACACACACACAAGCATGCACCTTGTCACCACCTCTCAACACCTTATCTGATCTGTGGAAAAATCTGGTCTATATTTATAATATCATTTATATACCTGCACGGTGTTGTCCTGTCATGATGTCTGGTAAACTAATGGTTCAGCTGTCAATGTCAAATATAGTAAAGTCTGAAGTGCATTTGGACTCCTAAACTGTCTCCTGCAATGTCAACAATCCACACTCAAACAATTCATCATTAACACTGCATTGTGCGTGTGATTGACATGAGGGAAAATGGAGTTTGTCAGCGGAATTTGTCATCTCACTCCAGATTACGCTGTTCCTTATACTTTCCCCTCGGTAGGGAACCTGTTTAAAGCCTCAACTTTTTCATTTCAGTCAGACAGACACCTGCAGTTGGCCAGGTAGGCCAGAGTGTTGGCATTTAGAGGTGTGATTGATCCCTGCAGGGGTGGGAAGTGGTCTGGCTGCCACATCCGTGCACCTTAATGAAACAGTTTTTGTTTGCCAATCTGTTGTCCAATTATCATCTTTTCTCTCCCACCTCGGTTGAACCTTACAACTTGGCAGCACAAGAAAAGTGTGCTACCAGAGTTGGGGAAGTTTTATTTCAAAACTTCTCTATATTTCCCCTCAAACTGTGGTCTAAATTGCAATCCCCTGGATCGCACCACACAGTAATTGCTTTTTGGGATCAAACTGTGAGAAAGAAGAAAGTGTTCTTCTTCTTTTCATCATCTTCTTCTCCCCGTAGGTTTCTGTGGTGAATTGGACTCTTGGCGTCCATGAAACAGGTGCCTGGTCAATGAGGCCTCCAACAACTTTTCAGAAGCAGGGTAATGGCTTGGCTGTCTTTGAAGTCTTCACTCCAGATGGTCATCATCAGCACACGTCCTTGGATGAGTGATGACACAGTCTTTCCGGCGACTCTACCAGTTACCCTCACAGGAAGTCACCTCAGCTGACACGCTCAGCTCCAGGCCCGAAGGTGTTTTTTTCTCCCACTGTCTGCCTCTCCCTGGCTCCCTGGCTGTCTCTTTTTCTCATCATCATTCTCATCAGTGTCTCTCTCTCTAAATGTCCAAGTTCTCTTTCCTTTTATTTTTATTTTCTTTGTATACATAATACACGATACATTCCAATTTTGCTGCATAATTCTATCTGTAGGCCTATAACTAAAGGCATTGTGTTTTTCACAACCACATCTATACTCTGAAATTGAAAATCCCGTACAGTCTATCTCACTGCTTGTTAGAGATTTTGGCCACTGCAATAGAGAGCAAGTGAGCAAAATATAATTGCATTATACCAGCTTGGGTCATTGTCACACAGCAGGAGGTGCTACAGCAGAGCAAGTGTCCCTACTTCCAAGCGCTTTGATTTCTCTTGCTTTAAGGCCCTTTCCCACTGCGCCCGATAATGATAACCATAACGACATGTCGACGTTCACGTCAATTATGTCGCGTTATCGTGTGGACACTACCATCCACTCTCATCCACTTCAATGCAGAAATATATTTTTTATCGTTATCGTTATCATTATCATTATCGTATCACGCCGCAGTGGGAAAGGACCTTTACTCTGATAATGATGATAATGATGATGACAGCTTCTCAATTAACATAGGGGCATTAGTAATTAAAGTGTGTTCAAGTTAGGTGCCAGAGGCTACTGTGATGTCAGTCAACCAGGGACGGCTCCCCTAAGCCCCCCCTCCCCACAAACCCAATTTTGATGAAAAATATTTAAGGAATAAATACATAAAATATATTTGAATATGTGAAAGACAATTGACTGACTTCTATGTAAACCATACTATGAAATCATATTTTTAATGTTGGAAAGCATCTTCAGCATCACAAAAACCCTATCCAATCACCTACAGTCCACAGATTTGGACATTGCATCTGCCAATGATCTGGTCTGTTCAGTTATCCATACCCTAAGCGAGAGAATCTCATTTGTCTTATATTGGTATTATTATTTTATTTGTTTGACAAAATTCATTCGCCCCTGCTCTAAAAAAGACAGCCCCCTCACCCCCCCCCCCCCCCCCCCCCCCCCAGTCACAATTCTCTGGAGCCACCGCTGCAGTCAACTGCAGCTTACAGCATAGACATCAGTTTAAAACATTTGGTTTTTATTACATAATAGGCCAACCCATAGGCCTACAGTGAAGGGATCAATGCAGGAATGTTCACTGTAACTTACTGGGGTAAATTCTTCAAGGGAGATGAACAACAAAGTTCCTTTTCATAAGATGTAGAACAACATTAATTGATTAATTACAGTTTGACAGAAAACCATGCATCCATGCACATGTGTCCGTGTGTAGATGTGTCCCCTAAACTAGAACTGCAACAGAGCCCTGCGTGTGCCACTGACATCTAAATTTTTAGATTGCAATGCAGCTTGCAGCCCCCATCTTCCCCCACATTTCCTTCTTCAGAGGAAATCTAGAGTGAACGTGTGGGTGAGGGATCGGCTGTTACTGTCGAGCCACCAGTTGTAAAGCATTCAGATGAGGCGGCAAATGCGTTTCAAATTATTCATCAGGCCAAATGAGGATGTGAGGTTTACAGGAGGCAATGAAATGGAAGGCACAGAACAGAAGCATGCAGTCACTGTCTGTTTTCTCTATAGTCTCTCACCCTTTGTTCCTGTGACTCCTGTCCTACCTTCCTGCTCTCTCTCTCTCTTTCCTTTTATACCCTCTCTTTGACTTCCCCTCTCTCTATTTTTCTCTGTCTCTGTCTGTCTGTCTGCTGTGGGCAGGTCAGAAACCCATCGTCTTGTGACATCATCGATTGCCAATCCAGCTTATAGAAACTGCAGGCTTTCTATTCCTGAAAAGTTGCAATTTTAAAGTGGAAGCCATTGTTCTCGCGATAATAAAAATCTAAATATTTTTTTTCAAAAATATTGATTAATTTTTTTTTGGGGAAAATGGTGATGTCACAAGACGATGGATTCTGAACTTCCCACAGCTCTCCTAGGAGACTTGGACTGAGTAGAAAAGAATTGAGATATTTTATCGTGAACATTGGTGAGGACCTATTATATGAAGACAGGTTGAAAAGTGGTGAACTACTCCTTTAAGGACATACGGGCAGAATTTGTACATGTTTGTGCAAAGTAAAGCACTGCTTCATCATACAAGGCCGTCCGCACAAAAGTAGTGAAAACAGCTGATCTACAAGCACACGTACAACGCCTCGCACTGTGAGCCATTGCGTGCTTGTAGATTGGCTGTTTTCACTAGTTTAAATCATTTTAAAAATGATAAATACTAAACAAACGGTTTTGGACATACAAGGTTTCCACCCGACAACGACGATATAATATAATATTATGATATTTACAGGCACCTGTGTATTCATGCTGCCTGTCTCTGCACTCTGAAGTTATTCATGCATGTCCGTCACTGGCTGTCATGTCGATTTTCTGTTTCACCGACTGAATCCCTCTGCCCAGTATACTGCCCCCAGCTCAAAGCTTCTTAGACAAATTTGCACCAAACTCACCCACCGCCCCCCACCCACACACCTACTCACACCCACAAACACCAACACATACATGCATACATACACAGCTTTCTACCTCTCTGTCTGACTGTCTCTTCTTGTCTGTTCCACTGTCTGTCGAGGACTTCACCCACTCAGAATGCATCTGCCTACATTACTCATCCCTCTGTTCACTGCTCTATGTGCTCATCGCTGCTTCCATCTGTCTGCCCGTGTTGGCAACATGTCTGTCCATTTGCTTGTTTATTATGCGCCGGAAATCACCTGTCACTTTCCCCCCCAGTCAACCCTGTAGCTTCCCATTACACTTTCCTAACTGTTCCTGTACCTGTGAGGTGATGTGTGTGTGTGTGTGTGTGTGCGTGCGTGTGCGTGTGTATGTGTGTGAGAGACAAAGAGTCGTCACTATGCGTTGCCATGGCAACGGCCTGCCAGTCACCCCGGTTGTGGTTGAGGTTTAAACCATTGTTTAGACCTGAGACTATTATACTTACTCTCTCTCTCTCTCTTTCTTTCTCTTTCTCTCATGGTGTGCATATTATGATGAAGACACATTTAGTGCCTTTATCCAAAGCACTTTTATTTACAATGTGCATTACATTCACACGTGCACGCACACGCACACACAGAGACAATGGAGGAAACCAATGCAAGGCACCAACCTGCTCATATAGGGGTTCAGTGTCTTGTTCAGTGTCTTTGACACTAACTCTGTAGGAGCCTGGGATCGAACTGCGAACCTTCCTCGCTCTACCTCCTGAGCCACTGCAACCCACACGCATGCATGCACTCACGCATACACCCGCACACACACCCACACATCCATGCGCGCGCACACACACACACACACACACACACACACACACACACACACACACACACACACACACACACACACACACACACACACACACACACACACCCACGCGCGCGAGCGCACACACACACACACAGACACACAGCAAACAACCCCGAAATACATGGCATTTGTTCTATATGTTGCAACGTCCTATTCTATTCTATTCTATTCTATTCTATTTTTAGATTTAATGCAATTGACACTCTGATAACACCAAACAGAGAAATGCCTTCAAAGAACTCCCTCCCTCTTCCTCGCTATCTCTTATAGACGGGCTATACTTTCAGCACCGGACAGCTCCCGCCCCCACGCCCCTCCCATCACCCCCCTAGTGCCTAGCTAGTGGAGCAGACTGGCAGTAGCATCGTTCCCGACTGGCAGGGAGGAGGACCGCACGCTCATTGGTTGACACTTAGGGGGCCTATTGGCGCCTCAATTGGGAGGGATGGGCGTTCAGGGGCGATTTGCTCCGCTCTCCATCACCAGGCAATCAACCTGAACCTGGACTTTCCTCACATGGATGCTCCGAGGACCGCCCGAACGCTGACCGTCACAACAACTTGATCAAAAAGGCGTTATTGTCCGTTTTTAATCAGGCTTTTGGATGAGTTATGGGGTTTGCAGTTGGTTTCAGAATAATAGGCTAAGCAACACGAGGTAAAGGAGAAAGGAAGAGAAGGGAAAGGAAAGTCTCGGCTCACGAGAATATGGAATGAGAAGTGGAAAACCCTTGAGTAGCTTCTTCTCCGTTGCATTTCTTTCTCTCTTTTTTTTTTAAAGCATTGATAATGGTAATAACGCTCTTTTTTTAAAGCATTGATAATGGTAATAACGCGTTCTCTGGCGGGTGTTGATTCAATTAGATCTTTGGTTATGCTGCTCACCATACTTCGTCGAGTGCCAGCGGTTTCCCCTCTACGCCTGTGATTTAAAAAAATAATAAAGGAACGACATGGCTCTTCTTCTGCTCCTCATGCTGCTTTTGCACGCAGGGTTGGGTTCAGGATCGAACTATGGCTACGTGGAGTGGTCAGATCCCAACGACAGGGACGCGGAGGTACGCGCCAACAACAACAAGAGCCCCACGATGCTCAGCAACAGGGAGCCGCCGCACCACCAGCACCCGACCATCAGCTCCGCGGGGGGACCGGCTGCGTCCACCGAGCGCACGGCGGTGGTGGCGCACAAGATCGAGGAGGACCTGCCGCGGGTGGTGACCGCGTTCCTCCACAGCGGCGACTCCTCCGCGCTGCGGCAGGCCAACTGCTCGCGGCGCTACGAGCTGAGCAGCCTGCGGGGCCGCGGCGGGGCGCACGTCTCCCTGCACGGCGTGCTGGACACCGTGGCGCACGCCGCCAACTTCCTCAACATCGTCCTGCAGGCCAACAGGTCAGTGACATATAACTCTATGTCTATGGTCAGTGGTGTCACTGTGAAGTAACTAAAGTAGCCTACATGTAGCCTACTGTTCTTAAAGGAGTAGTTCCCAAAGAGCCTGCTTTGTTCCCTTTGGAGACACAAAGAATGTTCTCAAATTATTGGCTTTAATATTATGAATGCGACAAATTGGACAAAACCCCCCAAAAATATATAGGCTAATATGAATGTATTCAAGACGAAGTCACCATGACTTGAATACATTCACCATGGGGTGAGCAATAGAAAAATACATCTGGGGATGAACTATCCCTTTCCCTTATAGTAGGCCTACAATATTTTTACTTCTACATACGGGCACGCTCCACGGGTCCGCACGGTGTCTGAAACAAATGTAAGAACCGAACCCCTGCAGACCAGGCAGGCAAGAGAGCTAGCTCCCTTAGCGGAGCAAGTTACAGCCGGTCCTTCGCGTGCTGCATTTGTGCCCTGCCATCATTACGCGAACCGAGTGGGATTCGAACCCCGGCCCCCAACTCGGTAGACCAGGCAAGCAACAGGCAACGCTAACAGAGCTAGCTCCCTTAGATTGGCAAGTTACGGCCACGTCTTTTGTGGGGTCGTTACAATATTGTACTTTTACTCCACTACATTTAGTTGAAATCTACTAGTTATTTTGTAGATTTTGATTATTATTATTACAAAACATAAGCTACATTTACCACTTCAGCCCTACATAGCCTACCTACATTTCTGCCATTTGAAAATAGATATACAATGTACAATACAAGCTATTTTAGATCTACAAGCAAAGATATATTTTTGAGCGGTGCAAACCGCTCCTATAAGTGGCTGTGCGTGTGTCTGTAACCTTTTTCCTACGCGTTTTGCCATAGCAAAATGTGTGTATGTAGCATCATGTTTGTAGTGATGTCATATGTCGTATGTGCGTGATATCTAAATGTAACGGCATGCGCGTGTGTAGCATAGCAAATCCTAGTCTGACTCTGAAGACGTTATGCAAGCACGACCACCGCTCACTTCACATTGGGTGTGATTTTTTAATATACATTTTATACATTTGGAAACTTGTGAAATGGGACATTCTGAATAATGAGTAGGCCTACTTTTAGCCTGACACTCAGCCTGAATTGACATTTCGTTTCATTTAAAGGGGTGTGGCTAGCGATTCAGGGTCTGGAACTAGGCTAGGCCTACTTTAGATACTTTAACTATACATTTTGATACCTATACTTTTGTACTTTTACTCAAGTAAACGTTGAATCCGGACTTTTTACTTTTAACAGAGTATTTCTACATTGCAGTGTAAACATTTGAGTACTTTTCCCACCACGGCAACAACAGGTCGCGGGAGCACACCGTCCGAAGGGACGTCCACTGGTATCACGCACTGGTCCGGAGCATCCTGGAGGGGGACCCCAAGATCCACAGGGCGGTGCTAACCTTCCACCTGGACGCCGCGGCGCAGCAGAAGCCGGGTCCCCACGTTTATCTGCAGGTAGTGTTGGCCAGTAACTAGTTACTAGTAATACATTACTGTAATATTATTACTTTACCCAGTAACGAGTATAAGGGATTACCCTGCCAAAACAGTAATGGGAGCGTTTCGATATTGCGACATAGCATCTGTTCTACGGTTCATTCTTTCGACGCGGGTGAATGTTAACCTGATGAAATGCTAACCTGCCGACGTGGGTGAATGTTAACCTCTATGCCTAAACCTAACCCAAACCCTATAACCCTAACCTCAGTAACCCTGACACGGGTGGGTAGATAACCTGCTGACGCTCATAGTCAAAAGCATGACCCATCGAAAGAGCAAGATTTCCCCAACAGTAATATTATACCATATTGCTAAGTATATATATATATATATATATATATATATATATATATATATATATTTATATTACTCATTTAAAAGGTCAAGAGAGATTACTGCTATATTTTATAGCCATTTTGTCTGATTGGTGACTCTCCTCCCGTTTTATAGTTAGAAGATATTATTATGATGTCACGTGAAACTTGACCAATCATAGAGATTTTTCCCATTTATAGTCTGGTTGGCCAAAATGTCATGCGAAGCTCACCAGTCTACCAATCCTCAAATTTATCGGACATCCTTATGCCCGTTTATGCCCATCTGAGTGTCTGCGTGCATAGACGGCCCCTCTCGAGGCCCTTATGCCTCGATATTATGATGTCACCCTTTGCCCCTCTGTGATTGGCTACGGGCATAAACACAGACACACATAGATTTGGCTTATTTATAGATAGAGATAGATTATTCCAAATAATTGGATTCAGTTCTAAAATGAGCAGGCTAAACGGATTGTGTTGATGTACATCTATCTTTTTTTTTTTGCTGGTTGGGAGGCATAAGAAATATGTAATATATCAGTCTTGATTCCAAGTGATGATATTGAAACTTTTTTAAGGAGTAATATGTAATAAGTAACACATTACTCTCCTGGGTAATATTGCTCCACACTGTCTGCAGGCGACCAGGGCCGACAGGGAGGAGGTGGTGCTTCAGGACCTCTCGGGGGGCTCGGCCCACCACCAGCTGAGGAGCAGGACCCCGGAGTCCGAGTGGTTCAACCACTTCAGGGACCGCCAGAGATCGCCACTGCACCGGGGGAGGGGGGCCCCTGCCGGCGCCGACGCCGCGGTCAAGGAAAAGGAAGGTTACCTGACGGACAAGAATCAAATCAAGTGGTCGGCGCCGTACCTGGAGTGCGAGCACGGGGCCTTCGTACCCTACTGGCTGCTCACGCTGTCTGCCGGCTTCTACGGACTGACCAGCAACTCTGCTCCAGAGTTCAGGTGAGCTCCTCCCAGACAGTGGCGTCAGTTCAGCAAAAGCTAAGGTATGGTAACATGACTGGTGTCTTGCACACGCGTGAAGGCGCGCATGCAAGACCTTGCCATACCAAATTGACGCCTCTGCTCCCAGACAGTGCTGCCAGTGATGGACAGTAACGGAATACTTTTACTTGAGTATTGTGTACCGGTATATCGTCACTGACAGGCACGTGTACGTGTTTCTGTAAAGTAAAGCCCTGCTTCATCATACAAGACTTGTGAAAATAGCAGATCTACAAGCACACAATGCCTCGCGATGCAATTAAAATCGGTTTTAAAATAATAATGAAAAAAAGGAAGGTTTTGGACATACAAGGTTTCCACTCGACAACGGTGATACAGTAATACAGTAATTGCATATTTTGTAAAATGTAGCCTTAATGAATTGACCACTAAAGCCCTATTTCCGAGCTACAAGCTTGTCGCAACACGTTGTAGATTTGTTATTTTCACTTGAAATATTTCTTTCAAAAAATTTCACCAGGAGTATATTTCTATGCTTGGACTGGAGTACTGGGATTGTGTACTTTGTCCACCACTGCATGTCTGCAATCCAACATTACAACATATTAAATTCAAACACAGAGGTGGTGACTGAGGGGGTGGGAGAAAGGACACCATCAATATTTGAAAAGCTGCTGTTGTCCTAGATACAGGCAAGCGGGGAATGCTTGGTTTATTTCAAACTTTTAGGCCTATAAATAAATAAAAGTAATTATTTTCTATATTATTCCATATTTTTACACAATCCAAATTCATTTTCCACTGACATTTTGTCAGAAACAGATGTACTGTAAGGGGAGGTTCAGTGACAGGTAGAAAGCTATGTTTTAAAGTTAACAGGTTTATGCTTATGCTTTAAAAGCAATACATCTATAGGCTGCTTGACCTAACAGATGACACATAATTCCGTGTCATCTGTACGCACAGGCACGCACGCACGCACGCACCATAGACTGTAAAAAAAGTAAATGGACAGAGACTGTAAATGAAGCCTATTTTTCCAGCAAGTGCAAATCCGCTATCTTTCTAGATGCGCTCCAGAAATGGTACCCAATGAATGCTATTGGCTGGAGCAGGGCGGGTCTTCACTCTGTATAGCCAATACGAACAATTCTTTCCATGACCTTTGTGACAACGGGGATATCGGCTGCTTTTGTGACGGAACTAAGAATTGAAATGGGGCGGTAGTTGCCAGGGTTTAGTTTGCTACCCTTTGTGTGCAGGGGGGTTACGTTTGCTAGTTTGAAGTCATGGCGGACATGACCTTGTTTGATGTTGTTGGTTTTTGCGTCTGGTGACACCTGTCCAGGACAGGCCTCAGTGTTGATAGATAGGTTTATTATGTGGGTAATGATTGGAGCAATGGAGGCGGATTATCATTTGAGTATCATTTGTGTGTGTGTGTGTGTGTGTGTGTGTGTGTGTGTGTGTGTGTGTTTGTGCATGCGTGTGTGCGTGCGTGCGTGTGTGCGTGATATATTTCTCATTATTGGAAGGGTGCAGCAGTTTGGCGCACAAACTGCCAGAATGTCATATTTCGAGTCCAAGAGTGTCTCAAAATAAAAACAAATACAGTCATGAATAAACAATGATGGAAGAAGAGCCACATTGGCAGTCTAAGACCGCTCTGACTTTCAGCTTTATTTAACTTTATTTAAAAACGCGTTCACTGTTTCTGGGGTCCCAGGGACGTGCCCTCATTGTAGTACATGTTAAAATAATTTACAGCGTCGCGGTCAGGGTCCCCGCAGAATGAACGTGTCGCAAACAGCATTTCGTTTCATTAATATCCTCGCCAGAAAGTGCCTGCCGTCTGTCTGTCTCTTTCTGCATGCAGCAGAGCCACCGCGCTCTGCAGCAGAGCAGATAGTGTGGTACGATGTGTACTTCCGTAGGATTTTTGTGCTAAAATTGATTTTTTTTGCAGATCCTGGTTCTATAGAGTCCAAACTATGAGAAAATGATGGGTGCCAACTTTTCCGGACCCCCGCCCCTTTTCTGGTGGTCATCTAGTTTGGGACCTCCCAGAACAGTACGCCAGCCAGTTAATGTCCAATTTTCTTAATATTAAGATTGTTTTGTAGGTTTTAAAACATTCTGAGTTCATTTATTACACTTTTGAAGCAGACAGAATAACCTTTCTGACTTTTGGTTGGGGTCTTTCCTCACCTGGGACCCCCCAGACGTACCCCTGTGCCTATCTCAGTAATCGCTCTGCTCCTGCTCCAGAAAAATGTCATATTAGATCATAATTGAATAAATGTTTTTTGTAGCTGGGCTCTGAAAACAAAAATGAGTAGTAGGCAAATACCAGGGGTCTTCCACAGGGGCTTCGGGACCCCTAGGGGGTCTTCAGAGTTACTACATAGTGTACTTCTAATTATTCTTTTAGCTGAACTTTATTTTTTTTACTGCTTTGGCTTTTATAGGGACCAAACTGTCAGAAAATGATGAGTGTCAGATTTTCCTGACCCCTGCCCCTTTTCAGGGGGGTCATCTCACAGAACTGTATGCCAGCCAGTTAATGTCCAATTTTCATAATATTAGAGTTGTTTTGATTTTAAAACAAGTTCATATATTGCACTTTTGAAGCAGCCAGAATAACCTTTCTGACTTTTGATGGGGGTCTTTCCTCACCTGGGACCTGGGACATTACAGTCCTTGCTGGGCTCCTGCTCCAAAACAGTGTCAAATTAGATCATAATTAAAGCATAAAAGCTTTTGTAGCTGGGCTCTGACAACAAAAATTAGTAGCTAATATCAGGGGTCTTCCACAGGGGGTCTGGGAGGTGTCCTCAGAGTTACTACAGGGGGCCAGCCAAATCTCTGGTCACCACAACCTCCCAGTCAGCCAAGACATCTGACTGGAAGATTCCCACCACTCTCTGAATTCCATCCATTTTCTTCAATTGGTGGAAGCTCAGGGCAATTTGTCAGGTATCATTTATACTGTATTGTGACGTAGTTGGCATGGAGGATATGTGGTAGTAGGGCAGCTCCAAGGTCTTTGACTGAAATCCCATCCCATTACCCTGCATTATCACAGATGCGGGGTTGTTGGACCAAAGTGCTCCAATGACTCCAATGTTGATGGAAATAAGTAAGCCTTGCCCAGCCCTGAGGCTCATAGGGCAGGAGTCTATGTCCTGTTTCTGTGAGGCAGCTTGATGTACATTAAGTACCCCTGGACAGTGGACATGATAATAGTTTGTCACAGGGACATACCCCAATCCAGCCTTTGATGCTGAGGTCATAAATTCAAGATGTATGACTAGATGACTGTGTGTGTGTGTGTGTGTGTGTGTGTGTGTGTGTGTGTGTGTGTGTGTGTGTGTGTGTGTGTGTGTGTGTGTGTGTGTGTGTGTGTGGTAAATGGACTTGTTGTTCTGCGTGTCCGCTCTGACATCACACTCTGACTTCACTGTGATGGCACACTAACAGAATCCCTTTTATGACCATATATGGAGTTCCTTGATGTCTTCAATATTAAGCCCATATACAGGACTTCATGTGGGAATATGAAGTCCTGCCACACTAACAGAATCTATATATGGCCAAGACAGATGGCCAAGACAGCCCATATCTGTGACTGTGTGGCTGGTTCTATAGACAGGGATCTCCATGTATGGGCGTAAAAGGGTATGATGTCAGTTGTCATAGACATCATAGATAGGACTTTCACATAACAAATAACTGAGTCAGCATGTTTGGGCTCTCATAGCATATCTCCATATACAGTACATGGATCTCCATATATGGGTACCAGGGGTCTCCATATATGGGTAACTGGCTAGATGGCAAAGAATTGGGGCCCTGAGGTATCTTACTAGTAAATAATACTGAGAATACTAATACAATTTCTAATATTATTCAAAAATAGATAGCAAATTGCAGAACTGGTTGCAAGAATAGGGCCAAAACTGAAATAGCCGTTTGGATGGCCCCCTGTAGTAACTCTGAGGACACCTGGGGGTCCCGGACCCCCTTTGGAAGACCCCTGGTATTAGCTACTACAGGTACAAAAGCTTTTATGCTTCAATTATGATCTAATTTGACACTGTTCTGGAGAAGGAGCAGAGCAAGGACTGTATTGAGTACTTAGATAGGCTCAGGGGTCATTACGGGGGTCCCAAGTGAGGAAAGACCCCCACCAAAAGTCAGAAAGGTTATTCTGGCTGCTTCAAAAGTGCAATATATGAACTTGTTTTAAAATCTTCAAAACAACTCTAATATTATGAAAATTGGACATTAACTGGCTGGCATACTGTTCTGGCATACTGTTCTGCGTCCTAAAATAGATGACCCCCCCAGAAAGGGGGCAGGGGTCAGAAAAATCTGACACCCATCATTTTCTGAACATTTGGTCCCTATAAAAGCCAAAGCAGTAAAAAATACATTTTTGCAAAGAAATCCTTAGAAGTACACTTCGTATCACACTTGTAGTAACTTTGAGGACCCCCAGGGGTCCCGAACCCCCTGTTGAAGACCCCTGGTATTTGTTACTACTTCTTTTTGTTTTCAGAAAAACACTTTTATGCTTCAATTATGATCTAATATGACATTGTTTTGGAGGAGGAGCAGAGCGAGTACTGAGATAGGCACAGGGGTCCGTCTAGGGGGTCCCAGGTGAGGAAAGACCCCAACCAAAAGTTAGAAAGCTTATTCTGGCTGCTTCAAAAGTGTAATAAATGAACTCAGAATGTTTTAAAACCTACAAAACAACCCTAATATTAAGAAAATTGGACATTAACTGGCTGGTGTACTGTTCTGGGAGGTCCCAAACTAGATGACCTCCAGAAAGGGGGCGGGGGTCCGGAAAAGTTGGCACCCATCATTTTCTCATAGTTTGGACTCTATAGAACCAGGATCTGCAAAAAAATCAATTTTAGCACAAAAATCCTACGGGAGCTGTTTTGTGGACGCATCGTACCACACTAAGAGGCTACACTGAACTTCAACGCAGTGAACGGACTTGTCACTGCTCGCTCGCTCTTGCGTACATGAACGTGCTCTGCCACTGTGATGTGATGCTACGTTTAGCTACATGCTAAAGCTACTGCCGTTTCTGGCTGCTCTTCTGAGGCACAGAGTGAGGCTGGCAGAGGTCATAAACTCATTAAGTCATAAAACGACGTCTGATTTTCAAAGCGGAGAAACTAATTATCTGTGATTTACAACAGCCGTTCTCCCGAGCGCTCCACGTTCTCATAGTATTACGTCTCTCCCATAGAGTGGTCTCTCCATACACAGTGGTGAGAAAAGTATACTCAAATGTTTTACTTAAGTAAAAGTATCTATACTGCAAGTAAAAGTCCGGAATTCAAAATGTACTTGAGTAAAAGTATAGGGTACACTTTTAGGGTGCCCTCACACCAAAATACCTATGAGAGTGGAATCCGCGTTCCGCCAATGCATTTCAATGAGAGTGAAGCGGTTTCATGCCAGCAGAGGATTTCTGCAAAAAACGCTCCCTTATCATTGAAATGCATTGGCGGAACGCGGATTCCACTCTCATGGGTATTTTGGTGTGAGGGCACCCTTAGACTAAAAGTAAAAGTACTCATTATGCACAATTATTCTGTATCACACGTTACCAAATAATATCCTTTGAAAATAGCCATGGCTGAAGTGGTTATGTAGGCTATACTTTTCAAAGTAACTAGTAAAGTTTTCAAATAATTGTAGTGGAATAAGTACAATATTTGCCTCTGAGATGTAGTGGAGTAGAAGTAAAAGTAATGAAAATTGGAAATACTCCAGTAAAGTAAAAGTACCTTAAATTGTATTTATAAGTACAGTACTTGAGAAAATTACCTTTTTATTACCCCAAAAAATAAATAAAGACCATTATTGCACCAAAGTAATCAACAAACTAAAACTATACTATCAAAAATGTCCAAACATTAGCCAAATTGTAAAATAATATAAAATAGAGGCAAACATTTTATAAATAGCCGATCTAAAAGCTCACAATGCAAAAAAAAAAAGAAAACGGGGACCCAAATTGGGGACCCATACATTTTTTCTGGGACCCATTCGAATGACCACCTGTGGGTCCCGGGACCCATTACATTGAAAACCTAGTAACATCACTGGGAAGGCCTTGGCAACCCCTTGATCCTGCAAGGAATTGTTGAGGTTGTCAAGTAGATTACTTGGATTCTGTGGTTCTCAGGGTGCACAATAAACGATACGCAAATCTCCCACAAGTATTTAGCATCAAAACTATAAATATAGTTTATGCCTTTATTCACAGTGAAAAATAGACCCTGTGGTGAATAATAATAATACCTGCAAAAAGTACTCAAAGTAGCTTTACATGTGTGTAAATAAGACACTAATAAAACAATCTTTGAGAAATGTAACCACCAAGGTATATGTACTGTACATTATAATATGACGAATAGGAAAAAAAACTTAAATGTCTTACATTTTGGGGAAATTGGTTGAAAATCGGAAGATTATTGTGATGGCTGGATTAATGTATTTAATGTGAGCATACCTATATTCAATCAAACGTCATTATAGCCGAAGCCAAAGACATACAAACAATTAAAATACAATATAAAATCATAAAAAAAATATCTAAAAACAGAGATAAAAAAAACATCTATAAAAGACACTCGTACCAATGTTTCCACATATGAGAGCCATATTTTACAGAGCTGTACTTAGGATTGATCAACATCTTAATCACCTCATTAATAGACCCATCAAGTCGACTTTTAAAACTAAACATCAGGTTTCTCAGGAGAGCCTGGAAGGTGGTGAGACCTGAGTCACAAAACAACTGGCTAGCACTGCAGTCTGCCACCCTATAGGCCTCTTCAGGAGGATCCTGAGTGCATCATTTTACGCTACCTTAAGCTTGCGCAAGCTCTCTTTTTTATAGTTCACCCATAAGGGGGCTGTTTATAAAGGAGTACAGTAGGCAAATAAAATACAGGAAAATTGTGTTTCAGGTCCTCCTTGGTCCTGCATATCATTACCACACTCTTTTTGGCATTGTTTTTGACTTCAAACTTAACCCCGTATTCTGAGCATATGTTCAGTAGCTGCTGAAACCCTGCAGTACTAGGGGATACAATGGCCAAATCATCAGCATACATGAAAAGGTTTATCAAGGTGTTACCTATCAGGTGTTACCTATCATGCAGCCCATCCTACACCCTCCTATACTGTAGGTATAAAACTATTGTAGAATAAAATGAAAAATGAAAAATGCCTGTTTATCTTGTCCCTAACAGCTGTTATTGCCGCTCTCTCAGTTCACTCTCTGCCTCCCTACTTTGTTTGGGGGCACATGCGAGGGCCCAGGACACCTTTTGGAATTGGATTGCTGTCTGCCTTATCGGCGCACAGCATCCGGACATGAATCCTTGCTGCCTTCGACTTGCCAAAGAGGAGAGGATGGCAGAATCTAAAATAGACTCGCTGTCAGATACATACCACGATACCTCTCTCCGAAGTTAACTAATGTGTGGAAGGGATTAGGCCAGGGAGGGCATTTTAGGAGACGAAAGTTACAATTGCATTCTTAACTCTTAACGTTGTGTCATGGAATGATCATATCTTAACAGTGCCTCAGTACTGTTAATGGAATTATTTTCTAAATCCACCGTTTGCACGATATGTTGTTCAGGTTCCAAAATGGCATATAGCAAAGCCACGATAAGGCACACCTTAGTGCCATTTAAAATGACCTTTCATTTGGTTGAGACAAAGGTCAGCTCAGCTGGTGGTAGAACCAAGCTACATAGTAAGTACGTCAATCTGTCCATCCAGTGGGCCAACATGGGGTGTAAACACTAACCAGCCACAAAATGCACATAACTTCTTGACAGCAGCCTGGAATTTCATCATTTTAGGGGCAAGGCCACATGGCCTTTGGCATTTTTGACGGCACAAAGGCCAAATGCCAGGACAGGAAGGCCATCAAATAAAATAAGATGTTAGTCCATTGAAAGAATTTGTTGAATTTAAGGGTTAGGGATGATAACCTAATCTGCATTGAAATAGATAATTTATGGTATTTACAATCTGATCCATGCTCAGCCCAGCACCAATCAAAGTCATTGGATTGGTTTAAAGATGGGGGACTCGGCAAACTTATTAGATTTCAGAATCTCAACAAAAGACACTGGTATCTACATGTTGACAAGAAAAAGTCAGAGGAGAAAGTGGTACAGTCAGCTGGGACATAAAGGTGTCAGTGGCCTCAGGTCATGCCATTTCTTTGAGAGGCACAGGCCAAACTGAGGGGCAACGGACAGGGCCTTCATGGCCTCCATGAAATTCCTGCCATGCTTGACATATTAACATAATGTCACAGTTTTTTGAGAAAAAGATTTATCATAGTCCTACGAACAACTGACGAACTTGTCACATGCATTATCAAGCTCTAATGGCCAAAATCGAATGGATCTATAACCCCATAGACAAACATACACTTTGTTGGAGGCCTGTGCTCTACTAAGCACATTGTCTAGTAGGTTATATTTATACATTTATGTGTGGAGCACATCCTTACTCATTTAAAGAAAAGCTTACACTAACTGAAAATGTATTAGATTCATGGAATCAGGTGATGAACTGAGCGCCACTCATTTATTTTTGAGTGAAGAAAGATGACATGAAACCAATGTCTTTCGGGCAAGAGCGAAAGTTCAAAGGTCAGATCTCAGGTTACACTCTGCTGTTGCCTACCGTATAATGATGTGCTGAAGAGTTGCAACTCTACACCCTGTATGGAGAACTCCTGACCCTTCTCATCCATTAACAAAGTTCCAATAATAGGAATATGGGTCACACAGAACAGAAAAGAATAAGCCAGTCTAGATGATTGGAAGTCCCTTCCAGAGCTATCTCTCGAGACAGACTTTGAAATATTCTTTTTAGGCGAATGTGTTCCCAGATTGGGTCCATGGTTGTGGCCACAGCTCTTCCTTCTTCCCCCTCGAGGCATTCTCACTCTCTCACTATCTCTAGTTCTCTACGCCCCACCCCTCTTTCTCCCTCTCTCTGCTCTCTGCCTCTTTCTCTTCCTGTCTCTTTGTCCTTTTCTCTGTCTCTTTCCCTGTCTCTTCCCCTCCCCTCTCTATTCCATCACCCTCTCTCTCCCTCTTTCTACTTTTTAAATAAAACTAATCCAAATGATGGGATTGAATTGGGGCACGTGGCTCAGTCGGCAGTGCTGTCGCCTCATAAGCTAGAAGGTCCTGGGTTCCATTCCAACCGGGGAAACTCCCCCCTGTCAGGTGAAAAGAAGCGACTTGGACTCCTCATGCATAGAAGGAAGCATGAGGTCAGTCTGTTGCTCTCCCCAGGTTGGCAGAGGGAGTGTAGCGCCCAGGATTACATTAGATAATTGGCACCCACAGGTTGAAAATCACTCTCCTAGTGGTGTAGAGACCACCAGAGATCTCCGTCAACTGATACATCTGGTGACATACGATACAGCAGAATCTGTCAGCACTACAGAATTAAACATGTAATGTTGTTGTTAGTGGGAATAAACACAGAAGCACCCAGAAGGACAAGAGATAAAAAAAAAAAGAAATAGGTGGACTCAAGAAAAATGTAAGAAATTGAATATAATAATAACCTCTACCACTCGTCCTGGGATATGATAACATCAGATTATGGACGCCGAACAAAAATACGTTTTATTCTCATGTACCTGTACAAAAGACAATAAAGTACAACCTTGAACCTTGAACCTTAAACACTAGTCTGGAATTCTCCTTTAACACAAAAAAGGATATTATGTAATAATAACTTTAAAAAGAATAACTTTAAAATACTTTATGGTCCTTCATTTAGGGACAGTATCAGCTCCAGCAAGAAGAACAATTGGTGCAAAGAGATTAATTCTCTTCATGATACTTTCACTTCCCGGGGAATTTCTTCTGTGACTCAACATGAGCTCTGACATTTTTGAGGAGACGAACAGACAAAGTCTGATCTAGATTGCTTTAGACCAGCGGTGTGTGTGTGTGTGTGTGTGTGTGTGTGTGTGTGTGTGTGTGTGTGTGTGTGTGTGTGCGTGTGCGTGTGCGTGTGTAAATGACTTGTGTGTTTCCTGGCAGGCTATGATTCAAAGCTCTTTGTATAGCAGGTGGTCTTGTGATGGAGCTTTGGAAAGCCTGTAATGCTGTTCCTAGTTCCTAGCTGTGTCCCCATGTCCCCTCACTGCAGTCTCTGTTACACGCGCATGCGCGCACACACACACACGCGCACACACACACACACACACACACACACACACACACACACACACACACACACACACACACACACACACACATGCATTTTACATAGTGCACATACATACGCAGACATATTTTGTTCACTTATCTACATTTTCTCTGGCTGGTCTACTGCTGTGCTTCCAGAGATATTTGTCCCCATTCCCTGCTCACAGATGGAGATAATGGTTGTTAGCTCCCCTAGAGAACACCCTCTGGGCACTCGAAGAGGAGAGAGACAGACAGACAGACAGACAGACAGACAGACAGACAGACAGACAGACAGACAGACAGACAGACAGACAGACAGAGAAAGAGAGAGAGAGAGATTGTGTGTGTGTGTGTGTGTGTGTGTGTGTGTGTGTGTGCGTTTGTCTAGCTATACTTATGGGGACCAACCGCATGTTCACACACCCACACGCAGGGGACGTCTGACACAGTGGGGACAAAATCGTAGGTCCCCATAATTATTATCATTCAGGGAGATAGGGGGCAGTGTTGCTGAGTGTCTGGTGCTTTTTTTAAGCAAGTCCCTCAATTCACGTTTTCATGTCATATGACAGGTGTGTTAACACAGTGAGGACCCCCCCAAAAAAATTTTTTTTTTCCTGCAGTTTTTGTGTGAGTGTGTGAGAGAATGGGAGAATGAGAGATTCACACACTACTAGCCAATCACAGGTCCGATATTTGCATACAATGACGTTGGCTTCAAGTCAGTTTTTCAGGCCTGTGGGACCACAGGAAAGTGGTGTCCCCATAATCGATGCAAACCCGCGCAGGTCCCCATAATCGATGTTAACAAACATGTGTGTGTGTGTGTGTGTGTGTGTGTGTGTGTGTGTGTGTGTGTGCGCGCACGCGCGTGTGTGTGTGCGTGTGACAAGATGAGTGAGATTGGTGGAGACAGAAAGACAAGATCACTGTGCCTGTCATAAGGGTCAGGACAGTAAACTAAGTGAAGAAGAGATGCTAATCGAAAGAGACCAAACATGTTGTGAGTGTGTGTGTGTGTGCACGCCTTTGAGTGCAGGCAAAAGAGAGAGAGAGAGATAGAGAGAGAGAGTGTGTATGTGTGTGACTATGTGCCTTCGAGTGCAGACGAGAGAGTATGTGAGTGTGAGACGGCTGGGTGATCAGTCCCAAGGCGCATTTCTTTTTTTAAATGCCAACAGACGCCCTGGGGTTCTGATGGCGGAGGTATATTGCAGGCTATAGGCAAGGGAAGGGACAGCGTTCATTTGGTTGTTGAATATTTTGGCATCCAGAAGTTAATTCTCAACTCTCAACAGTGTTTGAATTGACCACAATCAAGAGTTGGGATGTGTTTATAACAGAGACAACAGTGATAGCAATTTTAGACAGTAACTATGCAAAGAGTAGGGTACAGTACCTGTCACCTCCATAGATGTTTATATTCTCAAACCTCCAAACTCGGGTTACCAGTAAGACTCCCTAAATCGGGAGATAAACGACCGTCAGGTCGCATACACAAACTTTAGAAGGCAATGGTAGCCAATCAGGAGGGAATATGGGAAATGGGACAGATCCATGTAGATGACCGGTAGGGCTGTCACGATATGACATTTTACATGACGATTAATTGTCACTCAAATAATTGGCGATTTAATTGTGTTTTTGTTGTTGATAATTACATTTCTGTTTGGCTTTTAGGCTTTGAAGTTGCATATGGTAGATATGACACATTGGCTGCCAATACCTAAATATACAAATACATTACTGACATATTTGACAACTTACTACTTAAAAAAATAACATTGATAGTGGAAATAGCCGATCTACAAGCTCACAACGCGTCGCGTCGCGACGCGACGCGTTGTGAGCTTGTACACTATTTCTGACATTTTTCAACATTCACGATTATGACGATTATGACAAAATAATTGCGATAATGTCAAATAATCACGATTAGACGATTATGTAATAATTGTGACAGCCCTAATGACCGGACTTCAGAGATACTGTGTACCGCTTTGTTTGATTTTAGGGAAGAATCTGTAGGAGCAGTGTCCAAATATGTGTTTTGCTAAAATCGGCCTGATGGTGACGCTAAATGGGACAGATGCATGTTGATGACATGACTGTAGAGATACTGTGTGCCGGTTTGCGTGATTTTAGGGCAACATTTGTAGGAGCAGTGTCCAAAAATGTGTTTTGCAAGAATCGGCCTGATGGTGGTGCTAGAAGAGGGTCATGTGAGAAATGAGGGGTGGAGGTTGTGGTTTGGCAGCCAAGGAGTGTGTGTGCAAAGTTTGGCATGGATAGGGGCAACGGTATGAGTAGGGCAAAATGGACAGACTGACGGACAGACAGACAGACAGACAGACAGACAGACAGACAGATAGACAGACAGACAGCCAGTGGAGGTTTTGATAGTAACTGCGACCTGACGGTCGCAATAAAAAGAAAAAAAGAAAGAAAGGATTTTTATTTTTCATTCTGGCTGTGGGCCCTTACACTTTACATAATACTGCACTCATGGGGAAGACAATCTGATATTGAAGATATATCAGATAGGGTCTCGAAGGGGGTGGGTGGGTTGGGGGGGGTGATGTGCCTCAAACCCAAATGTAAATTTAACGATTTGCTGTGAAAGTGAGTTCTTTTTAAGTAAATATTATCTTTTCAGTTTTACATTGTATTCAAAAGACTCAGAGAGGAAGGTGCTCAAGAGACTGCAGTTAAATTGCTCAGACTTCATAATACATATAACTGTATATTTTAACCAAAGTGTGAATCTGATCAGTCCACATTTCAGACACACACACACACACGCACACACACACACACACACACACACACACACACACACACACACACACACACACACACACACACACACACACACACACACACACACACACACACACACACACACACACACACACCACGTTGTGACACACACACCACGTTGTGACAATCTAGTACAGGGGTTCTCAAACTGTTTTATTTCACTCACAACCCCAATTTATGAGGGTTTTTGGGGCACATATGAGTGTGTGTGTGTGTGTGTGTGTGTGTGTGTGTGTGTGTGTGTGTGTGTGTGTGTGTGTGTGTGTGTGTGCGTGCGTGCGTGCGTGCGTGCGTGCGTGCGTGCGTGCGTGCGTGCGTGCGTGCGTGCGTGTGTGTACACGCGCATGTGTGTATAATAATTTATGCATAACATCTCTCCAAAATTATCATGTAATTTCTGCTGACCTCTTTTCTTGTCTCTCTTTCCTCCCTCCATCCCCTTCTATTTTCCAAAACTCCACACATACTCTTCACTCCTCCTCTGCCTCATTTTCTGTGGCTTCTTCCCCTCTTTCACCTCCTTGGCTCCTTTTTTCCCTTGCCATTTGTCTGTTTTTCTCTCTCTCTCTCTACCTCCCCTTCTCATTTACTCTTCGCCGCTTCATTTCCTCAATTACTTACTTCTGCTTCATTATATTCTCCTCTTCTCCTGCTCTGTGTTTTCTCTCCTCCCTCGCCCTTCATTCTGCCTCTTACCCGTGCTTCCCGTCCCCTCTTCTCTGTCCTCTGTAAGTGGCGTCAGTTCAGCAAAAGCTAAGGTATGGCAACATGACACCAGTCGTGTTGCCATACCTTAGCAACAGGCATGATGATGATGATTACTATCAGTGGATAGTATTATTTTACGGCAGGCACAAGTAAACAACTGACTGTCACACTTGAGAAAATGTGCCACTGCTGCTAATTAACAATAATAATACATTGCACCTGTGCTGACTTACTGAATTTGTCAAGATATGGGGGGGATACAAGTGTTGTGGAGAATATAATACCTTGTGAAAGCGATCATTTTGTTTTAATTTGTAGTTACAACAGAGTCACAGAGACATTTGTGAATTTATTTTAAGAAGTAAATTAATGTTGTTCCCCCCGGAGCAAAGGTATGGCAGCTTCCATACCTTGCCATACCCAATTGACGCCTCTGTCCTCTGTCCCTGTCAGAGGTGTGGTTCGTGTGGACGTGAACCTCCAGGATGTGGACATTGACCAGTGCTCCAACAGTGGCTGGTTTGCTGGCACCCATCGCTGTAACCTGACCAGCATGGAAGTGAGTCTGTCTTCTGCCCGATACTGTACCACTCTCTAATCTGTCCTGTTCTAGTCTTCATCATATCATCCTCGTCATCATCATCAGTGGTCGTTGTCGTCCTCTCCTGACTTGATTGATGCTCAGTCCACTTATTTGTCATTCAGCCGTTTGTCACTGTCAGTCGGTAAATGTCTGTCCGTCTGTCAATTCGTCCATCCATTTGTTAATATGTCATCATCCCGTGGGAGTATGCCCGAGATTTACAGTAAAGGGACGAGATTTACAGTAAAGGGACACTATCACCCCTTTGATTTGTGTTGTTGATCAGATTTACAGTAAAGGGACACTATCACCCCTTTGATTTGTGTTGTTGATCAGATTTACAGTAAAGGGACACTATCACCCCTTTGATTTGTGTTGTTGATCAGATTTACAGTAAAGGGACACTATCACCCCTTTGATTTGTGTTGTTGATCAGATTTACAGTAAAGGGACACTATCACCCCTTTGATTTGTGTTGTTGATCAGATTTACAGTAAAGGGACACTATCACCCCTTTGATTTGTGTTGTTGATCAGATTTACAGTAAAGGGACACTATCACCCCTTTGATTTGTGTTGTTGATCAGATTTACAGTAAAGGGACACTATCACCCCTTTGATTTGTGTTGTTGATCAGATTTACAGTAAAGGGACACTATCACCCCTTTGATTTGTGTTGTTGATCAGATTTACAGTAAAGGGACACTATCACCCCTTTGATTTGTGTTGTTGATCAGATTTACAGTAAAGGGACACTATCACCCCTTTGATTTGTGTTGTTGATCAGATTTACAGTAAAGGGACACTATCACCCCTTTGATTTGTGTTGTTGATCAGATTTACAGTAAAGGGACACTATCACCCCTTTGATTTGTGTTGTTGATCAGATTTACAGTAAAGGGACACTATCACCCCTTTGATTTGTGTTGTTGATCAGGGAACGCTAAGCAATACCCCCCATAGGGATACAATAGCAGAACAATAGCAATACATTGACATGCAACTTAGTCAAAATCACAGTATTTGAGCTTAACATTGACATGTGTAATTTAATCAGACAATCACAAGTATTTGAGCTTAGCCAGACTGAACGTGCAAAGGTGGAGGCTGGGGTGTAGGTGGCAGCTAGCAGCGAATGATTCTAAAGCTTTGGAACCAAGCATAGGTAGAGAAAGCAAGCTTTATTTAAAGGAGCCTTCACTACTGATTGAGAGCTTGGAGTATGGCAGTCATGTGACGTAATGACCAGCGGATATGAGAATGAGGGATGAGAACAGAGCTGACTGACAGCTGACTACAGCTGGGCGGGACGACTCCTGCATAAACTAACACGGTTGCTTCATTATCGTACAATCCCTCTTTCACTTTTCTCTCTGTTGTGAGCTTGTCGATCTGCCATTTTCACCAAATGTCCTCCCAGGATAGGGACGCTAGCGTTCTTGTGCTTACGTGAACCAACATGCCTGCTATCTTCTTCACTTTGCAGTTCTATAGAGGTGCTACAGTAAATGTCCTAAGAAAGACCTGTTGTGCACAATATGTCAATATCTGCACTACTGTGCCATACTCTTTACAGTGAAATCCTGAGTGTTTATTTAACCCTGATTGTTTAAAAATGGACCCAGAGGGGCCAAGGGTTTGGATCGGAGGCCGGATCCAACATTGAGAAACCTGAACCATATCCAGAACTGGTTTCATCAGACTGTCAGAGCTAGTATGTATATCTGCTATACAATTACAATACCAGTGGTTCACAAACCTTTTAATTTCAAGGACCACCATAACTCTGAGAGGGTACAAATGGACCCATAGGTTCCATTTGTACACTGTCACGTGCACGTGCGTACATGCAAGTGGCAAAGTACTATAGGTCGGGAGTGGCTTATTGTCGGCAACAGCCTGGAGTCTGTCCCCGTTACAATGTGCTAGACCCCTCCCTGGGAGATCATGGATTGCTGCAGTGGAGCAATCAGTTCCTGAATATGTCAATGTCATCATCGTTTTTATCCTCTTCAACTGGTGCTCTGGTTCTCTTCTCCTGGGCTGGGGTGCCGTTGGGGTGCAGGGGGCTGCTTGAGCTGCTGGAGTAGGGGTGACATGCATCAGGGGATTTCTCCAGAAATGCTACTTGACATTCCAGTTTGAAAAGTGCCAACCTCAAGTTATCCACCACTTGTTGCAGGCTGTGGTTCTCGAGCTCCAGGATCTTGATAAGAGAAATGAATCCTGCCGTCAGAGTTCTATTCTGCCAACTCATTCCCACTTTTCCCCCCCTTGTGACGCCCCTGGTCTTGTAGAATGGCGTTAGCTCCCACTTCCTGTGTTGGTGGTGTGGAGCCATACATGTGCTCATAGAAGCGTCTCTCTGCCTCGTCATAACGGGGTTTGTCAAACCAGACCTTGTCCTGGGCGAGGAAGTCTACTGCACTCATGACCCTACTGTACTGTTTGTCGTTGTTGTTGGTGGTGGTGGTGGTGTCTAACCCAGGGTCGGTGGAAGTTGACGTCTGCGGTTGAAATACTGTAGAGTGCATAATGATCGTTTGTGTGTCACGGAAGCGCAGACAGTGCAGCGGAGGCAGGATAGTTCAGATGCAAGGGGTTTATTTACAGCTAACAAGAAACGACACAGTCCTTTTATACCATCTTGCGCTTTCTGAGGTGGTGGTGAGTGACGTCATCAAGAATGCTGCTCCCTCATTGGCTAAAGGCCCATAGCCATATTTGGTAAAAAATCTGGAGAAAATGACGAAATGGCATACTGTGGCGGCTAGGTGGCTGACGATCTGTAGACCAGATTTGTAAGCTGGTAAAAAAAGGAAACTCTGGGAACTGGCATGAGGAATCACTTAGAAACTAACACTGGGAATCCAAGTTCTAGGAAAAGATAAAATGGCACTTGGAAAACAAGAAGTGACGGAACAACCCCAACGCAAGTTTTTCACCACGGTCCCCGGTGCGCATTTCAAAACTCTTTTATTGGATTTGTAAAGCGAGCATTCAACACGCATGTTTTATTTTTAAATCGTACCACTTGAAATAGAAGCAGCAGCCACCGAGTTCCGTAATGTTTTTCTCAACTGACTTTGCAACTCTGTATCTATTATTATTTTTATTTTACTGACTGATTGCGTTGTCTGCGTCACGGTAGTTACACCCTCGAAAACAAGACTGAACACGGTAGCTACAACAAACCAACAGAGAACTGAAATCACAAGGGAATAATGAATAGATAAGGACTGACTAGACACAGGTGAACAACTGACAATCAACACAGGGATATGCTGGGGAACTAGTAGGATACCGCGGAAACACTGGCAAATCACAGGACTGGTACAGACTAAAGAAAACAGGAAACACTTGGAACAAATTACAAAATAAAAGGTACACAAGTGTAAAGTAAAAAGCCTTACTATAAAACTAAGAAACAAGAACATTATTTAAATAAAAAGTAACAAACGCTAAAGTAAAACACTATAACTAATTTAGCACAAAAAAAACGAAAGATAATGGCACGGATCGATCGTATAGTGGAGCAAAGACTTTGTGTGCGTCGGTGTGTGTGTGTGTGTGTGTGCATATGTTTTTTGTCTGTTTGTCATACATGCTCCCTCTCACTGGCATGTAAGCTCTGTTGTCTCTGCATACACGTTAGCATCAGACGCAGTGTGTGCTGCAGCTGGTTCAGGAGAAACTCGACGTCGCATGAATCATGATCCATAATGAATGCAGTGTAATGGATTGCGGCAGGACACTGTGAATAATTGACCATGCTCTTTGTCCGTAGTGCTTACCCTCCCGTGCATTCTTTCTGCCCAAAGGGAAACCTTGACAAGAGGCAGGGGCGTCGCGCCAAATTCTGGCCCCCTGGGTTCAAGGATTCACTGCGGGCTCCCCATGAATGTTCTTCATAGGGGGAAGGGTTTTAACCCATTTAGACTGGGAACACATTATTACGCATTGTTTTATGTCAGTGGTGCTCAAACCTTTTCATGTGAAGGACCCCCAAAATGATATTTATTTGGCCACTGACCCCCATTTCATTTTATTTAGTTCCAGAGACTCCACAGACGCAAAATTTGAGTTACAAATGTTCACTTAAAAAAATACATATATTCAAAGATTTGCACACATTTTCACGACTTCAAAAATAGCAGATCTACAAGCTCGCAGTGCGGCACTCAGTGCCACGCTGTGAGCTTGTATATCTGCTATCTTTCAATAGCTAAAGTAACTATAAAATAATTAAGGCCCCTCCAGGCCTCCACCTTGGGCCCTAGTAACTCAGTCCCACTTTACCCCCCATTGTGACGCCCCTGCAAGAGGCTTTCCATTTGAACTCTTCAACTTGGAACACCGCAGCCTCTCTCATTGTTTGCACTTCTTGCAGGAGGTCCTCTCTTGTCTCGCACCTGTCGGACGGCGCTCAAATTGTGCTTGTATCATCAGAGTTTGGACGAGTGCACCTGCGAGGACTGGTCTCCTTTTATAATCCTCCTGAGTTAGATATTTTACTATACATAGACCAGAGGTCTTCAACAGGGGGTCCGGGACCCCTAGGGGATCATGTTCTTTACATTAATCACTTGAACCCTATAGCATCCCTATTCTTATTGGAAAATTAGCAAAAAAATAGCAGATCTACAAGCTCGTAGATCTGCTATTTTTTGGCACAGAGGTTTGTTGTAGAGGGAAAAGAGGAGCAGACTAGTAGATATTGACAGTTCGAGTGGTTAATGTATGAAAATACACATTAATCCAACCTACACAGATGATGGTGCTGTCAAACAAGTCTAAGTTGTATAAGAAATCCATGAACATTTTAAACTGCAACACAATTTTATACGATACGTAGTGGGATTCCTTGCTTCATCTCTCTCTCAGCTAAGGGGTCCTTGGTCTGAAAACGTTGAAGACCCCTGACATAGACAGTCAGACAGACCTTTGTTGATCCCCGCAGGGAAACACCGTGCCGGTTTGTGCGCGCGTTTGTTTGCAAGTGCGCACAAGTGTATTGGTTGTTTGTGTGTGTGAGAGGGTTTTTTGTCATTCAGGACACAGCAGAGAAATGGTTCTGGTCTCAAGGCCATTTGCAGTCCCTCATTTGAGACCATTACTTTGACGTGAACATTTATCAGAGCATTTTGACATCTCCAGATTAGTACAGAGCTCATTGCCCTTTTGCCGTTCCTCCAATGACTTTGTGATTTTACAGGCGTTCATTGACGTGATGTTTTTTGGCTGAGCACTACAAGTCTGCGTGACTCAGAGCAATTAAGGCATCACCTCCTCTCAAGCTAGCTTTTCAGTGGTGAAAAGTGTGTGTGTGTGTGTGTGTGTGTGTGTGTGTGCGTGCGTGCGTGCGTGCATGCGTGCGTGCGTGCGTGCGCGCGTGCGTGCGTGCGTGCGTGCGTGCGTGCGTGCGTGCGTGCGTGCGTGCGTGTGAAACATGGAAAACAGCCTGCAGTGTAATGCTCTGGGCTACATGTCCCACAAACGAGCCGAGAAGATTAATTGCGGAGATGTTTATGAGTGGGTGGTGGACACACACGAACGCACACGCACACACACGCACGCGCACACACACACACACACACACACACACACACACACACACACACACACACACACACACACACACACACACACACACACACACACACACACACACACACACACAATACAACTTGCGCCTGACTTCCCGTTGTCCCTCATGTATTCATTATACTTTACTGCATGTATTACATTCGCCGTGGTTTCTTTAGTCATTTGCTTGGTTCACTGTGCTTGTGTGGAGCTGCTGTCTTTGAAGGTTAGTCTGAGGTAGGGTTGCCAACTTCCAGAAATTTAATTAAGGGACACCTATTCCCCCCACGCCACCTATAACACAATACAAACACCATGGTCTTACACCTGCATTAGGCTACTACATCACACTTACTGTGACACGGTTGTGACTAGTTCTATTACCATAATCACAAGGAAATTGAATCCAATGCTTCAGCCATACAGCAGATGTATTGTGTATGTATGTATGTTTTGCAGTTTGACATTGGCGGTTGTTTGCAAAATGTGATAAAGTAAATAATAAAAGTATGCTTTGGAAAAGTGTATGAAATAATGTTAAGTAGGCTAATACATGATTTGAACCTCCAAAATGTACCCTATAACTTGTTGTTTATGCCACATCTACAGGTTTTATAGCAATCGTTGAAAAGAGGCCTTAAATTTGAAATGTTCTACAACCATGTTCAAATCAGATACAGGATAGGTGGGTACTTGGGACATCTGCTGGGCAGTGGGCGCCTCGATGTATCTTGTCCAAAATGTAAAAAGAATATATATATATATATATATATATATATATATATATATATATATATTTGAAAAAAATGTATTAAGTCATGAAAAGTATACATGATGTGAACATGCAGCACATCATTATCAAACTTAATTTTATTTTTCAACTTTGTCCAAACTTTGTCCCAAAATGACCGGATATACAGGTTTTGTGGCAGTTAGCAATTGTAGAAATGTTAGTCCTTAATTGTTGAATATTTATGATTATTATTTTATTTTTGTATGTGTATGTATATTACATTTTTTTGTTACATTTTTGGGGGAAAGAATTGCCAATTTAACACCGCTCACTCTTCCTTGGTGCCCAGTGCTGCCCACCTATCCTGTTACCTTCAAATCATGTATATTTTACCATATTTTCCAAAGCATATACGTGCCCACTCTTCTGGTTACTCAGTACAGTACTAGTTTAACCATATTAGCATACGGTAACAACAACCATTAGGATTTTATACCAAAATCAACATTTATTTCACATACCATGTTAACCAGTCTGGGGTCGCTTGGCAAGTTGGCAGACAAGGAACTGTGTCAGTGCTCTCATGGCTTCTATGCTGCTGCCGTGGGAGCAGGACAGCAGAATCACTGTAATTTCTCAATTAAATCGCCCGACCTATGTGGATTCAGGGATGTCGCTCCAAATTCTGGGCCCTGGGTACTTTAACTATTGAAAAATAGCAGATATACAAGCTCACAGTGCGGCACCAACACTTATACAATACTGTATGTTGGTTTGTTTACCATTGAGTGAGAAAACAATGTTGCACTTTAAGCTAATCATCTCAATGGAACTTGGGTAGAGCAGAGATAAAGTAACTGGCTGAGCCCTGAAAGTCTCTACCAACACAATGTGGATGGGCCTGGAATTTATACTTTAGCTATTGAAAAATAGCAGATATACAAGCTCACAGCGGCAAGCTTGTAGATCTGCTATTTTTGAAAAGTCGTGAAAATAATTTTGGGGGTCCTTCACATGAAAAGGTTTGAGCACCACTGACATAGAAACAGGTTTAAAAAAAAAAAAACGATTCGAAATATTCGAAGAAAAAAATAGCAGATCTACAAGCTTGCTGCGCGGCACTTGTTTTTTATTTTTTTTTGTAGATACAGTGGCGCGAATGTATCCTAAAATAAATCAAAATCATCTAAGCATATATGGTGTTAGAGGCTGTATTCGTACTGATGGATTTAGTTTCCTGTGCCAATTCCTGTGTATTTTCTCTGTTTTCTGTTTTTGTCCAACGCAAATGCTCAAGATAGATACAGAAAACTAATCCAGGATACTCATTAGGGCCATATGATAATTTTGGGCCAGAGAGATGGAAACACATCCTTGACCTTGTTCATGAAGGATTTAGCTAGTCGGCAGGCATCTGCTGCTGTACACAGTATATTCCTCAGTGTTCCTTTAACTCAGAACGTCAGAAGTGTGTAAAAATGTACCCAAATGGGTCTAAATGGGCCCATTTAGGATATAAAACTTGGTGTTAAATGGCCACTGAGATTGTTTTATTGTGTGAGATATTACTGTTGTAATACTCCCTGCTCCTATCTCATTTCTGCCAATCATGGCGAGGTTGTGTGAAGAGAGATGCCAATATCACAGTTATAAATCACAGTTAAATTTACATTATCCAATTAGGGGTATGATGACTTCACTGAGGGTGCTCTTTACCTTCGTACCAAAGAAGGTGATATCGTTATGGAGGCTGTATCAGAAAATGATTTGCTTATTAAATCGCCGTGACTATTTAAATAGTTTTTTTATAAGTTTACACAGCTGCCTTATACTCTTTGCATCGTTATCGGGTGGAAACCTTGTATGTCCAAAACCGCTCGTTTTGTATTTATCATTTTAAAAATGATTTAAACTAGTGAAAACAGCCGATCTACAAGCACACAACGCCTCGCACCGCGAGGCGTTGTGTGCTTGTAGATCTTCTGTTTTCACTACTTTTGTGCGACTGCCTCGTGGGATGAAGCAGGGCTTTACTTTGCGAAAAGAAATTAAACTTGGAGATACGAGGTTTCTGCCCGACAGTGACGATATACTGTTCAATGGTTTCACCAACTACGGGCGGCTGATTGTAGAAAATGTTGAATGACCACATTTTAGGAATGTAATGTACACAAGTACTGTGGGCTGTATGCTACAGAGTAAGTATTGTAGGATGGCCACTAGAGCTACAAACTGATACGGCTACTACTCAAGCCCATGGCCCACCTATCTCCAACTCCCTTTACTATATTTTTCCCAGTGTGTGACACCCACAGTCACAAGTTGTGACTGTGTGACTCACAACACCAGAGGGAGCACCTACGATCTGGTAATTCCCAAATTCAACACAAACATGGGAAAAATGTGCCCAAATTGGGAGATGACATCACTGATACTTCTTAAATCGTACTATCCCAAGAGCCGATACTTTCACCTCAGTACACAGCACAACAACGGGCAAGGACTAGGGTCTGGGTATATCTGATTTTCAGTAGGAATTGAAGTAAAGAAAAAGCAATTTAACGCTGGCCTCTTTCAAAATTTAATAAAGGTAAATAAGGTCCGCAAACATCACGTCCAATGGTGTAAAAAAGGATCCAAAATAAAACGTTCAAGCTTTGGAGCATGATCCAGTGTGCGGCCATTATTTTTATTTATGGATTCTGACCTCAGCCCAACCTAAAAAATGCCCACAATAAAGTAAATGTCAGAAAATTACAAGTGGAGATAGATATTAAATCCCCTTGATATGATGGGACATACACTGCTCCCCCGTTTTTCTTTTTTTCCAGCAACCTGATAATAAGCAAGACACATACAGTACATTCATATAGACCTGCACATAGAATATATATATATATATATATATATATATATATATATATATATATATATATATATATATTTAAAAAAAATAACGTTCATCTGTCACTACAGTATAGGTATAAAGTAACTAGGCTAGTTTATTGAACGTACGGTAATTGCCTGCACAAAAGGTTGCATGATTTCTGAATGCTGACATCAGTGAGCGTCTGTCTGATACTAGACGACAGCATCAGTGCTTATGACAGAGCTGTCCAACCTCGTCAGATGGCTTCCCTGTCTCTGGTCTTTCTCATCGTGAAACCTGATTTATACTTCATCATACAATGATGTCACGTGGGGAAAACAACCCATCTATCTATACTGTACAGGCTCATAATGTGTTGTATTTCGGCGTGTTTTGTGATTTTGTAGATCTTCACCATGCGACACCATCATACAATGAATTATGAATGAAGCATAACTGTGCATGCACGCACATTACTAAGCCAAGAACCTCCATTAGTCAGGCCTTTACTGGCTTAAGTACTGTATGAAATTTTGTATATTGTTTTTTTTTATTGGCTTAAAATGTTGCCTATATATGAAACCACCTGCTGACCGCTTGTCAGCATTGAGCAATTTTTTTATAGGGGGTAAAAGTTTTTCACCTACTATACTATTAAGGAAAAAAAAATACCCCCAAAAATCTGCTGCTTTAAGTAGCATGTGAGGGGCAAACTTAGCCTGACACTCAGCCTGAATTGACATTTCGTTTCACTCCATTATTCGCCAAAACAAAAAAATTAAAGGGGTGTGGCTAGCGATTCAGGGTCTGGAACTAGGCTAGGGCAAACTCGTTTTTTTTTTAATTATTCTGAATCCATTGCAAGCAAAATTGTGAAAAGTGATGGCTAATCACTAATCCATAGTTTTCTGGGGATGTTTTTAGCCAAAGGAATGTTTTTCATGCCAAACAAATGCTTGTAATGGATTCAGAATCATTAAAAAAACCCTAGTTTGACCCCTCACATGCTACTTATAGCAGATTTTTTGGGGTGTTTTTTAGTGTATAGTGATGGGCCCCAAACGTTTACCACCTATAAAAGAAATTGCTCAAATGCTGATAGGCGGTCAGCAGGTGGATTTATGACTGTATCTATATAGACAATATTTTAGGCCAATAAAAAAAACTGTATACCAAATTTCATACCCCACCTCAGGGGCAGCCGGACTACATTCCAAATGTTTCAAATCTCCTCATGGTGGAGCTACGACTTGAACAGTAAAGTCATGATGACGCAACTTATAGGCCCTGTACTTCAAAACACACGTTTTGCTACTACTCCTACTGGTTTTGTCCAAAACCGACACAAATCGCTAGTACTCATATTTTTCAGATTCCAATTGGCTATGACTGCCTTCCAAAAGTTTGCGGACCGCGGCTAGGCAACCCAGTCGGACGCAGAGACCAAGTGCTCCGATGAGAACACTTTTCTAGTTTGATCTCTGTCTCTCTTTCATGTTAACGGATGAGTCATCGCTACCATTATCTTTGGCTCCACAGGGTTTGGAATCCATGGTAACCACCAGGGGTGTCGCACCAAATTCTGGGCCCTGGGTACAAGGATTCACTCACATTTTGTGCTTTAACCATTGAAAAATAGCAGATATATACAAGCTCACAGCGTGGCACGAGTCCCGCACTGCGAGCTTGTAGAGTCTTTGAATATATCTGAATATATCAAATCCTTGTAAGGTTTTTTGAAAAACCTGTTTCCATGTCAGTGGTGCCCAAACTTTTGCATGTGAAGGACCCCCAGAATGATATGTATTTGGCCACAGACCCCATCTAAAATATTTAGTTCTAGGGAGTAGGGACCCACCCCAGAAGCAAAATTTGAGTTACAAAATGTTCGCTTAAAAAATACATATATTCAACGATTTGCACCCATTTTCAAAAATAGCAGATCTACAAGCTCGCAGCTCAGCACTCGTTGCCACGCTGTGAGCTTGTATATCTGCTATTTTTCAATAGCTAAAGTATAAAATAATTTAGGCCCCTCCACCTTGGGCCCTAGTAAACTCGGTCCCACTTTCCCACCCCCCTTGTGACGCCCCTGCAACCACGCTCCAGGTCGTCACATCTCACAATCACAGATAAATCTCAGTCGGCCTTGCTGAGATCCCCTTTGGTACCAGAGGAAAGCAGCAGTCATCAGAGATGTAATCAATACTCTGACGTACTGTTTGAGCCCAGAGACGGGTCTAATACACCATTTTGTTCTCAAACCTTTTTCATATCAAAGACCCCCAAATTAATATGTATTTGGCTGCGGCCCCCAATCTGAAAGTATTGTGAGCCAGGAACCTCCATACAAGATTTGTGTTGTTAAAATGTAATTTTTATCCCCCCCAAATGTTTAGCTTTGATCCTTTTTTTTGTTGAAAATAGTAACTGCTTGCAATGCGACACCTTTTGTGTCCCATTGGGGACACAAAAGGTCCATTTTGGATCATAGGATATATATATATATTTTTTTTAGTGTCTTTGCTTCTAATTTTCTTCCCTTCTATGCATCACTTCTCTCCCGGAGCCTTAACTCACTTTACTTATCCTCTTTCCTTGAATCCATAATACTATAGCTTAGCTACCAACCTATATTCCCTATGCCTCCTGAACACTTTGTGACTTCTTTTCCAGCACTTTTCCCCTGCTGTTTCTGTCAACTTTCCTCTTCTGAACTTAAACAGAAACTACTGTATGTACTTAGCCTGATTTCAGACTCAGCTCACGCTTTAGTCTGAAGCTGTGCCCTATTCTAAATGATTTACGGGGGAGGGACTTTGCGAGCGTGCGCGTGCGTGACCGCGCGCGAGTGATCGCGACGCATCGTGCTCGTGACACACGGTGATCGCAACGCACGGCCGCGGTGTATGTGTTGAAATCGTTTCAACTGCTGCGCTGATTGGATATTCGTTAGACCCACCCCCCACCCCCCGCGCTCATTGGAGCAGCCGAATTTTTGGGTTGCTAAAGCCGATTCCTGTACTCAGCTCCAGACCAGAGAAAGAGTCCACTCTGAGAGTGGGCGGGGTCTATGGTCTGGAACCAGGCAAGTATGCACTGCCTCTGAGAACACAGCTTTAATGTTTTCTTTGTGGAAATTGCTTATAGAATAGTTAAGGGCTTTGCACACAGACACGTTTTTTTTGCACGAAAAAAAAACGGACAATTTCATTTTTTAAAAGAAAACAATGATTCTCTATGACCTCATGCACACCAGCTACGAATTTGCCATGCGGCGGGTGGCTGCGGCAGTGCGTTTTTTTAACGAACGAACCCAGTTCGATTTGTGTGTCTTGTCGCATGCGGTAAAAACTCATTGACTCCTTTTGTGACTCCTTTTCGGATCCGCAGTGTGGATTCCGCACAGCCTTGCACACCAAATCCAATGCGTTTTAATCGTGCAGCAAACGGAAAAAAACGCAACGGTCCTGTGTGCAAAGCCCTTTATTCTGAAAGTAAAACTTGACATACCGGTATAGACTCATCATTACAGTCTACAATTCTACAGCAGTGGTTCTCAATGTGGGGTTCAGGGACGCCCATGGGTTTTTTCAGGGGGTTCCAGGGGATTCCCAGTAAATAAAAGAAGAGATCAAGTTGCAAATGAAAAGTTTTATTGAATAAAAGATCAAACATTTTGGCATTAGACTCTGTTAACAGTTAATGTATAAGATTAGCTTTTAAGCCATTTAGACCTGCTGGAACGCATCCATGTCACGTTAGATTTGAACAACTTTAACCATTATTTTATGTTTTAACTATTAAAAAAACAGCAGATATACAAGCTCACACAATCTCCACTATCTCCACTAATCTCCTGTAGAGAGATTGCATGAGACTCATGCATCCCTAAAGTATAAGCGCACCGTCAAGCACTCATCTTCTCTTGCAAAGCGAAAAGATGCAGTAATAACAATAACAAGATAGTTTCCTGTAATGTGACAGAACATCATGTACCGTACTCTGGATGCTGTCAAAACCGCTCCCTGCTCTCATCATTGTTCTGGTTAATGGGTCAAAGATGCTGGCTTTGTAATGAGGCGACTCTATCTGCCTGAAACTCTTTCTGCCTAAAACTATGACAAAAAATGTTTGTCGACTGTGTTTTTTTCACTGACGAAAAACTAAATAAAAACTAAACAAAAACTAAGCTGTGGTGACTAAAACTAAGACTAAATATATTGACAATTTCGTCAACAAAATAAAAACTAGACTAAAACGTTAGGGAGGGACTAGTGGAGAAGAGAGTAATTTTATGTTTGGTTGCTCTCAAGTGTTGCGTGCTGAAAATAGCCAATCTACAAGCTCACAACGCGCTGCGAGCTTGTAGATCGGCTATTTTCAGCACACAACCAAATGTAAAATCGGTCATTACGATGCCATCAAGGCCTGCCAAAATACATTTACAATCCATCCATCCAGCATCCTTCCATCCATCCAGCATATACATTCGAGCAAGTGGAGGCAAAACTAAAGTAGAATGTTTAGCTACATTCTCTCACAACACCTCTCATAGCCACCACGTCAAACAAACCCGAAATTGTTGCGCTGTCCACATTTTAAACATGCCCCTCTTTGAACCACATTTATTTCAATTTAACAACATTTCACCTCACGCAGAGCAGCCAGTCCTGACATTTTAGAGGTATTAAAAAGTCCTTAAATTGTCACTTTAGAAATGGGCAGATACCCTCTATACACTTAAACTTTATGTTGGTTTGTTTACTGTTGAGTGAGAAAACAATGTTGCACATTAAGTTAATCTAGCCACAATTCATAACTCTTGTAGAGCGCTTTTATTTTGGGACGTTTTCTCGCTACAAGAGTTATAAAGAGAAGTCAGAACGCTCTTGCTGGTTGAGTCCTTCCGTCCATTTTCAGCTCAAAACATTTACAAATCAATATATAAGGTGCTCACCGCATTGTCGAAACAGTTTTCTACCGACCAGTCCACTCGTCGGCATGTGTTTAATTAGTCCATATGTTTCCAATAAATTAATGTTTACTCAAACTTCTCGGTGTCTTGCGTTTCCTCGTCGGAATGCTTCCGCCTACAAACGTCGGAATACTTCCGCATACAAAACATCATGTTCTAGTATGAGCGAATAGCATTTTCACCCTGTAAGGAAAGCAATGAGATTCCGAGACAGTTTGAGTAAACATAATTTATTGGAAACATATGGACTAACACATGCCGACGAGTGGACGGGTCGGTAGAAAACTGTTTCGACAATGCGGTGAGCACCTAATATATTGATTTGTACATGTTTTGAGCTGAAAATGGACGGAAGGACTCTTGTAGAGAGTTAAGTCCCAAAATAAAAGCGCTCTACAAGAGTTATGATTTATGGCTAAAGTTAATCACTGTGTATTGTACAGCTTCTATTTTCATTATTTGCGTGACACCATTGTATGACAAAGTATAAAATGGGGCTTAAAACAGTTAATTTGATTTAAATTAGAAATGTTGACATATTGATTTGTATTAATTTGCTCCAATTAATTTAAAAGGTTATCGACTAATCGCTAAGATCAATAGTTGCAGCCTTACTTTGACTTGTTCCATTTGCTTATTACCAGCGTAGGACCAGCGGTCATATGTAAATGTGATGCAGTTTGTGAGGTGTCACGCCCGCCTGAGCCGCACTTGGCCCTTTGCCTGCCTTTGCCCAGATACAGTGTGCTGTAGCATCAGAGGAAGGTGGAATGCATTTAAGTCACCAATAAAGCAAAAACACAAGGCTTCATGCATTATGGATAGGCAGTGGTAAGGCAAGCGGCGCTTACATAAGGAGTCTCTGCTTATATAATTAGGGGAAGACTTGAGAACGCTTGGAGCTCTTTGGTTTAGCATGTGCCTTTTTGTAAGCTATGTATTTTTCTGCATGCTTGAAGGCATCTGTGGATTCTGCGCATGTGTACGATATTGTCACTGTCGGGCAGAAACCTTGTATCTCCAAGTTTCAAATTTGTACATTTTTTCGCAAAGCAAAGCCCTGCTTCATCATATAAGGCCGTCGCACAAAAGTAGTGAAAACAGCAGGTCTACGAGCACACAACGCATCGCGGTACGAGGCGTTGTGTGCTTGTAGATTGGCTGTTTTCACTAGTTTAAATCATTTTTAAAATGATAAATAAAAAACAACCGGTTTTGGACATACCGGTATAAGGTTTCCACCCGACAACGACAATATGCAGGTATGGATTTGCTTCTGCGTGCATTCGTGCATTCGTGCGTGCATGCGTGTGCGTGTGCATACCGGTATGTGCGCATGTGTGTGTGTGTGTGTGTGTGTGTGTGTGTGCGTGCGTGCGTGTGTGTGCGTGTGTGTGAAACATTCTGAAGGAGATAAAGGACTTCAAAGGGATAGCTACGCCATGAGCGACCGTAAACTGCTGTGACAGTCGAAGCACGCCTCTCCGCACACCTCTCTTCTCCCATCTATCCATGTCTGCTGCGTCTCTGTCTGACAGTCTCTGCCTCCATCTGTCTTTCCCCTGTTTTCTCTCCATTCTCTCCACTTTCTAGACTTGACATTTGAGATGAGGCCAGAAAGAGGAGGATCAAATTATCCCCCCATCTGTCAACACTGGTGCTGCTCTGTGCCAGACAAGGAGGGATCCGTTAACCGATTCATTAAATCACTGATATTGACCAAGCCATGACAATTAAAAAAAGAAAAAAGAAAAAACTAAAGTCTATATATGTTACAGTCAGTTTGGGTAACTCAGTGAGATTGGGGTAAGAGCGCTCGTGGTGTCGTTCACCACACACCCCTAACACCACAATAGTCACCAATTCACCTTGATAGTCTCTTATCAGCGCACCTGTGTAAAGGCCCATTCCCACTGGGCCAGATAACAGATATCTGGAGATATTTCTCCAGATATTTCGCCATGCAAAGTGGATGGTAGATACAGATAAAAAAATGTTTTGCCACAGATAAAAGTATCTGTGGCAAATATCTGTGGTAGATATTTTGTTTATCTGTATCTACCATCCACTTTGAATGGAAAAATATCTGGAGAAATATCTCCAGATATCTGTTATCTGGCCCAGTGGGAATGGGCCTTAATTCTGCGTATTCACCATGAGATGGCGACAATAGCCATTCACTTGAGTAGTCGCTGACGTCACTCGTTTGCAACGCGTGATTCCTAAACCCACCAGGCTTGAGTTAAGACCCGCCTCGCGGAAACGCGAGGACTTCCAGGAGTGGCTGAAATCCCTGCCTGACTGACACGGAGGGTGGATAAAGTCAGAGGCATGAAGACTTGTACTTGAGAAAAGCCTGCATTTGCACAATGCACAGCTATTAATTTCTCACTACAGTGCTCAAAATAAACTGCAAAAAAGAAACCTTGAAACTGACTTAATGGTACTGTGCTTTAATAATAAAGGGAAAACTTTGTAACTTTGCTAAAGAGAAAAACGTACTGAGAAAGCTATTAATTTGTCACTACTGTGCTCAAAATAAAAACTCTTACTGATTATCAGTTAAATTGTTATGGTTTGGATATGGCTTTGGGCGTATTATGCTGCGTGTATTATTGTAATGGCTCAGTAGGTAGTATGTACTTTGAACTTGAGCGAGCAGCACTAACGTTCATGGGCACTTTCATATTTAAGATTATCGAGAGGAGGCGGGTCTTAACTCAATCCTGGTGGGTTTAGGAATCACGCGTTTGCAACACCTCTTTCTTTGTTTATCTACTAGCCTAGCTTAGCTGTGTTTAGCCATTAGCTTACTATGCCTAACTCTAACCCTAACCCTAACCTTAACCTCTGTAAAACTATGCCTAACCCTAACCCTAACCCTAACCCTAACCTCCGTGGGGTGAGGCGCTATCATTCCTGCCGACGCTACGTTGTCGTTGTCATTGTTGTGGATCAAAGCGACCGCTTGTTCTGCCACACGCCGCACGACGAGCGCTCCTGTTCTCAATTTCACTGAAACTCAAAAAAACTGACATATACATTATTCACTTTGACATAGAGTAAGTGCTTCGTTTTTAAACTGTTTAATGCTGCTTGAAAGTTTTTACTTTTACTAAAGTAGCCTACTATATAGTATAGTATTGTATCAGTATACGGAGATAGTATAGTTAGTAGTATAGATAGTATTGTCGTTGTCTGGTGAAAACCCTGTATGTCCAAAAAACGTTCGTTTTGCATTTATCATTTTAAAAATGATTTAAACTAGCACACAACGCCTCGCACCGCGAGGCGTTGTGTGCTTGTGGATCGGCTGTTTTCCCTACTTTTGTGCGACCGCCTTGTACGATGAAGCAGGGCTTTACGAAAGAACGTACACATTTTGAAACTTGGAGATACGAGGTTTACGCTTGACAACGACGATATAATAGTATGCTGTGCCGATGTACTCACTCATACTTCATTCAGTCAGTCACGCCAGGTCAGTTATTTCTGCCATACTCATAGTAGAGTAGTGAGATTCAGGTCCTTCCCATCTGAAAAATTAATCACCCTCAACACTCTCCTCTCTGCCCTGCTTTAAAAGAAATAAGTCTGTTTTCTCTGCGGTGGCAACCTCGCAGCTCAGTGGAAAGCAGCAGGGGTCCAAATGCTAATAGTGTATTTTCTGCTTACGCTTCAGTGCGTGAAAAACCTTATCGTCCGTCACTCGGCTAGAAGGGAGAATAGAAAGGGGGCGTAGAGTTTCAAAGTTCCCGAAGGCGGTTATCAACAGATATCATGCGGGGAGAGGGCATGAAAGATTCAGGGAAAGGATTTGTCTCTGGGATTTATGCCGTGCTACTGTAGCCTACATTATATAATGTAGTATAATATACTAACGTTGGAAAATAACACAGATGCAACTGTGTTATTGCAACTGTGTAGCAGCCTGGTCGCCAGAGAAAACTGAACATAGAAAAGGTTGGATTCGAGGCGAGGAGGATGCATTTCAAATACTGTAGGCACACACACAAACACGTGCACACACACAAACATGTGCGCACGCACACACACACACACACACACACACACACACACACACACACACACACACACACACACACACACACACACACACACACAAAACATCTTAATAAATACAAACTGGCAAGCGTAGGAAGCACTAGACTGTGCTGTGCTGGTTGGTCTGTTCTGTTGTGCTGCTCCTACCATTGAATTGATCATGTCTGAATAACAGAAGTATAATACATTTAACTAAAACTGGATTTTTAAAATGGAGGAGGCCTTGCAGTAGCAAATAGTCTCTAATGTACCATGGCATACTGGAACGGTACTGTAGGGATGGAGGACCATTCTAACAAAAGGTATTTTCCTCATTTGATGTTTTGATGTGTCTACACTCATGTCATCAACATGGATCAGGAAGATTTTGGAAAAACAAATTTTTGCCCTATTTGTGGAGATAAGCCACCTACGGTCGCTTATCTCCCGATTAGGGAGTCTTACTGGTGATGTTGGTTGTGGAGACTGAGAGCACTGTCTAACACATGCTCAAACCTTTTTAGGCCGTGACCCCCAAAATAAACATATTGGGAGTAGAGACCCTCACCCTGAAAAGCACTTGGAATTGTAGGTATTACATCTCCACAGGTATTACATTCAACAGTTCCACAGATAAATATTGTGAAAATAGCAGATCGTTCACTTTATAGTCACTTTATAAATGTGCAGATACCCTGTATACACTTATACTGTGTGTTGGTTTGTTTACCATTGAGTGAGAAAAGAAAAATAAGCGAATCATCTGGGGACCCCACAAAATCATTTGGGGACCCCACTGTAAATAGTCGATGAACATGAAGCACAGACAGGCAGACAAGACAGTACACACACACACACAAACACACACACACACGCACGCATGCATGCACGCACACACGCACGCACGCACGCACGCACGCACGCACGCACACACACACACACACACATACACACACACACACACACACACACACACACACACACACACACACACACACACACACACACACACACACACAAACAAACACGCTTCCCAAGCAGCCGCTCTACCACTCCTTCCACTGCCGCCCCTGCTGTCTCTCTCCTTCACGCACGCAAGGACGCACGCACGTGTGCACACACACAAGCACACACAGAAAACGGTAGACATCTGTAGAATCGGCCTCTAGGTTCAAAGTTTTGTATATTGGTATATATCACCAATGACTAATGGAGGTTTTTATGGACTGAGACTTATTTTTATACGTCTGTCAATGTGGTTGACAGACCTACCTCCTACCTCCTACCTATCAATACGAGTCAGTCTCGTATTGATATAGATTTATCAGCCGGCCAACGAACGTGGCTCAGCTTGGCACTACAAACGAGAGACTGCTTGTTTCGCGTTTTCCCTGCGTCCGCGTCCACGTCTTTGACCGTGGACGCGTCTAGGACGTGGACGGGTTGGTCAGCGGCTCTTGCTGCTACAAACATTACTGTGGAAACAAGTTAACGACATTACAAGTGTGGCCAAGTGAGACATTCCTGTTGGCATACGGTGCTTAGGGAACACAATATCAAAAAGCCTGAGCCCCATCCCTCCACGAACGCTGGAGAAACTGCATGTGACATCAATTTCATGTTCTGCTGAATATGGTCTCTCTAAAGAATTCATGCGTCTCGAAACCAAACAGGTAGACTATACAGTGCGTGCCTCCGCCGATATTCTATTACCGTGGAGACACATGGTGTTTGGTCTGCGGCCAGCAGCAATTTTTGACACAAATGCCTGTAACAAGACACTAAAAGGAGAGAGAGTGTGTGTGTGTGTGTGTGTGTGAGAGAGAGAGAGAGAGAGAGAGAGAGAGAGTGGAGAGGAGAGGAGAGAAAGGAAGGCAGGATAGATCAGGGGCGTCAATTGGGTATGGCAGGGGTATGCAGCTGCCATATAATACCCTGGGTCCAGGACGGAAAATAAAAGTTACTTTTAAATATAAATCCATCCGTCTATCTGCGCTGGTTATTATGTTGTTAAATTACAGTAAAATAACTACAAATGCAAAATGTAACAAAATGGTCACTTTAACAAGGTATTATAATGATATTCTCCACACTTGTATTCTCCCCATCTTGACAAAATAGGAGATCCACACTAACAGAATCCATATATGGTCCTACCGACAGCTGCTATAAGCCAACCCTGGCGATAAGGTCTGAGTCGAAGAAATGCTTCTTTCCTGGCAAGAATTTACCCTTTATACTGTAGGGCTCGTTTGTGTATTGTATGACATCACGCCACATCATCGGCTGAGGACTGTGTGATGTCATCATATCTCCATATATGGAGACATATTGTTGCTCATGCCCAAATATGGGCTGGTGAGGTCAGACTTAGTGTGATGCGTAGGTTATCTCAATGTATGGAGGTTCAACTTCAATGAGTAACCATGGCAAACTGTCAACTGCCCGTATGTCTTGATAATTGGTAAAACAAACTTTTGGCCTATTTGTGGAGATAAGCGACCAACGGTCGCTTATCTCCCGATTAGGGAGTCTTACTGGTTGTTAATTGCGACCGTCGCAGTTTAGTTGCGACCGTCAGGGAGCAGTTTACTACCAAAACCTCCACCGGCCGTCCGTCCGTCCGTCCGTCCGTCCGTCGGTCACACGTCACACTTTTCCCCAACTCATAGATACGATGACATCACAGAGTCCACAGCTGATGATGTGGCGACATCACAGAGTGCACAGCTGATGATGTGGCGTGATGTCATACAATACACAAACAAGCCCTATATAAAGGGACAATTCTCACCAGGGAAGAGAGCATTCCTCGACTCAGACCTTATCGCCAGGATCAACTAAGCTTATAGCTTATCATCACATCCAACCATCTTAAGATACTCAGCTAGTGGGGAATGCTCTCTTCCCTGGTGAGAATTGCCCCTTTATATAGGGCTTGTTTGTGTATTGTATGACATCACGCCACATCATCAGCTGTGGACTCTGTGATGTCATCGTATCTCCATATATGGCCATCTCCGTATATGGAGATATAAGTCGTCCATGCCCAAGTATGGGCTGGTGAGGTCAGACTTTGTGTGATGCGTAGGTTATCTCCATATATGGAGATTCAACATTCCAGGTGTAACTATGGCTGCCCGTATGACGTGAGAGGTGGAGGTTGTGGATTGGCAGGCAAGGAGTGTGTGTGCAAAGTTTGGCATGTGTATTGTATGACATCACGCCACATCATCAGCTGTGGACTCTGTGATGTCATCGTATCTCCATATATGGCCATCTCCGTATATGGAGATATAAGTCGTCCATGCCCAAGTATGGGCTGGTGAGGTCAGACTTTGTGTGATGCGTAGGTTATCTCCATATATGGAGATTCAACATTCCAGGTGTAACTATGGCTGCCCGTATGACGTGAGAGGTGGAGGTTGTGATATTTGTGGAGATAAGCGACCAATGGTCGCTTATCTCCCGATTAGGAGCTGCTATAAGCCAACCCTGGCGATAAGGTCTGAGTCGAAGAAATGCTTCTTTCCTGGCAACAATTGCCCCTTTACTGTAGGGCTCGTTTGTGTATTGTATGACATCACGCCACATCATCGGCTGAGGACTGTGTGATGTCATCATATCTCCATATATGGAGACATAAGTTGCTCATGCCCAAATATGGGCTGGTGAGGTCAGACTTAGTGTGATGCGTAGGTTATCTCCATATATGGAGATTCAACTTCAATGAGTAACCATGGCAAACTGTCAACTGCCCGTATGTCTTGATAATTGGTAAAACAAACTTTTGTCCTATTTGTGGAGATAAGCGACCATTATCTCCCGATTAGGGAGTCTTACTGGTATCAAAACCTCCACCGGCCGTCCGTCCGTCTGTCCGTCCGTCCGTCGGTCACACGTCACACGTCACACCTTTGCCCTGCTCATATCTCCGCATCAGCTGACATCACACTGCTTGGTGTGTGCCGTCAGGGTCATTTGTGTACGGTGTGATGTCATACTGATGTCAGCAGTGTGATGTCATACTGATGTCAGCAGCTATGTCTCTATATATGGAGTTATATGTTGTTCGTGTCCAAATATGGGGCTTGTGAGGTCAGACTTAGTGAGATTCGTCGGTTATCTCCATATATGGAGGGAGAACCAGCTTATGAGCCGATGAGTTGTGTCAGAGTCAAGATCCTGCTTGCATCTAATCTGTCGGTAGATAATGCCGGTCTTATATAAGGGTCATTTGTGTACGGTGTGATGTCATACTGATGTCAGCAGTGTGATGTCATACTGATGTCAGCAGCTATGTCTCTATTTATGGAGTTATATGTTGTTCGTGTCCAAACATGCTCACAACGCCTCACAGCCAATAGAACCGTGTTATCCAAAATGTAATGCCTATTTTCCATGAGAACTCCCATCTTTGCCATACCCTAGCTTTTGCTGAACTGACGCCACTGGGATAGATGGAAAGTGACAGATATTAACAGAGGAGAGAGGAAGAATGAAAGAGAAAGAGAGTGAAACAGGGAAAAACAGAGGGAGACAGAGAGAGAGAAAGGGAGGGAGAGGCAGAGGGGAGAGAGAGCACTCTGCATTCCTCAGAGATCTATAAATACCCTGAAAGCATTAAACCCTAAAAGCATTACAATCAGTGTCTCCCTGGGGTGCGTGTGGAGGCTGCTGCTGCCACGCAACACCGATGCCGCTCGAAATACTGAGGATGTCTGCGGCGGAGAAGAAGACGTCGGCACGAGACCGCCCATGGATTCCCTTTATCGATCCGTGAGCCAAAAGAACTGATACAAGCCGACTATTTGACTGGTCGTGGAGACCATAAACATTACACATTACATTGTATTCTTCACCGGCTGGAGGAACTCTAGCCACCCTCTACGGCCAGTGAAATTGTGTGGAACTCCAACTTGATTCTTGGTTTTTATAAGATGCACCCTAGTCTAAGAGGTCGTTTCACATAGGGGAATATATCATATCTTTGAACTGCTGTTTGTGTTATGAGTACGTTCACACAGAACATAAATGGTATGCGGTGATAAAGCTTTTTCCAAGGTTTCCACGCTGTGATAAAGACACAGATAAAGTATCAGCTATGTATAAGTAGCGCCCCTTCTTGCCCCCCCCCCCCCTCCATTTGTTTTTTATTTGACCATTATTGAAACAGCATAACACCACATTGATTTTAACAGTGTGAACTTGCCAAGAGGCATAAATATTACACAGATTGCCAGCAATATTTTATTTAGCCTATAGAAAATGGCATTAACAACAAAGATATTGTTTGAGCAATGAAACACATGCTTTGAAGGTTTCCCTCATAAAATATTTGATCTTGCTCCAGTCTCTTCTCCCACCGCTCAGCATCCAAACATCAAATCGCAAACATAGCGCTGTTATTTAAGTACCATGGACAGCGCTGTTTGTTGTGTGTTGTCAAGAGTTATTAGAATTTTTTTTTTTTGGGGAGAGGTACTGTAAGGGTAAGAGAGAATGTAGCTGGTTTTATGAGAAAACTACACAGTCCAATACAGATGCCTCCACAATAATCATATTATAACTGGGGACACCCCCACCCTGACGAGCACTAAGAGTTGTGGCATTACATTTTGTATAACACGGTTTTATTGTGAACATAGCAGATCTACATGCTCACAACGCCTCGCATGTAGATCGTCTATTTTCACAATTTCTACCTTTAATATTTGACAATTTGGCCAATGTTTAACGTGTCATTTTAGATGTATTAAAAAGTCCTGTAATTGTCACTTTAGAAATGTGCATACACTCTATACACTCTGTTGAGTGAGAAAACAATGTTGCACATTAAGTTAATCATCTGGGGACCCCCCAAAATAATTTGGGGACACACAGGTTGAGAGCCACTGCTTTAATGAACCTGACAATATTTTAGAATATTGTTGCCAGACCCAGGGGGTCGGCCTACATAAGGCTTTGTCGGTCTGTCGGTCTGTCGGTCTGTCGGTCGGTCGGTCGGTCCCTCTTTTCCTCAGTGTCCCTCTTTTCCTCAGTGTGCCTGTGTTTGCCTCTGACTGCTCATCTGCCCCTCCCTTCCCTTGCTCGGCTGATTGCCTTGAGTGCCGTCACCTGTACGGGACCAGCTGAGTTGAGTTGGCTGACGAGCTGCTGAGACTATAAATTCCTGTGTGTTCATGTGTTAGTTCAGTGCTGCAAAACATTTGCCCCACAGCCATACTAGTGAAAACAGCCCATCTACAAGCTCACAAACATTTCCAGCTGCTCAGCCTATAAAATCCTGTGTGTTCATGTGTTAGTTCAGTGCCATACTAGTCAAAACAGCCGATCTACAAGCTCACTACGCTTTGTTGCTGAGACTATAAAATCCTGTGTGTTCATGTGTTAGTTCAGTGCCATACTAGTGAAAACAGCCGATCTACAAGCTCACTACGCTTTGTTGCTGAGACTATAAAATCCTGTGTGTTCATGTGTTAGTTCAGTGCCATACTAGTTTTCATTGCGGGTCTGGCACAACCAGGTGACCTGGTCTAGTTTCTTGTAGATTAACATTCTGTGTTCAAATAACCGTTACCTAAAGTGAGTGAGGATACTACAGGCTTCACCATTGCTGTGAAATAAATAAGTAAATGAACAGAATGATAACCAACTGTTATCACTGTATTACGGTATATAAAATATTTGTAATGTTTTAACTTCGCCCCCAGTCACTCTATCATGGCACCGGGCAAAGGCGTATATAGTGGCTGTGGTTTTCAGGGATATTATGAGAGAAAAAATAAGAATCTTCTTCTGGCATCCCCTGAACTAAGTAGATACTAATTAGATACTTTGACCGAAACTGAACTTTTCGGTCAAAAGGTCCGGTTCGACTACAAAATGACGTCACTCGCGACTTCTGAAAAGCATTACACCGAATGAGAGTTCGGAAAGTTGCACGTCGGAAGTCGCAACTCACCAAACATTTTGGAGATACGATGACAGGCCTTTAGTCTTACCTTGGGAAAAAGTTCTGTCACTCTCACAGTGGGACACAACAGCCTGCCCGCAGGCTGCCGTGCGTAGCACAGGCTGACTCAGCTTTTTCCAGTTGTATGTCCAGTGAAAAAGAACCGACAGTTGTAAAGTACCGTTATTTTATTCATATTAATTGATTGATTTCCGTGAGGTTCAGTGCCACTCGCGTGTATCAAAACACCGTCCACCGTTCCAGTTAAGACCCGCCCACAGAAGCTTGTGATTGGCTGAACCGGAGGTAGGGAGCGCTCCGGTGTGTTCAGCTGGACCGCGCGGAGGTGCCGAAAGTCGGGGGGACGAAAATGTACATATCGTGACATAACTTGGACGGCGCTAAGTGGGCTCATTTGACCTTTGCAGCGCTCAACATGGCGACTCGCTCGCTGCCGCTCGCTCGGCGGTGTCTCGCGTGGCTCAAGGCCGCCTGAGACGGCGCGCCTCCATCATTTCCACCAAAAACAAGCGCTCCGCCCTTGGAACCGGAATGGTGTTTTGATTCACGCATCTACACGCGTGCCACTCGCTGGTGGCCGGGAGGAGACATTGATATCCAGGTGACTCCCTTGGGATGTCTGCAATGCTGTCTTAGCTCTCTAATTTCTTGGCTGCTTAGCCTGTTGTTGTTTGGAGGTATTAATTGGAAGTTTGACCTTGTTACACAAAATGTACATGGAAAAACTAAACTCTCTATATAGAGTGGGTGAGCTGGTTTCATTCTGCCTTAGCTTTTTAAGTGGCTCTGTCAAAATACTTTTTTAGTTGAGATAAAATAAGTGCTACCCTGGAGAGTTTTTCCTGAACCGGCAAGGAACTGAAGACACGTACATATGTTCTAACAGGTGAACTCAACTGACAATCAACAACAGCGTTTTTTGGGGGTTGAAAAGAATGAAAACCCAACAAAGTGAAAACCCCCTTCAGAGTGGAAATCTTTGAGAACGCTTTCTCTAGAGGCCGTTGTCGACTAAAAGTGGCCTACAGTACGGTACAGGTGGAAACACTGACAAATCACAGGAATACTAGTTAGATAGATTAGATCAACTTTATTTCAGACACAGGTCCATATAAAAAACAGAGATACAAAACACACAGTAACAACACAGAAGTACCAGACTGGGGGACTTGCGTCTTTGTCTTTTAAAGACTATTAATGGGATCAACTTTGACCGTTGTTTAAGTTGGACAAAATGTGGCCATATTGTCCCAAATATAGAGTTGACTGACGTCTGACATCATAGATGTTTGATATGACCACATGAGACTCACGCAATATGTCCATATACTGTATGGGCATTCGCAGATATGGGCTTAATATTGATGACATCAGGGATCTCCATATATGGGCATAAAAGGGACAAGGACATAATTCATTTGCAAGTGTGACTTGCTTGTTGGTTGTTTAAGTTGGACAAAATGTGGCCCTATTTTCCCACATGTGGATGAGCTGGGATGAGATGTCACGCACTGTGACGCACATGGACTTAATATTGATGACATTAGGGATCTCCATATATGGGCATAAAAGGGACAAGGACTGAATTCATTTGCAACATGTCAGAACAGCTCAGCTATATCCTTCTGCTGAGCTGGGATGATATTGATGACATCAGCGATCTCCATATATGGGCATAAAAGGGACATGGACTGAATTCATTAATTAGAACAGGTCAGCTATATCCTTCTGCTGAGCTGGGATGATATTGATGACATCAGCGATCTCCATATATGGGCATAAAAGGGACATGGATTGAATTCATTGGCAACATGTCAGAACAGGTCAGCTATATCCGTCTGCTAAGCTGGGATGATAGTCTCCTCCGGCACATGGGCCAGTGCAGGCATGGCCGTGGATGGCTGGGAACGTGGCGCTGGCGTGCACTGGTGCTGCTCTGTGTTCTCGCTGCGCTGCTTGACACACAGCGGCACAAGGGCCTGGCTGTGCTGTTGTACCGACAGTCTGCTGCTCTCCTGCACGGTGGAGGTGGTAGAAGTTGTGGGCACCACGGACTGGGCACTGCTGCTGCTGCTGGTGCCTGGTAGACTGACCACGTTGTCCAAAGATGGCTTTAATTCATCTTTAGTGTTGCTCAGGCTCTCCGACTCAGAATCTTGGAAGGTGAGGTCCATCTTCTCTTGGAAGCCCGTGGCAGAAGTAGTGCTCACATCGGTGGGTGCATCATCATCATCATCATCTTTGGGTGGTGGTGGTGGGTGGTGTGTCCAGTGGTGAGTTGAGGCACGATTGAATCTGGGCTTTGACTGCCTCACTGGTGAACACAGGCTGGAGCTTGGTGGAGGCAAATTCATAGACATGTCCCGTTTCACTGGCCACCAGCAAGAGAACCTGGGTCCCTGTCAGCGTGGCCAGCTCTTTGACCTTGTTTATTACGCCCTTTTTACGCTTGCTGAAGGTCTGTCGTCGCTTTAACGTGTTCGCAATGAATTCAATTTCTATCTTCACACGACCACGATACTTCTTCCTGGGTTTTTGCAGTGGGACGGCTGCCTCCTCCTCCTTCTTCTTCTGCCCTGCCTCACGCTTCAGCCCTCCTCTCATCCTCCTCTTGCTGCTGTCTCCAGTTGAACCCATGGTGTCATGTTCATCTTCTGCACAGCTGGAATCATTTCCTGAGTCGCTGCATGAAGGTCTTTTATCTCCATGTTGGGACATATTGACTGTGTTCATATAAAAGCACAACGACACACTGTTCACTGATACATGTGTGGCTGTGATCTCCTTTTATAGGGCCAAATTATGCCCGTCATCTCCACATCATAATTTGTTACACGTTGTGATTTGTTTATGATGACCATATATGGTGTGGTGACCACACAATATGTCCATATATGGGCATGCCCAGATATGAGCTTAATATTGATGATATTGATCAGGGATCTCCATATATAGACTTAATTTATATATAAAAGTGTGGTTGGTTGTTTAAGTTTGCCAATATGTGGCCATATTTCCCCAAATATGGATGAGCTGGGATGAGATATCACGCATTGTGACGCATAACATATGGGCTTAATATTGATGACATCAGGGATCTCCATACATGGGCATAAAAGGGATTAGGACGGAATTCATTTTCAACATGTCAGAACAGGTCAGCTATATCCTTCTGCTGAGCTGGGATGATATTGATGACATCAGCGATCTCCAAATATGGGCATAAAAGGGACAAGGACAGAATTAATTTGCAACATCATTGTGATGTCAGAACAGGTCAGCTACTGTATCCTTCTGCTGAGCTGGGATGATATTGATGATGTCAGCGATCTCCATATATGGGTATAAAAGGGACAAGGCCAGAATTCATTTTTAACATCATTGTGATGTCAGAACAGGTCAGTTATATTGTGATGTCAAAAGTGACAGACAGAGCTAGATGCTTTCATACAAGTAGTGACCTACGGTCGCGATCAATGGAACCAGTCGAGTTCAGATTGTTGATTGCGACCGTAAGGTCGCAGTTTAGTATGAAAACCTCCACCGGCCGTCCGTCCGTCCGTCCGTCCGTCCGTCCGTCCGTCCGTCCGTCACACACCTTTGCCCTGCTCAATGTATACGTGTAACGCCTGATACTGAGGTGATGTGTCACTGTGACATCACAGATACTGAGGTGATGTGTCACTGTGACATCACAGGTGAGATCGCAGTGATGTCAGATACTCAGAGCAGGGATCTCCATATTTAGGCATAAACAGGTGACATCACAGTGATGTCAGATACTCAGAGCAGGTATCTCCATATATGGGCATAAAATGGATTCTGTTAGGGATCTCCATACTGTATATGGGCATAAAAGGGATTAGTGATGTCAGATACTCAGAGCAGGGATCTCCATATATGGGCATAAAAGGGATTAGTGATGTCAGATACTCAGAGCAGGGATCTCCATATATGGGCATAAAAGGGATTCAGATGGAGATTCAACTTCAATGAGTAACAATGGCAAACTGTCAACTGCCCGTATTCTTGATAATTGGTAAAACAAACTTTTGGCCTATTTGTGGCTTATCATCACATCCAACCATCTTAAGATACTCAGCTAGTGGGGAATGCTCTCTTCCCTGGTGAGAATTGCCCCTTTATATAGGGCTTGTTTGTGTATTGTATGACATCACGCCACATCATCAGCTGTGGACTCTGTGATGTCATCGTATCTCCATATATGGCCATCTCCGTATATGGAGATATAAGTCGTCCATGCCCAGGTATGGGCTGGTGAGGTCAGACTTTGTGTGATGAGTAGGTTATCTCCATATATGGAGATTCAACATTCCAGGTGTAACTATGGCTGCCCGTATGACGTGAGAGGTGGAGGCTGTGATATTTGTGGAGATAAGCGACCAACGGTCGCTTATCTCCCGATTAGGGAGTCTTACTGGTTAACATATTCTTTCTGGATGGTTCATGGTGGGTCGGGTTAGGGTCAGGTTCTAAAAAACCCTGATGTACACTGGGTGAGAGAGGACCACAAAGTCAACTTAATGGCTCTTCTGAAAGGGTGTCCCTACACTGCATGTGGAACTTCCCCAAGCACATAAATAACCACATAAACGTACAACGACAGCATTTCCGCCCCTAGGCTACCCTTCTTGAAAGTTAACGTCCTCCCCTTGCCCTTTAAGTGTGATTTATAGCCTTGAACTCCTGTCAGGAATACGTTAAATGAAAAGTGGAATAAAAAGACCGCAAATTACTTTCTCACTTTTTGGGCGACGGAGCTCTGATTAATGTGACCCATCAAAGTGTGACATATCAAACAGCCTTTTCATAGCTTCTGAAGAAAAACGAGGCCCCGCCTTGGGACCGTTTAAAAATCCCACGTACGTAGTCACGTACACAGGTTGGCGCACCAACAGACCAGACCACACACGGGGTCTGTTGGTGCTACGACTTGTGTACGTGACTATTGCCTAGTAATTATGTTTGGAATGGCATGAGGTCCCATGCATGTGACCCCAGACGTGCTACAGTTAAATTATTCAGCGTTAGGAACTCAGGGGGAAATGCTTTAATGGTCCTCCGTCAATCTGCATAATTCGTTTCAAGTTTGTACGTTTTGAAACTGCCTCATCATATAAGACACAAGACTAGAGAAAATAGCTGATCTACAAGCACACAACCCCCTCGCGGTGCAAGGCGTTTGTGTGCCTGTGGATCTGCTATTTTCAAAATATATATTTTTTTAATGTTAAAAACTAAACGAACGGTTTGGGACACCCGACAACAACAATATCATTATTCACTGAGCTGTACTTCACTCTCACCACCTATCACATCCATGTTTCGTGCTTTTCTTACAACCTGGCCCAAGGTCAAGCTGTCTAGCTAGAACAATTGTACAACAGTGATTCTCAAACGTTTTCATTTCAAGGACCCCCAGTTTACTGTGCCTTAGGCCACTCGAGAGTGTACAATTAACGGCCAATTTGGTTCCATTTTTTACACTCGAGTTACCAGTCATTTAGCTGCATGGGGACCCCTTGGAACCCCTCCTCAAGGACCACTGTAACAGTGAAACCACTGCTGTATCAATCACAGTTCATGCTCCTTCATGCATGACCTGGGACATCATCTGGGGTCCCACAGGATGGCAATTGCAACACCCACAGGGGGTCCGGGATCCCTAGGGGGTCCTCAGAGTTACTACAGGGGGTCCTCCAAATCTTGTGCTGATAGTGTGATAGGAACTTGTTTTTTTCCCCCTCTTTCTTATATTAACCATTTGAACCCTAGCGTCCATATTCTGAGAACTTAAGTCAAAAATAGCAGATCTACAACCTCACAATAATTATGTAACTAACAAAGGTTACTGGTGGGTGTTGCGTATTATGCTTCTGTGCGTGAATGTATATATGAGAGAATATAGTTTACAATATGCGATTTGTGAGTGCATTTATTCAAGCCAAGTGGGATTCTGGCATTGTTCTATTTTCCCAATGCTACGTTGTGTGTTGTGAGCTTATAGATCTGCTATTTTTGGCCAAAGTTCTCAGAATATGGACACTAGGGTTCAAGTGGTTAATGTAAAAAAGGAGAAAAAAAGTTTCTATCACGCAAAGATTTGGAGGACCCCCTGTAGTAACTCTGAGGACGTCCTAGGGGTCCCAGTCCCCCTGTTGAAGACTCAGAATTCTCTAGGCCTTTCTATGGGATGAAATCGACTTTTACTGTGCACTGCGGGACAGTTGTATTGACCCAGGGAGAGAGACGGCAGTCTCTGCCACCTGTTAGTGCCAGATGAGCTTTGGCTCAGGTCCAGACCACCTTATCCCAGCTTTGTGGTTGATTATGTGGATAGCAGACACGGAGCCACGTCCTGCCTCCCAATTGGACATGTAACCTCAGATGTGTGGGGTTTCCTGTCCAAACAATTGGCTGTCTTATCGGTTTCTCTCTTCACCACAATATTTGTATGTTTAGACATAAGATGGCTTTTAGGATTCCCACCTTGTACCTTATAGTTGCGGACCGTGAATTGAACATTGTTCAGTCAATAGCTCATGAGCTGAAAGTAACAAAATTATGAAGCCCACTGATGATTGTTCTTTTTCTCTTCTCAAAATAATGGAAGGCAGCAAGGCTCTCTCTAATACTCTCTAATCTCCATCCAAGCAAAGCGAGAGTGATTTATCGGTTTTATCAACCCCCACGGTTTTTACACCCTAGATCCCTCCTCCCTGTTTGTGATCTGGTTGTTGGCTTTAAAAACGACTGCTGTCTGTCCAGCAATGTCCCAATGGATCCTCTGTAGTTATTATTTAGTCACAATCTCTTTTTACTTATCATTGGTTAAACTTTTACAAACCCCACAGACAGACCACTTTAAACCTGACGGCCCTGTGTTGGGTATGTCATTATAGGCCAAAACTTTAAAAAAAGAAAAAAAAAAAAAAAATACAATCCTGTTCTTTCCTATACTATGTGAAAATTGAAAAGGTGAAAAACGAACACAAAACCTACCACTTTCATGAAGAGGAGAAGCTATAAAAGGGTTTATTTCAGATGTATTATGTGACTCATAGCTCCTTTCAAGCGATGAAGTCCAGTGGTCTGTTGAATCCACCTCTATTCATATACTGCCTGTATTTTCTCTTCTTGGGATACAAACATCATGCAAATCGGTACACAGTATCTCTTAATAGTCATTAAACTAAACTGGTCTTTCAGATTTTTCATATTCCATCCTGATTAGCTAAGATTGGCTTCCAAAGTTTGCAGGAGTGCTCCGTTTTGAACAAAATGCCTCAAATCATGAACACAGTATGCAATTTCCGTAAAATGTTGCACGCACATTTCCACGAGGCAGAGGAAGAAATGCAGCGTGGCATTTTTCCAATCAGCCTGATGGAGGTTTTACCTATAACTCCACCGATCAGTGTAAAACGTTGTATGTGCACTCCCTAGAGCAGTGGTTCTCAAACGTTTTTGGCTGCAGTACCCCTTCTACTGATTTCTGAATGCGTGCACCCCCTACCCTGACTACAGCATTTTGCTTAGAAAAATTGACGTGAAAAGTCCAGTTCCCATGACAATATGTTCAAAATAAAGCAGCATAATGGCAAATAAACATTGCTTTCTATTAAATAACAGTTGTACTAATCAAGGTGTTGGTGTAATTTGGTTTAACAATTTACAAATGAGCAGGTTCACACAAATCTGTCAATGTTTTATCATTGACCATACTGTAACACTAAATACATATTCACAGTTTTTTCTCACATACGCAGCACCCCCTTGTACCCCCTAGGGGTACACGTACCCCATTTGAGAAACACTGCCCCTAGAGGTCAAGGGGAAAAAAAATCATTTCATTTTTTCACATCTGCCTTTTATAGCGCCACCAGGAGCCCAACTTATGTATGAAAAAACATTATATTACTCCTTCAGAGTTCAGATTTTATCTTTTATATCATGTGATCAAGATGGATATCTTTGCTTTTTCATATTCCATCCTGCTTGGCTAAGATTGACATCTAAAGTTTTCAGGACTAGCCCGTTTTGAACAAAATGCCACAAATACTGAACGCCATTTGACATTTTTCAAATCAACCTCATGGTGGCGCTATAACAGGCCTGAGTCGCGTCTTGGCCTATAACTGCACCGATCTGGGTAAAACATTGTTTGCACACTCTGGAGGCCAAGGAACAACCTCTGGAATTTTTCTAGTCTGCCTTTTATAGCGCCACCAGGGGGTCGACTTATGTGAACCATTTCTTTTTATATTACGATTGATGAAGACAGATCTGTCTGATTCTTCATGTTATATCATGGTTGGCTAAGATTGACATCTGAAGTTTGCAGGTGTGGTCTGTTTTGAAACTAAAAGCCTCAAATCATGAATGCTGCGTCCAATTGCAGTGAAACTTAGCATGCACATTTCCACTATGTTGAGGAACAAATGCGACATTTTTTTAATAACCCATTTAGAACGGGTACACATTATTGTGTATCATTATTTTATGCTTTAACTATTGAAAAATAGCAGATATACAAGCTCATAGCCGCTTGTAGATCTGCTATTCTTGAAAAATTGTGAAAATTAGAATTCTGACCCAATTTTGAATCCTTCTAAGGTTTTTTGAAAAACCTATGTTTCTATGTCAGCAATCTGGCCAGCCATCGTCAAAGAAAAGGTCCTTTTCACTTAACTGGAGCTCAGTTAGTCTGTTCTTGAGAAACTACTACGGTATGTCAGTGGTTCTCAAACGTTTTCATGTGAAGGACCCCCAAACTGATATTTATTTGGCCACGGACCCCCATCTCAAAATATTTAGTTCCAGGGACCACCCAGAAGCAAAATTTGAGTTACAAACGTTCGCTTTAAAAATACATTATATTCAAAGATTTGCACACATTTTCACAACTTTTTCAAAAATAGCAGATCTACAAGCTCACAGCGCGGCACTCGGTGCCGCGCTGTGCGCTTGTATACCTGCTATTTTTCAATAGTTAAAGCATTCAATAATTCTAGGCCTAAATGGGTGACATTCCTGAGCTGGCGCCTGGCGGAGACCTGTGTCCTTTTTCCAAATGACTATGAACTTGCTTCGATATTCTCCTATAGTATCAGAAATGACAAAAACATCACTTCATATCCAGTGACTGCTACTATTTATTCAAATTCACAGGGCTTAAACAGAGCTAGTAGAGTTCAACATCCCAGAGGCAATGTACTGTACTCCACTCTAAGTATGCAGCACTATGAACTATTGATGAACTTTCATGTCAAATTTATTGCAGTTCTATTTCTGGATTTCTTTTGGGGAACTGGAGTTTACAAGCGTTTATGTGTGTGTGTGTGTGTGTGTGTGTGTGTGTGTGTGTGTGTGTGTGTGTGTGTGTGTGTGTGTGTGTGTGTGTGTGTGTGTGTGTGTGTGTGTGTGTGTGTGTGTGTGTGTGTTGTCCCAGTAGCTCAAGGAAGTACCTCCACTTTTGGTTTAGATAATTTACATAATTGAAGTTATTGAGGGCCGGAACAGACTGAAACCCAGTCTTCCTTCTTTTTCCTTTTCTTTATTTTTGAGCGGTGCAAACCGCTCCTATGCCCCGCTTTTTGTTAAAAAAATGATGATGTCACTAATGATGATGACATGAGTTAGCCAGACCAATGAAACACTTCGATTTTGTTGATTTGTCCATGATGTCATAGGCACAGAGGCTACCGATTGGTTTACCCTGATTTAGAACGCGTTTAGGCCGAAAAAAGTAGGAGGCACAGATACCTCTGATAGGTTGGCTTTAGCCCAAAAATATCTACCGTTCATGTTATGAATTGACCAAACTGAACAGACCATGTAAATAGCAGATCTACATGCTCACAACGCCTCGCACTGTGAGGTGTTGTGAGCATGTAGATCGGCTATTTTCACAATGTTCGCCTCTTGCTTACTTAATATTTGACATTTTGGCCAGTTTGGTATTAAGAACTGCTCTGTTTTGACAACAAGGAACACAAGAGAGACAGATGAGTCATCATCACATGCACCTTCTTATCGTCTGCATCCTGTTGTTTTGTGCCCCTGTCTGCCATGTGCCATGTTTAACATGTGCAATTGCCAATGAATTTTAAATGGACTCTAGTTTACTTTGTTGTACAAGTGCTAGTTGATGAACATTGCTGACCTAAAAGCTCACAATGCGTTGTGAGCTTGTAGGTCAGCTATTGTCAAGCGAGACTACTAAACATTATTCTTTGTTTCTTTGTTTCTTTCTCTCTCTCTCTGTTTCTTTCTCCCTCGTCTTCCAGTGCACTCCTATCGGAGGACATGGCTTTGTGTTGGACAAGTACAAGTGCCAATGTAGAAGGGGCTTCTATCATCCAAGCCGACTGGCCCTCAATGGTTTCACAAGTAGGTGTCAAGTATGTTCTCTGCCATTTACAGACGCTCATCACTGCTGTTGGAGCAAAGCCTTTCATGTCCAAAAAACCTGATCAATTGGTGTTTCTTTTTTGATTTACTATACCTTTTTTCTCCTTTGTCACCTGTTGTAATATTTTCTGGAGTGCAGATTTCTTTCTTGCTGCTGAATAATATTGTTAGATTCTGCTGTGTTAGGCTCACAATTTAAAGAGAAAACTGTGAAAATCCATGTGCTCCATTGTCACTGGATTTCATGACGCCAAGTTATACAATTAAAGCTGTAGCGGCTAACTGGATTTTATTTATTAATTATTTTATTTGACTCATCTGCCAGTGCGGACCCCCCACTGGGAGGATATACAGCAGAGCTTTTGTTAGGCCTGTCGCAATTATGACATAATCGTCTAATCGCAATTATTTGACATAATCACAATTATTTTGTCAAAATCTTTATAATCGTGAAGATTTTCATAATCGGTCTTCGTCATGCCTGACTAAGACCCTTTCATGGGTCGAAACGTTGCCTAATAAATCCCCCTGGGAGCTTCAGATGGTGTGCTGGCCTTCTTCTATCTCTATGTACGTATTTTTGCTCAGCACCCGGAAAGTTTTTTGTAAGTTGTGCGTGCTCATTTGACTTCTAATGATCAGTGTCATACACATCCACATTTTTGAATGGCTCTCAGAGCATTTTCAGCTGCAGTACGACCTTTGGCCTGAACTGCGCCACCCCCCCCCCCCTAAAAAAGCGACGGCAGCAAATCTGGACAGCCTGTTTTGAGAACCCGTGGGATGCTTTTAACCTCCGCCTCCCCAAAACCAGAGAAAGACACACCGGTCATAGAAGGTGCTAGTGGGACCCCAAAAAAAGGTTTTAAAGTTATACCATGTAACTTTTTTTATAAAACAAATCTTAAAATGGTCCTAACTGTTAAATCGCTAAAGTTTTAGAACCCCCACTCCGTTATTTTCAGCTTCAAAAGCCTTCTCTTTATATGTTTTCTATGAGCCGTGAGGGGGGGAGAATTTCGTGGCAAAATGACGTCATCATACTACCGGCCAATCACAGCGAGGGTTATACACTGCCGGCCAATCACAGCGCATCTTGGAGTGGGGTCGCTAGGGCGGCCATATTTGTAGTCTCCCGTGTGTCGCTATACTCGGGTGCACGGTGAAGCATATTGAAGGAGTGTATCTCCGGAATGGCTGAACGCACAGGAACCAGAGACCCCTCAAAAGATAGATCTCGGCGAGGTGGAGGCAGACGCGGGGGTGTGAGAACCGAAAAACGGCCGAAAGACGCAGACGCGACCGAGGTTTGCTATATAGCTACTGACCACAAGTTGAGCAACTTACACAGTATAGCTTTAAAATAGGAAAAGTGAAATTTCATGGTGCATCACCTTTAAGTCTGTTGTGAGAAGAGAAACCCACACACCAGTGGAATTAGCTCCAATAATGCCTTCGTCATGGTTTAATGAACCACCACTGCTATTGTCTCCTCCAGCAACCTGGTTATCTCTCTCGCTTTCACTCTCCACCTTATACCGCGTATGCAGTATATCCACATGTGGCCTGATTTGCATAGCAATCTCATTAGACTTGCAACAGATGCTCTGTCTCTGGCAACCAAGCTTTTGATTATTGTTACCAGTATTATTTCAAAAAATCTTTTTTTTTTCTTTTTCTTTTTTTGCTTCAGCTGGCTATGTAAAGCACTGAAGCACTGGGAGTAACTATTTAATAAGATATAATCATGCCGAACGTTAGTGTAGGAAAGCTATGATACATTTAAGTGATCTTCTAGTAGGTGGGTTTAAAAATATAGTAATTATTATAGTTGAAAGCATCTACGGTATAATTAACTGGGCCATTATGTTTTGATAGGAATCCATTAAACAGTAAACCTGGTCTGCAGGCCCATTGGTTTAATATAGTGCAAAGTTTTGAAAGGCCTGCTCATCAGGGGCCGTTAGTCAATGAGACCACCTTTATGTTTTCTACATTTACTGCGGGCCCCCGCGGAACTCTTGCCACTGATTGGATTATGACATTCAGTAGGTGATTTGAAAAACCTTTTGGTGTTCTTAGTCAAAAACCCAATAGCAGGGATCTTCAACAGGGGCCCGGGACCCCTAGGGGGTCCTCAGAGTTACTACATTTTTTATTTGATATTATTTGAGTGAACATTTATTCATATGTAGGCTAAGTTTTGAACATATTCACTTAAATGTATAAAGTGAGTCCATATTCTATCACACTGCATTTAATAAAAGGTGCGAATAGCTGAGAAAGTTGCACAAACATTACACACATACAGTAGTTTAATGAAATCAATATCCGTCTATGCTGGTGTCGTTCATTAATGCAATGGTCTTCAACGTTTTCAGGCCAGGGACCCCTTAGTTGAGAAAGAGATGAAGCAGGGACCCCCGTCAACCTTTTCATATAGTTTCATCATTTGACAGCACTGCACAATCATCAGTGTATTTTGGATTCATGTCAATTTGTGTTTTCAGATATCTAACCACTTGAGCCGTCATTACCTAATAAACTTGACTCTGTACTTAGTCTGCTCTTTTTCCCCTCTACACCAAAGCTCTAATAGCAGATCTAAAAGCTCACAACGCCTCGCGTTTAGCTTTGGCTAAAGGTCTCAGAATATGGACGTTAGGGTTCAAATGGTTAATATAAAAAGGTTTCTATCACATAAAGATTTGGAGGACCCCCTGTAGTGACTCTGAAGACCCCCTAGGGGTTCCTGACCCCCTGTTGAAGACCCCTGCATTAAAGGAGTAGTTCACCTCCAATTTTCTGTTTTTTTTTCTATTGATTAGTCACGCCATGGAGAGTAGAGTTCAATAATATTTTTTGGTTTTTGTCACATTCCTAAGACAAAAATTTGATTCGAGTAAATTTACCCCCATTGATTCCGGATGGTGACCCGTTTCGAAACGGGTCACCATCCGGAACGAATGGGGGTAAATTTATTGTAATCACATTTTTGTCTTAGGAATCCGACGAAAAACTAAAAATATTATTGAACTCTACTCTCCATGGCGTGACTAATTAATAGAAAAAAAATCATTTTGGGGGTGAACTACTCCTTTAATGTGTGAAATAAAACATAAAATGGCACCCTGGACTGGACTCAAACCAGCTGGGACCTTTACAGTATATCCCTAGAGAAGGTCACTTACTGGCTTCTCCACTGTGGAGAGACACACCTTCTTGCAACATGATGCAATGACATCACATGTGCCAGACTGGGGTATTTCTGTCTGTATAAGCTTGTACACAGTCAACATATTGGTGAGAGAAAATGCTGATCCCACATCATCCTGCTGGTTTCAATTATATCTTTGTAGCATTTGAATGAAGACTTGTGGAAATATAGATATCAGTTGATTGAAAGTTATAGAACGACAGACTTCTGAATCGACCATACTGTAGAACAGTGTTTCTCAAATGGGGTATGTGCAGATACTGCAGGGGGTACAGGAGAAAATGGGAATATGTATTTTACTGTAATGACAAAACATTGTCTTTGTGTGAACCTGCTAATCTGAAATTGTAAAACCAAATTGCATCAATAACTTGACTAGTACAACTGTTATTGAATAGAAAGCAATGTTTATTTGCCATTATGCTGTTTTATTTTTGACATATTGGCATTTGAACTGGACTTTTGATGAGCTTTTTTTGATAAGCAAAATGCTGTAGTCAGGGGAAGGGGTACTTCAGAAATCAGAACCCCCCGGCTCCACCGGCGGCGTCGCGTTGCTCTGCGTCGTACCGGCTTCATTGACGCCGTCACATTGACGTCCGACCGGCTCCACTGCAGCGCAGCGGCTGTGTATTCATTCTATGGCCAATATAGCCCATTTCCAAAACTACATGAAAATCACTTTCAAACAGGAATACAACTATTTGTGACCTGAATGTGAACGTATAGAGCACACTGTGCTCACAGCAGAGAGCAGCAATGCACCACGGACCACTTTGTTTTGTCATGATTAAAGCCTATGTTGTATAATTTTATCAAAGAAGACCGCTGTAATTACATAAAAAAATATGCTAGGATTTCTGGGACATCTAGTCACCCTAGTGAATGACGTGAATGGATAGCCAACAGCAGCCAAAAGCACGTATGTAGCCAACATTTAGATATACAATGCATTTATTCATATTTTATACATGACTGGACGTTGTGGACGCCGTCAAAAAATTGAACCGGGGCGATTTTTGAGTTTGGACGCCGTCAAGCGAGCGTCCGACGCGGACGTTGACGTCGGCAGTGGAGCACCCTTCATTGATTAAAACGGGAGCGTTCCCAACGTTGACGTTGACGCGACGCTCGACGTAATCTGGGTTCCCAGAAGTTTTTCACTTTTTGGCCGCTCGACGCGCCCGGTGGAGCCGCTGCAGTCAAAAAAGTTTGAGAACCAATGCTGTAGAAGAGACAGGCTCGTGTCGTTGCTGTTGTCATTCAAATAACTTTGAGCTGTAGCTTCTTTCTGCTGGATCTGAGTGACTGTGCCAACGCTCACTGTTTTGTGGACACTGTCAACAGCTGCAGTGTCCTCAGGCAGAAGGCTAGACTACGGTGAGAGGGAGATAAGCGGATGACTGCAGTGGTTTCGTACCTGACTCTGACAGCGCAGTCGCCCGAGGTGGGACAGTAGCGCTAAGACAGAGCCTTATTGTAATGCTGTGTGATGATGCCTGCGACCTTTTGGATCCACGTGTGGAGAGAGTCTTCCAGACCCCTATATAATGACCCCATTATTAAAGAGATACAGGTGCTTTATACTACGGGTGTTTCGCACAGAGAATAGCCTTGCGCGTCATTAGATTTCTACAGCACAGATTGGATTTAATCTCCTCACCTTGAAAATGCCTCGTGAATTTCCCCTGAGGGAAAATTGGAGCCTGCAGCAGATTTCTCGTAGCCTCACATAACTTGATGTAAAAGGGTAGTAGGGGTGAATCAATTGAGGCAAGGGCATCTGTGTTGTGGTCAACTAATAGATAGTGTTGTGTATATCCACGTAAGAGGAGTAATAAATGACAAAAGTCAAAATGATGAAACTATTCAGTGTCATCCAAAATACGTCATAAAATATGACGTTGTGGTTCCATGTTGTCAGCTATTTCATCAGCATTTCAAGGCTCTGCAGACTCAAAATATTTGTCTTGACAGTTTTGACAAGGCATTAACATTGCATATCCAAATGGAGCCTCCCACTTTAGCTAAGTGATAACATATACAGTAGTTTGCACGTTTGGTGAATCGGGTGTACCGTACGTATTATGCCAGTAAATCAGCTCAAAATTATCGCCACAGACAGACAGACAGACAGACCAACAGACATACAGGTATTAGTAGGTCCATAGCGCCATACCCTTTTCTCTAGCTTCACCATTAAACCAACATTCACTTTCACACAAGATATTTCAACAGACAGATTAGCATGAAGCTCCCTGAGGTCATTCATAGTGAATAGTGAAAATAGCCGACCTACAAGCTCATAACACGGAGCGATGTGTTATTTTCACTCATTTGGGTCCTGACTCCTGGGCAAACTCTTTTGGGTCTTGAGTTAAAAAGTTTGGGAGCCACTGCTAGAGTAAAGCTGTAAGCATTGGATGGAAACGGTAGGTTCCGTACGGAACCATTGTTTACTTAGATATGGAAGGATGACCTCCCACTTGGGTAATGACGCCCCCTGGCGATCATTCAGAGAAACTACTTCAGCTCCCGTACTAACGTAGGTAGGAAGGGCCTGTCACTCAAACCGGAGTGACCCGCCTCCAGGCTATATAAACCCCCGGAGGCGGAAGTAACATCCTCTTAATACCACTCTCTGCCACATTCAGTGAAACAGAGGGGCATTACGTGGGAGGTCATCCTTCCATATCTAAGTAAACAATGGTTCCGTACGGAACCTACCGTTTACTGTCAATATTCCAGGATGACCTCCCACTTGGGATTCTTAAACTCCCCTCTAAGCCACAACCTACTCTCATACCCCCACACACCCCTCATACGGGTGAGCACAGCCCAAACGGGCGTGACCCATCACCCAGAAGGTCCCAGGCCCACCGGACCTGGGTGTGAAGGCATGAGAAAATAAAGAGAGACCCTGACAGACCGAAGTCCGCCTCATTCAACTAAATGAAAAGGACAAGTCCACCTTATAAGTAAGACACACTATATAAGGAAAACACAGGGTCCCCCCAAAGTACCCCAGGTGGCTACATGCCCACCTGTGGGAGGGGAAGATCCGACTCCTCTATGACGTAGAGGAGGCAACTGCACCCAGAACCGAATGCGCTAGCGAAGAGGATTCGATATCCAGGTGATAGTAGGCTGCAAAGGTAGAAGGCGAAGACCAATTCGCCGAAACACAAATCTCCTGAACGGAGACTCCCTTTGCCAGTGCCCACGAAGTAGCCACACCTCTAGTGCTATGGGCTTTAAGTGCCGCCGGCACTTCCACACCCGCACTAGAGTAAGCCAGCCTAATAGCATCCACAATCCACCTCGAAAGAGTGGGTCTAGACACCGGCTTTCTGACAAGAACATTGCCCATTTCTACAAAGAGCTGAGAAGAAGCTCTAGAACCAGCAGTCCTGTCACAGTAGGCCTTCAATGCCCTGACAGGACAAAGGCAATTCAGCCGTTCATCCTCCACCGAGACAAACGGAGGAGGATGAAAAGCCAGAAGAACAACAGGCTCCTTAGGAACCACCATGTTCTTAGGAACAAACTTAAGATGAGGCTTGAGCAACACCTTGAGATCATTGTTCATAAACTGCATGCACTCCGCAGACACCGAGAGAGCTTGCAGGTCACCAACTCTTTTAGCCGTGGCCAAAGCCAGCAAAAGAGCCGTCTTGAAACTCAAAAGTTTCAAAGGCATCCCTACAAGCGGCTCAAAGGGAGCCCGACATAGGCCCCCTAGAACCACCTGCAGATCCCAAACTGGGAACAAAGACCTAGTCACCGGCCTCAAACGTTCAACTCCTTGCATGAACTTGATGACCTCCGGGACTTTAGAAGGTGCCTTGCCCGCCACCCCCAGGTGACAGGCATTAATAGCCGCCAAATACCCCCTAAGGGTAGAAAATGCTAGACCACTTCTCAAGCGGTTCTGCATAAATTCCAGAATTTCCTGGGCTGACGCCACATGAGCCACCACAGGTGGAACACGCGACTCACACCAGTCCTCAAAGGCATTCCACCTTCCATCATAAGACGCCCTCGTAGAGGGCGCCTTAGCACTCTGAATGGTATCAACCACTTCAGAAGAAAAACCGGCTGCCAGCAGGTTTAACCTTTCACGTGCCAAACCCACAGGTCTAGGACCTGCAGGTCTTGGTGGAAGATCTCCCCCCTGGCCTGACTCAACAGGTCCCTGCACCGAGGCAGCTGCCAACCCGGTTCGCAAAGGAGAGGGGCGATCGTCGATCTCCACGTGCCCTTGTAGGGGGCCACCAGGAGCATCTCCAGACCGAACCTCCTGACTCTCTCCAGAGTGGGTCGGATTAAGTCGAAGGGGGGAAACGCGTACAGTAGACCTCTCGGCCACGTGTGCGCTAAGGCGTCCAACCCCAAGGGAGGACTGCCCTTCACCGCGAAGAACAACGGACACTTCGTATTCTCCGCTGACGCAAACAGGTCCGCCACTGGCTGACCAAACTTGCGAAAAATCTGGCTCACCACCCTGGGGTGGAGAGACCAATCCTCGTAGCGAGGACCTCCCCTGGACAGGAGATCTGCTCCGCTGTTGAGGAGACCTGGGACGTGTGAGGCCCTGATCGACTTGAGGCGCGACAAGCACCAAACCGTCAATTCTCGAGCCAGACGGTCCAGTGGCAACGACGACAGGCCCCCCTGTTTGTTGACATAAAACATGGCCGTCGTATTGTCTGTCCTGACCAGGACGTGACAATGCAAAATCCAAGGCTCGAAATGCTTGAGCGCCAGGAGTATAGCCATCAACTCCAAATAGTTGATGTGACGACCCCTCATCTCCAGAGGCCAAAGCCCCTGCGCTGTGCGCCCCTCGAAAGTGGCTCCCCATCCACTGAGACTGGCGTCTGTCGTGATCGACTTGTGGGAAACCACCTCGCCAATCGAGACTCCGCTGGTGAGGAATCCCTCCACCAGCCACGGAGACAGGGCGATCGCGCAGGAAGGGGAAACCATAACCTTCTTGTACTTCAAGGAGGGCGGGATCCCGAGGGATAACATCCACCTTTGAAAAGGTCTCATATGAAACCTGCCCAAACGCAACAGATGTACTGCGGAAGCCATCATTCCCGTCAGTACCATGCAACTCCTGTAAGTGACCTCCTGGCCCACTTGAAAGGAGTCGAGACATTCCCGAAACCTGTCCACCCTCTCCTCTGAGAGACGGGCCGACATGTCGGATGAGTCCAGAAGGACCCCAATGAATGTAAGACGACTTGCTGGAGTCAGCATGCTCTTGCCGTGGTTGACTATGAAACCTAAGGCCTTCAGGTGAGCCAAAACCACTTGTGTGTGACGCGCCACTTCGTGGGCGGAGCTCGCTGAAATCATCCAATCGTCGATGTACGTCGCCAACCTGACGCCCTGCTGTCTCAGCGGGGCGATGGCTGCTTCGGTCACTTTCACGAAAACCCTCGGGCTCAGTGACAGACCGAAAGGGAGTACTGTGTACTCGTACAGGCGACCCTCGAAGGCGAACCGTAGGAATTTCCTGTGTGGGGGATAAATCTGGACGTGCTGATAAGCATCCTTCAGATCCACTGAACAGTGGAAATCCCCTTGCCTGACCGACCGTAACATGGTGGGTACTGTTAGCATCCTGAAAACGTACTTCTTCAGGTACACGTTTAGTGCCTTTAGGTCCAGGATGGGACGTAGCCCCCCCCCCTTTTTGGGCACCAGGAAATAACGGCTCCAAAATCCCATGCGGGATTGGGTCCTGTCCAGCTCCACTATAGCACCCTTGCTTAGCAATGAGCTGATCTCTTCTCTCAAAAGACTTGCTTTTAAACCACGTGCTCTGGTATGAATAACCCTGCTCGAAAGCGGGGGTAAATCTGCGAACTGTAACCTGTAACCCCTGGTTATCGTTCGAAATACCCAATGGCTCGGGTTGCATAACTTCCACTGGCGCGCACAGCGTGCTAGCGTGTTTTGAGCGAGAGAAACCCCACCACTGTGCTTCCGTGACGGCGGAGCTTTTTGGCGGCCGGACCGGAAGTGGGGAACCTGCGTATCCGTATCCGGAACGACCGGATGCGGAGCGCAAGGGTTCAATAGGCTGCATGGCGGAAACACCTTCTGGTTGTACCGCTTGACTAGCGGAGCTATTTTGCGGCGGGACCGGAAGTGGGGAACCTGCGTATCCGTATCCGGAACACCCGGATGCGGAGCGCGGGGGTTCAATAGGCCGCAAGGTGGGAACACCTTCTGATTGTACCGCTTGACTAGCGGAGCTCTTTTGCGGCCGGACCGGAAGCGGGGAGCTAGCGAATCCGTATCCGGTGAAACCGGAAGCGTTCGGTTTTCGCTCGATAGAGCGACAGGAAGAGCAAAGCGATTCGACTGATAAACAGACTCGCCCACAACTAAAGCATTCTCCCCTGACAGGAGAGGAACTTTTACGTTTAATACCTGCTCTAAGGCCTTTATGCTTGTCCCTTGACCCGGGCTCATAGTAGGCCGACAGAATTTCTGACCCAAGGTTAAATTCATAGCATCGCTCACGCGAGGGAAAATCCACTCGCGCGCATGAGGAACCATATAATTGTTTGACGTTAACATTACTGGTTGCTGATAAAACCTCTGACTGATTAAAGAGTCCTGACGGGACTCCATCATTCTTACAGGAGGCATGCATAAAGGATTCATATTGTCGACGCGAGGGATATCCCACTCGCGCGCTTGAGGAACCACATAATTGTTTGACATTAACATTACTGGATTCTGATAAAACCTGTGATTGATTATCGAGTCCTGACAGGACTTCATCATTACTACAGGAGGCATGCACGATGGGGTCGTCTGTGCTAGTGCGAGAGAGTTGGACAGAGACAGACTTTGCTCTTTCAACATGTTTATTGTCGACACAGGAGGCATCAAAATTAACATTTTCATTTCCCCGACACGGGGTACCGAAAAACGCCCTCGTTTGGGGGGAGGGGGACCGAGAGACACCTCGGACCCCCGCCCCAGCACAATTCCCCTCTTCAAAGTGTCATTTGCGCTGTCCCCTACCGCGGCCACCGCGGTATGAAGACTGCTGCCTGCCATCCTTGGACGGGCGGCGCGGCTGAGCGCGCTCGGGAACCACAGCCTTGCTGCGGGGCCTGTCAGGCGCCCTGGCTGCAGAGGCTCCCCTGGAGGAAGACGAGTGCTTCTTAAAAGAAGCAGAGCGGCCCCTTTCCTTGGCGCGGGAGGAGCGGGACGTCCTCCTAGCTTGCTGCGGTTCATCCTGTGGCACTGTGGTGGACTCGACGATGTCCTTAGCCGCCTTGAAGAAGGTAACTCTACCCTGCAGCAGCTCCAAGCCCCCACCCATGAGGGTGGTGGGACTGTTCTCCATGTTTATGAGAGACTTGTACATCTCCCCGCGAGGACCTAGAGGCTTCTCGCCCACGTCCCTCTTAGGCTCGAGGTCGACATAGTCGAGCCAGCGGGCTCTCTCAGACTGGAGGTTGTAGTCCATGGACCTGCCCATCCACTTAACCGCATGCCAATTGACCTTCAGCATGATGTCAAATAGAGTGTTCAGTTCAGCTGTGTGCTCCCCCGTGGGCAGACCTTTGACCAGGTCCTTGGTGGAAGCGAGCAAGAGCTGGATCAGATTCAGGTCCTTAGCGGCCAGAGCAGCGGACCGGTAGGCGTTACGAGCCCTGTCCGACTGCAGCTTGTCCTCCAGGACAGTGAACCCCGGCGGGTTGGTGCCGACGGGGCCAACAAACGGCCCGTTTTTAGCTGTGCCTACATCTTTGTACTGGGGTCTGACGGAACTCAGAAAAGATTGTGCCAACAGGTGGTCCAGGTTAGGGCAGGTGGACATGCCTGCCTCCGCACCGCCCACCAAATCCAACACAGAAAAAGGCAGCTTCCTGGGGTCTTTATGTGTCTTCCATGAGGAATGGAGGGCCTTGGTGAAACCTTTCACCAGCGGCAGCCTGGAGAGGACATACGGGGCGGGAACCGAAGGCTCCTGCCCGGGCATTTCGTCATCATCCTCGGCCTCTTCAGAGGGGAGAGGAGGTGGCAACTCCTCTCCAACTCTGGCCAGAGCTCTCATGTAGACTGTGAGATGATCCAGCATTTCTGCTGCAGAATCGACGTCCTCTGCTCCCGCTTCACTCGCTTGACTGGCGGGTGGAGGGGCAGTGGTGCCTGAGGAGGCCTGGGAGCTCCCTGCGGCGTCCAGTTGACGTGCTGGAGCCGCAGGGGCATTACCTTTCACAGTGACCGTGAGTCGAGAACCCTCGTCCTCGACGGAGTCCTCCTCCTCCTCGGCCGTGTATCCAGAGTATTCAGAACCAGAACCCTCGCTCTGACCGGAGCTCAGGTCCGACTCTCGCCTGAAGGTCTGGACTGTTTTGGTGATGCTCACGTCGAGGGGGACGTCCCCGACGGTCACATCCAAGCGTTTCTTTTTGGGCACCGCGCCCGAAGGAGAAAAGGCTACCGGAGATTTCTGGATGTTAGCCTTCTTGGTCGCCTTCTTAGCGGCGACTTCACCAGACCCGCCAGCTCCAGTGACAGTGGAGCTAGCTGCGGTCGGTTGCGCGGCAGGCGGTGTCTCATGTAGCACGGCGCCATCTTGACTTGGAATGGCGCGCTGATTGCCAAGCGGATCTCCGGAAGGCAGCGCCGCACCTTGACCAACGGTGCGGGCCGCCTGGGGAAGGAAAGACTGGGCTGTGGGGTTGAGAGCAGTGGACCCACCTGGTGGAGCGCAGGCCCCGAGGCCTGCCCTGGCTAGGTAGAACCGGTGTATCAGTACATCGTGGTCGTAGGCCACGCAGCAGTCACAGAAAGGTCCTGCTCTCCCCTGAGGACTCAGTGCAGAGAAGGCGTGTGCAACGCCCATGCAGCCGACACAGAGATGGTGAAGATCCTGTCCGTCGATGAGTCCTGGACAGCCTGGACATTGCCTCGGCAGGAAGGCCCGAGGATCCATGGCGAAGCACTGTAGATAGAGTTAACCAGAAGCAGACGAGCTAACAAGCTAACGGCTAAGGCTAGGCCACGCTTGATTCGGGCAGGGCCTGAACAAGCGGTAAGCAGTGTAGCTAACGTTAACAATAGCAGACGAGCTAACAAGCTAACGGCTAATGCTATGCCACGCTTGCTTCGGCGAAGGCCTGAACAAGCAGTAATAATCCTTTGTTATAAAAGGATTGCCTTTATGCAATGTGCTTTACAAAGTGATTACATTCACCCATCCACACACATATACATACTGTATGGCAAAGGTAACCTGTTCATCTGGGGCACTTAGGGGTTCAGTGTCAATGCCATGAGGAGCTGGGGATCCAACCGGGAATAGGGATGGGACGATAATCGCTATTATCGTTTATTGTGATAAAAACACTCAAGATTTAATTTATTGTCTTCCGTTATGCACTGGGATGAATTCAAACTTTTATTTGCCGAGCTCCATATCCAGTACCACTTGAACCCTCTATAATTGGTAAAACGGACCCGTAAATAACGTACTTGATACAGTCTTTTTTTTCAATCTCTACCAAATGTCTTTGCCAAAAAATCAGTTCTTTTTTCAGTCTCCTTAGCGTGACCGTGTGTGTAGCTATACATGTGTGTATGTCTGTATGTAGCCTGAGCCTGGGTGACCAGGCAGGTGTTGTTGAGCAGCCTTGAACATGTACATGCATGCATGCACGCGCGGCCGCGCGCGCACACACACATAATGGATGTGTGTTGGAGATATTTTGATTATCGCGATAATATCGCCGCAATAATCGTGACATGACATTTTCATATCGTCCCATCCCTATTTCCAACCAGCCACTCCCTCCACTGCCACCCTGACCTGAGTGCCTTTGCTCTATAGGCAGATTGCAGGATGAACCCTTGTGACCTCATGGCCTGTCCTCTCTATACTAGTCAATAGCAACTCTTTCAGTAAATATACCATGCATACAATATATGCCCCCATTAAAGGAGTAGTTATTACTTTAAAAAAGTACTTCTTTGTGTGTGTGTGTGTGTGTGTGTGTGTGTGTGTGTGTGTGTGTGTGTGTGTGTGTGTGTGTGTGTGTGTGTTTGTTTTATTTTTTTAGTCGTGTTTAATTGTGGAGAGAGACATAAAAAGAGAACGTGAGAGAGAGAATCAAGGAATCGTTTTATTTCAGTTTCTGCATCATTAACTCTTATACTGCTTTGGACGTTCCTGTTCTCCCCAATTCTCAAGAGACCTCCGCGCCAATACGGCGCTCGTTCGCGTTCGTTCGTTTACCTTGTTGAAGCTGATGAGGGGTCGCGCCGCCGTGTACTGTAAACACATTTTCCGCGGTGATGGTGTAAAAAATCCATTATGCGTTAACATCAACGGAGACCAATTCACTTCCTTGTTGATTTCCTCTGGCTGTAAGGCTCTAAGGCCAGTGACTGGTCTGAATGTACGGCAACACATAACAGGCAAATTCACATTCATTCTCGCATGACGCCGCCCTCTGCTGCCTGGCAGACCAAAGTGCACTATTGCACAATCAAAAAAAAAAAAATAATAATAAATAAATAAATGTCTGTCTATCTACTATAACGTCGCAAAGGTAAGCCGCTTTTTGATGGCACCAGACCCAATAAATAAATAAATAATCTGGCAGTAGGAGAGTTAAGTTCTGCACACAGGCTGTTGGCAAGCTTAATGAGCATTAAGGAAGATAAGTCACTGAATCCGGCGTTCCACTGTATGCCGGGGTAATTGGTAGAAGAATAATTCCATGATCCATCTCCTCCGTTTGTTGTGTCTACTTCATTTTGCATTCATCCACTCTCGCTGATGTGAATGTTTTGTTTTTAATTGTTGCTGTCGTTGTTAAATAACTTAAATATGGATGAATAAATCCATAACCAAATAAGACTCAGAGACAGCCAAAGGACTATATCAATAAATTGTTGTATTTGAAGAGAGTCAGACAAAGAGGACAAAACAGCGAGCATACCATCCTAGTGGCAGCTTTCTATCTCTCTTTCCTAAAAAGGAGGTTAGACATACAGTATATAAAAGAATTACAGTAACCGTGGAAGTCTTTGATTGGTTCACAGATCATAACAAGAAGACAGTAGTTTCTTCACTAGTAACTTTTCAACAGAACTCACAGTATAACCAAAACATGGTCTCGTAGTCAGGATAACAAGGGTAAGTAAGTCCAGACAGTAGTTCACATTATATACCTTTATGGAGCCTCATACATGTGTCATACATTTATGTATCATAAATTCATATCTATATCAGTCGTGTTGTCAGGCTTTATGCAGTCTGCAGACATCCGTCTATCCTTGAAAAAAGATTTCGTCACTGTCCTGCAGAAACCTCGTATCTCCAAGTTTCAAATGTGAATGTTTATTTTTATGTTTTTTCGAAATTAAACCCCTACTTCATCATACAAGAGTGTCGCACACAAGTAGTGAAAATAACCGATCTACAAGCACACAACGCCTCGTATCGCGAAAATAACAATAAAAAAAGGAAGGTTTTGGACATACATGGTTTCCACCCGACAACAACGATATGCAGCACCCAGATGGGGCCGAGGGATCAGGGAGAGAGAGACAGAGAGACATATTGAGAGAGACAGAGAGATGGGGGTAGTCAACTACCCAATTGAAGTTGGGCGCAGGAAGAGCTTGAACCAGTGATCTTCAGTGGTGGAAAGTATTGTAACATTTACTAGTACTGTATGTCCATTTCTCAATACATTATACTGTGCTTGTACTCCAGACATTACATCTCAGAGACAAATATTGTACTTTTTACTCCACCACGTGGTCTGCAGGACATGCCGTGCTTGCAAAGCCATTCATTTATTGCCGTGATAGTTGTTCACCCCAAGTTGACATCCAGTTTCTGTCGCTTTATCTCCTGAATTGTTTTTTTTATGCGCTGAAAGGAACGCATACACCCAAACACACACGGCTAGCATTAATCGACCTTAAAAAATAACGTTTCTTTTCACAGCTTGCACTGCCAGTTTATGTCATTTTATTTATTTGACGATTAAATGATTCCTCCGGAGGAAGGCAAGGCTCGATTACTCCCCCATATATCTATCCATTCATGAATTCATCCATCCATCCATCCATCCTACCTTCCTTCCTTCCTTCCTTGTCTCTCTCCTCACTGGTACCACATTTCCATGCAGTACTGCACCGGTCGTGTTCTGCATAACTTTAGGACAGTGTTGTGCATATTGTATGAGCCATGGGACATGCTGAGGAACTCTGTGCTTATCAAGCACTCTTTTATAGAAGTGCCAGATAGATAGCATCTGTTGATGAGAACAGAATTCTCTCCGCTCAATGGCAGCTGATAGACTTCTGGATAGTTATATGGTTTAATAAACCAAAATCATGCCTTCTTGTCCTCGCACGACACATGGCACAAAACCAATAATGGCCCTAGATGGCATTCTAATGAATTAACTCTACATCCAGACATAGAGGGGAGCAATTTAGCTGCAGTGTTTGATCAAGAACATGTCTCTCATACCACATGCTGCTAAGTGATGCAGTCATGCCACGGAAATACACCGCGGGCCATGTTCTCATCACAATCCAAGATACAATCTGGAATTTGTCTCGGGTGACTCTTTGGCACAGATGCACAGTCGCTTGTTAGTGATCATAATGGTGTTGTAATGGAGGTGGATGCAGTGGCAGCAGCACACAGTAGGGATCGGGTTTGATTAATAGATTCTGTGATTGCGTTCATGTGGAGAAAGACAGGGAGAGAGAGAAACTTGTCATCCATCATTGAGCCCTGACACATTAGAGAATATATCCATAATGCCAATGTTATGTGTAGTCTGTCAGTATCTGTGTTATAGAAATTAATTAATGTTTCACAAGGATGAGGGATTTAAAGAATTGACAAAGATTTATTCAAAAGGGCAAAAAATTGAGTATGCAGCATTCACAGCATCAGAGGAGCAGGCCTCCTGGCCTGTCCTGTCAGCCCCTCCGGGCACAACCCTCCCCTGCACCATTATAATACAGCTCTTATAGTCCATTCTGACAGAGATGCTATTCTAACATGGTAACATGGTCTTATAAGGTTACGTTCTAAAGATAAAGCAACATAGAAATAGTTACACACAGTACAGATTATGCTGACACAGAGAGGTAGAAGTCAGCTGCAGGCAAATCTATATTAGTGTGAGATTTGCTTTAAACTAAACTTGAATATACTGTAAGTGGGATACACATTTGACAGTCTATAAATATTTCTAATACATCTGTTTTAGTGTCTGTTTTTTTGCACGACACCAAACATTTGACCAGAGAAAGGAGAGGTATCCAATGTTTGACTAATGCCAACGGCATTGATTCAAGTTCATCCAGACTGATTCACTCGGCAGAAGGATAACAGGAATTAACAGTGAGCAGGGAGACGGAATATAGGAAGAAGTCATGTGTGTCCATAGATTAACCCACTGGTCACAATTAAGAAAATTACATGCCCAATTTTCAGTTGTGGTATGGAAACACCCGTCTGTTTAGCCACTCCTGGATCTTTCTATGTAATGTATTATTCAATTGAAGACATGTTTTTGCTATCAAGCCAACTAAACTGACATTTTTGGTACCTGTCTCCTCTAGGTAAGGAACAGGGCTCGCACCGAGAGGACCCCTCTGAGTTGTCCAGCAAGTGCCTGCCTTGCCACGAGGGCTGCCCTTACTGCCGGGACGACACGCCCTGCCTGGCCCAGGAGGACGGGGCACTGCGGCTGGCTGTAGCCTCCTTCCAGGGCCTCTGCATGGTGCTGGACCTGGCTAGCATGGCGCTAGTCTACCACTTCAAAAGGAACAAGGTGAGACGTCAAGGCACTGTCTGTGACCTCAGGTCAAGAGAGAGGAGAGGCTCTTCGAAAAGATTTCTCTTCAGTCTAATGCCATCAGAACTTCAGATAAGCTACTCATCACAGCTTTTCAATCAGCTGGGACCAAGCCCCCAGAACCTTGGGTGAGCTCTGAAGCGCCATGGACATGGTGGCCGTTTTGAGGAACTGCAGTTGGGGCCAGAAACATGTACGCGCATCTACAGTAGTATGTACCCGGAAGAAGGGGTGAAAACGCCTCATGCGCTGGGTGAGCAACTCAATGCAAGTGGACGGGCAGGGATATCTGGTGTCCTCTCTATTCTTCTTATAACTCTATGGCTGGGACAGGCTTCATGTGATTAGCGGTAGCAGTAGCTCCTTGGATACACACTCGCGCAACCCTGTTTCAACAGTGAACTATAAATAATGGACGCTTTCATGTTTCGCGTTGCACAGGTTGCATTGCTTTCATTTTTCGTAATCAACTCTCTTGAGTGGGAGTGCGTCAGTGCGTCTGTGACCCCTTGCCTAGCAGGTTTCAGCGCATTCGTTTCTGCCGAGATGGCTCGACTGGGGGAGACGAGCATAAATGACAGGCGGGGAACAGGTCGTGGCACAGGTTGTGGCCTGCAGAGTTTGTTTGACTGTGACAGATACAGAAGAGCTGCCTGCAGAACTTCTTCTACACTTAATCTTTCATATCCAACTGCCAATTGTGTGAATCTATAGCACTACTAGACTATATTTTGGTTGTAAACAAACTATTCAGAAAATTAAAATAAACAGCAAACACACACGCACGCACGCGCACGCGGGCGCACACACAGACACACAGACACACAGACACACACACACACACACACACGGATCACTTTCCATTGGGCGATGACATCATCGCGCAGCGAAAATCCTATAGTCCCATTCATTGTGCTGAAGAAAAGCTCCTTTATCTAAAAAAAAAGGTTTGGATCACCTAGAACCGCATTTTTTCACGGCATAATAGCAAGATATACACTTGTTGAACTCAGCAAACATGACTACATGGTGAGTTACATGACCTGTGACTGGACCAGGGTAAAGTGGCACAAAGCGTGCACGTTTTCACTCTGGCTCTTCAAAATAAAAGCGGGCGCCTATGGAAGGAATTCGTGGCTTACTTACTGTCGGGATCACTACAAAATAAGAGGCACTAAAAGGGTTAAAACTGTCTGGTGTGTCCTCAAAACCCTGAGTAGATGATAAATTTACACCTAAAAAGTGAAAGATCCCGCAACTTGGGAGCTGTCCTTGGTACTAAGTAGTACAGTGGACAGGTGCTCTGTCTATGGCTATAAACCACATGGACTGTGAGCTGTCCCTGGTCCTGAGTTGTACAGTGGACAGGTGCTCTGGCCATGCCTATAAACCACATGGACTGTGAGCTGTCCTTGGTACTGAGAAGTGCTGGACAGTTGAGCTCTGTTCCCGGATCTAAACAACACCTCATCCATGGATCAAATCATTGTTGTCGCCTGGAAACCCTGTATGTCCAAAACCGTTCGTTTTGTATTTATCATTTTTAAAAATGCGGATCTACAAGCACACAACCCCTCACGATGCGAGGCGTTGTGTGCTTGTAGATCGGCTATTTTCTCTAGTTTTGTGCGACAGTCTTGTATGATGAAGCAGGGCTTTGCTTTACGAAAAAACGTACAAATTTGAAACTTACAAGGTTTCTGCCCGACAGTGACTAAATCATTGTTTGTGCCTCATTTCAACTTTGAATGTTGTAGTATGTACAGCATTATATACAGGCACAGTTGTGACCAATGTTCAAGTCCACATTTTGATAACTAACTCCAGTCATTGAGAATAGACGCATTAGAGATGCGTGACTGATAACCCTGCATTTAATCAGGCCTGTGTTACAAGTTTCAAGAATGATGCATGATGGGAAATGTGTATAATGGTTACTAATGTAAAATCGTCAACAGCTTTTTACCAACGACATACAGTCGCATCTAGCCATGGCGTGGCCGCCCTGTCCACTCTTGATCTATCGATAGCAATTTGCTGTGTGTGACTGAAGCCTCACAAATCACACTGCTGTGTTCAGTGGCGAAGAAGCCGAGCTACAGTGTACAGGCTGGCTGCTTGTGGGAAAGCTTTAGTGTGGTACTGGGGACAGTCTGCGCCATTAAATCTCTCTAGGTCGTCCTCAGACGAGTCTTCCATCGTCGCTTCCAGTCATCCCGGTTCCCTCCATACATCCGGCCAGTTCGTTGGTGCTTTGCGCTCCTGCGTCTTTTTTGAGTACATTCACGTATGTTAGTATGAGACGTCCTTGTGACCGGTGCACATGTGTTGGTTCCCACAGCACCAGTTTACTGGCTGGTAGCTCTTGGTGTCTTTGGCAGTGTCCTGCAAGTCTCATTCTCCTGGCTGCTATTTTATCGCTCACCCTTAATATTCCAGCATACAGATTCTTGTTGGTGACATGTGTACTCTTGCTGATGTTGAGCACTACACGTAACATTCTGGTGTAGCACCCGTCTAGAGACTTCATGCAGAGTTGGCTTCAGGGTCCAGCATTCACTGCCATATAGGAGAACAGACTCTACTGTTGCATAGAAGAAGCTGAGTTTGATTTGTAGCATTAAATGGCGAGTACAAAAGTGCTTCTCATGAACAATGTTCAATGAGACTCTGAAAATAACTTTTTACATGCATAGATTTTCAATTACAGTCCAACTTTAACATTCTCCATGTAGCAGAAGCTACTTTTGAAGAGACGGATTTACACAGCTACTACCAAGGCAATTATCATAACACACTTTCACAATTCACAGTACACAGTACACCAGCTGTTTTTATCTGCCCTAGGTGATGGTTCAGGGTTAAATTGCTCCATAGTGATGTGGTGGTAAGCCCACAAAAGCCCCACAGGCTCCCTTAAGGCTACAGCTTGGTTAACCCATTTAGTCAGTAACTTTATACTCAAGGAGAAGCATAGGCTCCAGAAATATCTTCTCACAATGGACTATATTAAAATGCAATAATTGTCCCAGATATAGGCTCTTAATGACCACCAGAGGATTTCAATAATTAATTACATTTACAGAGTACTGTGGTATAGGGCATGCTGAAGTGATGTTATGCATAATGGTTAATGGATTCATCAGAATCAGAATCAAAATGTATTATATTGCCAGGTATGTTTCCACATAAGAAAAGTTTTGGTGAGCTCGATGCATTTGGGCATGTAAACAGTATGTAGGCCTACACAAGATAGTTTCAAATCGTAGCAACTTCACCAGAGTTTATGGACAAATAAATGAGTGAAACATGTACACCCACAACTGTATTACTTTAATCGCTATGCATGTACAGTACAATACATCCATACATACAGTACATACCACCTGGGAAGCCAGGTGGGGAGGTCAATCTCTGTTGCTGCATTGGTGACTTCTATGCTGGTTAGAAAAAAAGTGTTTCTCTGCATTGTGGTGGAATTCAGATCAATCAATAATCATGAGAAAATGAGGAGACAAGACAATTATATTAGGTGGTGGTGTGGTCAAGTTTATATAACATGATATCATGGACAGAAGTACAATTATCACTCTGGACAGTGGTAAAAGAGTTCTGCCAAGAAGAATGGTCAAACACTAGAGTTATACTGTGGCTTCAAGGCCTCTGGAACGAGCTGTACCATAACAAGATAGGCTTTACCAAAACAATAGTACTGAGGCCTACTAAAGTCCTCTCGACTCCTAACTATCAAGTATTAGCATCATCATACAGACCTAGATATTATAATCAATGAATACATGATCTACTCTATAACGTCACACATAATCAATCATGATAAACTCTAATCTACTGCAGCATGCATTATGTCCTCCTAATGACACTCCTCACTAGCTGGTGAAAAGAATTGGGGGAACACTAATTAATCCAGAGCGATTTACAATAATACTTACTAATACCCCTGAGGAACCAGAACATGCACATTTTACTCTCTGCCTGCGACATAAGTATAAAGAAACGCATAACGACCTGAGTCACTTCGGAAGTTATGTATTTTGTGATAGGCCACTCCCCCACCACACCTCCTTTTGGTGTGAAAAGTTCATCAGTATTTCATTGCCTCAAGACAAACGTTTCCACAAACTTTAATGCAAAACCATGCATACATCTTCTAGATATGCTGCTGCTGCTGTACACACAAAAAGAAGGGGGTGAAAATACTGTCTAATCTCCCATCCAACTTCGCTGGCAGAGATAATTACGTTCCATCACATAAACACACATGACAGCATACAGTGGACTACAGTACAACACGCCTGATGAATGGTAATGTGGTATTCAGTGGGGACCTACAGTAGCTAGTCTACAAAGGTCCCCAGAGCCCTGTGAATTTACACAAGACAGGAAACCGCCAAGCATATAATGGGTAATTAAACCTAACCCAGAAATGGCCTTCTCTTCACTCCTTTCCCTTTGTTGTCTGGGGAGAGGCAGAGCTGGAAAGAAATTCCTTCAGTCAATTTCAGAGCTGCTACTGTCGTTTGATATTATCGAGACACCTGCAGAATATGTAATATGATACATTAATCAGCCTGCCATGGCAGAATTATATATATATATATATATATATATATATATATATATATATATATATATATATATATATATATATATATATATCATCAGCTTTGTTTAGATTTACATTGAGATACTTGAATGGAATAATAATTTATGTAAGCCTCTGGTTTCCCTTATATTTTCCATAATTGCTTGGTTGAGTGTAGGGAATTCATTTGATCATTTCTGCAGTGGAACCTTGAACTCCCCCCTTAAATTGCCCATTTTATAGCATCTGCTGGCTACTGATAAATGCACGTTGTTTCTCTTCTCTTTATCAACAGAGGATCCGTGCGTCTGGTCTCATCCTGCTGGAGGCAATCTTGACTGGAGCTCTGCTTCTCTACTTCCCCGTAAGTCACTGATCCAACTGGAAGACACATCACTCAGTAACTAGCACTGATCCAACTGGAAGACACATCACTCAGTAACTAGCACTGATCCAACTGGAAGACACATCACTCAGTAACTAGCACTGATCCAACTGGAAGACACAGCACTCAGTAACTAGTCACTGATCCAACTGGAAGACACAGCACTCAGTAACTACCGTAATTGCCGGACTATTAGCCGCAGCTGTTTTCCCATGTTTTGAACCCTGCGGCTTATACAACGGTGCGGCTTATATAAAGATTTTTTACAGCTAACGGCCAGTTAGTTAGTTTTACAATGGTCTTTAACAAGGACTAAATATATAGATTAATACGAGGGGCGCTCTAGCGGGAAGCAGGAAGGACACCTGCGGCTTATAGTCAGGTGCGGCTTGTATATGTAAACATTCTTTTTTTCTTCTAAATTTAGCTGGTGCGGCTTATATTCAGGTGCGGCTTATAGTCCAGCAATTATGGTAGTCACTGATCCAACTGGAAGACACAGCACTCAGTAACTAGTCACTGATCTGGAAGACACAGCACTCAGTAACTAGTCACTGATCTAACTGGAAGACACAGCACTCAGTAACTAGTCACTGATCTAACTGGAAGACACTGCACTCAGTAACTAGTCACTGATCCAACTGGAAGACACAGCACTCAGTAACTAGTCACTGATCCAACTGGAAGACACTGCACTCAGTAACTAGTCACCGATCCAACTGGAAGACACTGCACTCAGTAACTAGTCACCGATCCAACTGGAAGACACTGCACTCAGTAACTAGTCACTGATCCAACTGGAAGACACAGCACTCAGTAACTAGTCACTGATCCAACTGGAAGACACAGCACTCAGTAACTAGTCACTGATCCAACTGGAAGACACAGCACTCAGTAACTAGTCACTGATCCAACTGGAAGACACAGCACTCAGTAACTAGTCACTGATCCAACTTGAAGACAAAGCACTCAGTAACTAGTCACTGATCTAACTGGAACACACAGCACTCAGTAACTAGGCTCTGGCACCATTTACACCAGTGGTTTTCAACACGTTTCAAATCCAGCTCTGTTATTTATTCGGCATTTGATGCATAGACCACCATTTGATGAGATTTCACCTCTCAGACCCAAGACTGAGAGGTATTTTGTTGCCGTTGTATACGATTTTGTCCACAATTCCATGCTTTATTGATGTGGTACCATAGGAGAGACAACAGGCAAATGTTGATCAAAATAACAATTCTTCTACATAGACTTTAATTAAGTAATGCAGAGTAATGCAGATGTTTAAGAATAACTCTTGAGAGTGCAAAGAGTTTAACATTTTACACACTACAACATTTTACAGTGTTAAAGATCTATCCACAACTTTCCAACATCCCATCGTGCATTGCGCAGAATATGCGGGCAGCTTCCGGCGCCGCAGCCGAGAGTGATCTACAAGCTCACAACGGTTGCATCTGCAACGCGACGTGAGATTGTATGTCTGCTGTTAACCGGAAGTGTCCCGCAAATAATGCTACAGTAAATTCTCGCGGAAACAGGTGGATAAGGGTCCGTTTGGTTACCAACTCTACATTTAGCTGGGGACCTCCTGGAACCCCCTCAAAGACCACTGGTTGAGAATCACTGATTTAAACCCTACAGTCCTCCAGGGACTAGGACCCCCAATTTTGTCATTCTACAACCACACATTGTCGCTGAAAAGAGCTGATCTGCTATTTTTCGTCAAACGTTTGCCCCAGAATAGGGATGCTAGGGGTGGTGGCTCAAATGGGTGGATTAGCATGCTCTGATATACAGTATGATCATTTCGGAGTAAATCTGATAAGTGAGTTTCTTGGCATGTCAGCAATCAATTCAGTTGCTCGTTCAATAATAGCTTCAGCTCATCACTCAAATCAACACTTAGAGATACTGTAGGTAAGCCCCGGTCTACAAGCTAACACTGCACCGCATCGGTGTGAGCGTTTATGCTATTTTTATCCCTATTTGTTTTTCCATGTAATGACATGCCCAAAATAGGGACACCATGTTGACTTAATGGGCCACTTAACCCATTTTCAACCTAACTTCAACTGGTTCATACTATAGTGCTTATTAGAAGATGGTACCATTTCTGTCTACTCTGTCTTTGTCTCAGATGAGGGCTGTACACAGTTCAGAAACCTGCCCACCATTTATCAGAAGGGAGGTTTGGTTATTTCAAACAAGATTTCAAACTTTAAAAATATTTAGAAGATATACAGGAATATTATTATGTAATTAAAATGTACAGGAAGAGAAAGGCTGTAGTTTCTATTATGTAGCTTGGAATCTCCATCGATGATGTCATTGATGGTTTCTGAACTATCCATTATAGCGCACCAATGAGAGTAATTAGATGGAAATTGTGCCATCTTATAATGATCACTAATAAGGAACAATTATATGAAGATAGGTTGAAGACGGGTCTTTTAAACCCTATACTTTAGCTCTATTATAGACCGCCTCCTCTCTCTCCACACAAACAAAATCTTGCTTGTGGAGTTTGTAGATTAGCTATTTTTGCCAAATGTTAGCCCCAGAATAGGGATTCTAGAGTTCATGTGGTTAAAATCCAATCTCAACAACAAGGCAATGGGGAATCGGAAGAAGTTTCATGTGATGGATGACATGAAAGTCACACTGTTTGAAGGAAGGTTTACCGGTATGTAAATTTGGTCCCATCCTCTTTTACAGTACACTTTAAGACATTATAAGACATAATAAGACAGAATAAAGCCATAATAAGAAATAATGTGTTGGTAATTAGAGCTAATATATTTTATTAGACAGAAACAAAGACAGAATAGTAGAAAGAGCGAATACCTTCTCTGGCACCGTCACCTGCCGCGGAACTGCAGCAGCAGACACTGCCGCACGACCGCTAGTTCGACCAGCAGTCGCACTGCATCGCCGGCGATAGGACCAGCAGTCCCGCCAGTAGGACTGGCGGCCGCCGCACGGACCGGCAGGTCCCGTAGCGGTAAACTGACCGTCCGTGCGGTGGTGGCTGCCGCGGCAGTTACCAGCGATGCCGGTGCCAGATAATGTATTCGCTTTCTGGAAGATTAGCTTAGTTGTTGTTGTTATGCACCAGCTAATTGGGGAACCTAATAAACGAAATAAACTCAATAAGGCTTCTAGATACCAAATATGATATTAATGGACTCAAATGAAACAATCTCGGATTGCTTCTGTGCACCTGCTTGGTGTAAACAAAAACAGTATACTGTAGTGTGTCTTCTGTGTACTGTGTTCCCCGATCTAACGTGTGCATGTGTGCATGCAGCCACGTTTGTGGGCACTGTGTGTGTGCGTGCGTGCGTGCGTGCGTGCGTGCGTGCGTGCACTGAAAGTGCACATGCAGAGCTGCTATCTCTATGAGGGAAACAGATGGAGGATGGATGAGAACATCATAATAGGGAGAGTTGATGCAGCTAGAGGATTCTCTCCCTCCAAATAGTTACACAGGCTGCCAAAAGAAAGTCACTGCTCTGCGCCAACACAAACAGCCAACTTGACGGCTAGAGGTTTGCCATTTTGGTACAAAGAAGAAGTTTCATTGTTATCGTGCCGTCTTTTGGGACGAGGGCTTCCCGCTCAATCTAAATTCAGTGTAACCACAGAGAAATCATTTCCCATTAGAATGAAGTAGAACAAAAATCTGAGTAAACATTAGACTTTTTCGAGGGCTCAATTAATTGAGTGATAAAGTACCGGTACATGCATATTGTTATGTTTGTACAACCCTGCATGCATCTTTATTACATTACCACCAAGCATCTAGCTCCTAGTTTCCTACATTTGAATATTATTCAAAATATTTTCAAAAAACATTCCCCCATTATTTTTCATGTTTTTTCCTCCATTCATTTCATGAAGAAATCAAAGAAAAATTGAAGATATTCCAAACAAATTTGCAAACAATAATAATAATAGACGTAATTCAACATAGTAATCAAGAGTAATCAAGAGTAATATATTACATATTATTGTGACCGTAGGTCGCATTTACTATAAAAACCTGCAGATCACCTCCTCCCAGCTCAGCAGAAGAATATAGCTGTATCTGCGTGAGTCTCATGTGGTCTATGACATCAAACATCTATGATGTCAGATGTCAGTCATCTCCATATTTGGGAAAATATGGTCAAACTTTGGCCAACTTAAACAACCAACCAGGTCTGTGCATTTTTTTTGGTCAAAGTTGATCCCATGCCAAAGCGCCAGCGCTCGCCCAGCAGTCTGCTGTCACCCAGGCGGATGCGTGCACAGTGCACACGCCCATGTGTGCTTCTCGCCCTTACATATTACTTTTGCCCCACGACCAAGAGATGTACAACAACACAAACTGTTTAGCCAGCTCCTTTTAGAACTGAATCCAATCGAAACTCGCCAAGCCAGGTCTCCCCCCGCCCTCTCTCTCCCTCTCTCTCTCTCTCTTTCTCTCTCCGTTCGAGTGATTCTCCTTTTCTTTGCCTGTCTCAGTGTCTCCTTCTCTTCCATCCAGACATCGGTTGCTTCCTCTGACACAACCCCCACCACCCCGTCCACCCCCCTCCCCCAACCGCTCTGCCCTGGGCTGAAGCTCAATGCATTTTTAAGCAGTCCATCAAGTTCCAGCACAACTCGTTTTAAAAATAAATCTTCTGATTAATTGATGGAGGAGCCCAGAGCAAGGAGGGAGGGGGTCTGTGTTTGCATATCAAATGATATGAAAAAAAAGAAGGAAAAACCTGTCCTCTTCTGTCCAGTCCCTGGGGACCTCCTACCCGGCAGAGGGGTACCACTGCAGAAAGGGTGTGTCATCGGGCCTGTGTGTGTGTGTGTGTGTGTGTGTGTTTGTGTGTGTGTGTGTGTGTGTGTGTGTGTGTGTGTGTGTGTGTGTGTGTGTGTGTGTGTGTGTGTGTGTGTGTGTGTGTGTGTGTGTGTGTGTGTGTGTGTGCGTGCGCGCGTGCGTGCATGCGCGTGTGTGTGTGTGTGTGTGTTTGTGTGTGTGTGTGTGTGTGTGTGTGTGTGTGTGTGTGTGTGTGTGTGTGTGTGTGTGTGTGTGTGTGTGTGTGTTTGTGTGTGTGTGTGTGTGTGTGTGCGCGCGCGCGTGCGTGCATGCGCGTGTGTGTGTGCGCGTCCGCGTGTGAACAGTCATCTCTGCATTCACACAAATGCAAACAACACAAGTGTGGCTATGTTCTCAGAACCCATGGCCTACTTTTACCTCTTACTTGTAGGAGGTGAATTATTGTTTTGGCCTGAGAGAGAGACACAGAGAGACAGAGAGTGAGAGAGAGAGAGAGAGAGAGGGGCACGAGGGGGGTAGGGAAAGAGAGAAGGAAGAAGGCAAGAGTATAAGGAGACACTGCAGAGACAGGCAAAACAAGGAGAGAGAGAGAGAGAGAGAGAGACAGAGACAGAGACAGAGACAGAGAGAGAGAGAGAGTGGAGGCTGGCTTTTTATTCAGGATATGAAGACATGGAGTCAGGGAGGTTCAGCTAATCCTAGCCACAGGTGAGCACCTGGCAGACAGCAGCACCTGGGGGACAGGGAATGGAGGACACCGTCAGATATGAGCGTCTGCTGGCTGCTCAGTCCTCACACAGGAGGAAATGGAGTGTAATAAAGCTTCATTCCCACCGGACGCCATAAAGATAACGATAACGATATGTCGGCGTTCACATCAGTTATGACGGCTTTATCGTTGTGGTGTGTGGACGCAGCGTGTCACTTTGCGCCACGCTGTGAGCTTGTAGATCTTCTATTTTTGAATAGCCAAGGCACAAATCTTAAAATGACACAGATACTTTCCCGGTTTAAATGATGGCTTAAACGGTGTTACTTCCCCCAGGGCTCTATATTAGTACTGCTAGTTTCCCTCTATACCAAATCTATTTGCTGAAAATATCTGATATACAAGCCCACAACGCATTGCAATGTGATCTTATAGATCTAGATCTTATAAATGTTGTTAAACCCTATAATGTCAGTTTACAAGCTCTTGACAAGCTTTTGGATCTGCTGTTTTCACAGAATGTTTTTTTTTTTTTTTTTGCTGAATGTTCACCCATTATGACGTTCCCAGAATTCACGTGGTTAATTATTTCAAACTGCTTTTCGCTTATACTGTTCTGTTGTTGCTACTGCACGAAGCTCTACCTGTGCTAAATCTCACTATCACACTCACAAGGGTTGTGTCAGATATAGACGTTTAGAAATATTATTACTCAATGTTTTAACAACATTTCAGAAAAGAGCATGTAATGCTGGCCCCAGTTCACCATTATTCTGGATCTACCGACTATTTTCTCTCACACACATCAACTCTCGCAGCATCTTCTGAGCTGTGTCGTTCAGCCATTCGGAACCAGTAGTCGTCTAAGCTAGCGCTTCAAAAACTCTTACATAATCCCTGTTCTTGGGTATAATACAGACTTGGCTTCACACGACCAGCTTGCAAATGGCAGGCCTCTTGGTTGGCTGCAAGGCTTTGATTAGCTATCCTGGAACAAGAGAATAATTAGCTGCTTGCTCGCTGCCTCTGTGCTCAACACATAATCTTGGCCCCGCAGGATGCTTCACGTACGCAGGGTTAAGTGCAGACGCATCGAGAGCCATAATAATGCAGTGATTCACTGATCTGCCGCAAGAACACGTCTGAGGAGGCCTAATGAGATAGATGGAAACTTTTCCAAATTCGGAAACGTCTTTGAGATTGCAAACTAGGCATTTTTAGGTTTAAATACAAAAATCCCTGCGTTCATTCATTGCTTACATGCCATGTATTTAATTGCACATAATGTCGGGGCTATAAATACTCTACGTAATTGCGAGAAATCTCTTCCCAGTTTTTCTTTCTTTCTTTTAGCCTTCTAATATTGACATTCTGTATGTCACAGCTCAGGGATTCTTCCATTTATTACCTTAACATCTCTCTGAGGCAGTGCTTCATGTCGTTCACGAGTACCGTTGTTTTGCATGAGGATTAGAAGAGGGGAAGGGGATCTCAAATGGTTTTACTTGCATAACTTGTGTTATTATCTTGTTTTGTTTTGACATGCACAGTCTGCGGAGCATTTCACAGCAACATTTCCCAGAACATAACTTTATGAGTGAGTGCCAAATAATGCTTCTTGATTCTTGAATCTTTTGTCTTTATGAAAGAGGAACGAGTGCCAGTGTCATCATAATCATTTTAAGAAACCCACGCCTTCTCCTTTCCTCACGAATCTCACGTGACTTTCACGAGGCTTTAGTGCAGCCCTAAATTGGCTGTTGGCTTAGCAAAGCCGGCCACAGATGTTCTCCATTTTGCTGCGGGGGAAGATGGAAAGGGATTGTCGTTGTGTCTGTTGCCTTGGATGATAATAATAAGCGAGGATACTGTACCTGGCATCGCTCAAATGCGTCTGCATCATGCCAGCAGTGATACCAGCTCTAATCTGCAATGTCTCATAATTCATTTTGAGCTTGTAGATCTGCTACTTTTGCTGTTTTTATCCTGAAAAGTGTGAAAACTGTTTTGGACATAATGAGGTTTCCACCCAACAGAGACGATAATAAGATACGGTAATAACTTGGCTATGTGCAGTATTTATTACAAACCGTGCACAAAAAGTAAGGAAACTTGACTTCGGTCCATTATATCTCCTCTTTAATATGACCAATTGGTATTGTGTTTTATATCATTTGTATCGTTGATTAGTCACTTTTGCAATGAGGTACAGCTTATAAGCCTCTGGCAATTTGTGGAATGAGCAACACAGCCAAATGTGTGGTTAGTGCCCCTCCAAAAATGGCCTGGCAGGCCTGAAATACTGTTCTGTTTGTATTCACCTTTGTTGCTTGGTGCATTGAATGATTGCACTCACCCACAGTAATAAGGAAAAAACAACAGTGTCAGGGAAGCCCAAAACAAGAGTGAATGCCAGCAGAAAAGTATCGCAGGCCATTTTGGCAAGTTTTTGGTCGGCGCTACCCACACGTTTGGCTGTGCTGCTCATTCCACGAATGCCCGATGCTTACAAGCTGTACCTTGTTGTAAAGGTGACTAATGAACTATAGAGATGATATAAAACACTATGCCAATTTGTTTTATTAAAGGGGAGATATATATACTATATAATAGACCAAAGTTAAGTTTCCTTACTTTTTGTGCACGGTTTATATGAGGTGATCTATATATGGAATAATCCTGATTGAGGCTACTGTGTGTGTGGGGGTTGTGACTGCACTCACATTTGAAGAGTGTATGTTTTGCTTGAATTATGTAGAACCCATTAGACCACATGACTGAGTTGATTTGAGAAACATCGTCATGTGAGAGAGATGCTAAGTAAAAAGAAAAAGGTGTTCAGTGGAAGTTGCTAAAATCTAACAAAACTTGAAGAGAACCACATTCCAAGTGCAACACAACATCGATCATCCTTTTATATTGACATATGCATGCCTCTCAAGCTTGATGTGTCAAACAGGCTATGACACATCAAGCTTGAGAGGCTGTGACTCACAGCTGTTTTACCGTATAATTATTGAGAATAAAAGTGTGAGAAATGCCATGGTCCATGGTGTCACATCATGGACCATGGCTCTGTTGTGGATCTTGGCCAGCCTGAAGTGACGTCAGTCATCTCTGACAGTGGTTTTCAACCTTTTCAGGCCGCGACCCCCAAAATAATCATATTTTAAAACTGAGGTGGGGCCCCCCATCCTAGCTGACGAGCACTAAGAGACGAGTTGAGGCATTACAAGATGGTTATTGTGAAAATAGCAGATCTACATGCTCACAACGCCTCGGCTATTTTCACAATTTCTGCCTCTAATATTTGACCATTTGGCCAATGTTTAATTTGTCATTTTAGAGATATTAAAAAGTCCTTAAATTGTCGCTTTAGTAATGTGCAGATGCCCTCTATACACTTAAAATTTATGTTGGTTTGTTTACTTTTGAGTGGGAAAACAATGTTGCACATTAAGATAATCATCTGCGGACCCCCAAAAAATCATTTGGCCCACAGGTTGAGCAAACCACTGATCTATTACACATCAGAGGCCCATTGACTGATGAAATAAAAGATACATATTTCAAAAAGTCTCCTGCTGTGATATTCCACTATATAGAAGCCCCTATGTAGGCAGTGCAGATCCTTGGGGTTCATCTTACAATCTATGTATTAATTAGATTATGAGAAATCTCATGTGAAAGTTAGCGTTTTGAAAGCCTGAGGGTGGCTGGTCGTTAGAGGAAAGGTCATGGGATCACTCTAATGGATAAGGTTCATCCTCCGGGGAGCATGAACAACAAATGGCAAGGCAACCCAGCCCATAGAGGATTAGATATGTTATTGGTATAGAGCTACTGTATATATAATATTATCTGGAAGAAGGACTCCCCCGCACACTCATTAAACTGACAGATCAATGACACTTCCCTAAGGACACCTTGCTTAGCCTGAGTCACTGAGGTCAGCATCTCATGTGGGTTTTAGTTTCCTTTATTCATCTATGTCATGAACTACACCATTGGTTCTCAAAGTATGGTCCGGGGACCCCCAGGGAGGTTCCAGGGGGCAAAATGGGTTGATAACAGCTTAGCAATCATTTTAACCACTTTATCCATGTATGTTGGCTATATTCAAAAATAGCAGATCTACAAGCTCACAGTCACTTCATTGGCACGAAAACGTTTGAGAACCACTGAACTACACAAGCGAGCCTGTGCCTCAAGCAATTCAATTCACGTTTTACCTCTAACTGGAGGGATTGGCGTGAATTGCACATTGCACGCACACGCTCCCTAGAGGCCAAGGGAAAAACTGTATTGCCAGCACCACCAGGAGGCTGATTTCCCCCCCAAAAAAACATTTGCTATCACTAGTAGGCTAAAGATTTTGTCCAAACATCACACAAATCGTTACACATAATCACTATAGTCATGTAATCAAGACAGACCTGTATAATGTTTTGTATTTCATACTGATTGGCTAAGATTGACTCCTATACTCCCTGTGAGACCTGCTCGGAGGAGCACATTTTTCTAGTTTGGGAGGAAATTTGTGAACAGACCAAAATACAGATGGACCACGGTTATCCTTATAGCTGCTGATAGCGGGCCTAAAAAACACGGACACAGAAACACAGCCAGATGATAATACATCATCAGGTACATAGCCTATACTGTATGCGTCTACTAGCATTAGACATGCACGTACACGCACACACACGCATGCTCATACAGAACAAAATGAGACAGTACTGATACTCAATCATATACTCATTGCTGATAGATGTACATTCCTGACCTCAATATATTCACTTGTGACAAATCTATCTTATCTTATGTTATTTAAACCTTAACAAATAAACAATACATGTAAAAAAAAGAAAAAAAAAGAAAAACAAGCACAGAATAGCTCTGAATGCATAAACATAACATATTAAGGTTGTTCCACAGAGACGGTGTGTGGGAGAGGGGAGATTACAGCATAATAGGATGGGACAGCCACTGCAGAGGAGGGTCCTGCAGGCATTCCATCCAAATCCAGAAATAATACTCGAGCCCCAAACAGCTACACAGCTCTCTGTGGTAGCTGTCGGTCTATGCAATTTTAAAGTCATTCTATCGGCCTACTCCACAGCCTCCCTACCGTTTTATGTTCCTTCACAAGCCCCAAGGCTTAGATTCTCTACAGCGGAACACTGGAGATGCAGCTTTCTTCACTTATATGCTCCCAAATGATGGAACCCCTCATCTAACCAGATTAGAGAGGCAGGCTGTTGAAATCTTTAAACATTCACACCAACTGTTTCTCTGGTTTTCTTCTTTTAACGCAAAGCACTTCGTTTTTCTAGTTCATTCCTGTTTTGTTAATATTTTAAATATAAAGCACTTTGAGGGCTTGTTTTGTATAAAAGGTTCTTTACAAGTTAAGTATTATTATTATTATTATTATTACCCTTATTATACATGTGCACACAAACAATACGTGTATGCTCTTGTTAATGATTCAGCTTGTGTTGCACGTGTGTCGGTGTGTATTGTGCCTTATCGTTATTGTTATTGGCACTTCACCCCATGCAGCCTACCATATCTCGCCTGTCAGCTCTTTCCTGCAGCAAGGCTGGCATGCCAATAACCACGATAATGCACACCCTCTCGTGTAATATTGCTTAATTATTGTGACCGTAGGTGGCAGTTTACTATCAGAACTGTCACATCTTGACCATAACGCCTGACACTGTGGTTCCCCTGACACATCACTGTGACATCACAGGTGACATCACAGTGATGTCAGATACTCAGAGGAGGGATCTCCATATGGGACAGATCCATGTTGATGACATGACTCCGTGTACAACTACGTGTTGCGTTCTGTCGGTGTTTTGGTGTTTGTCTGTTTTTTGTTTTTGTTTATGTTATATGTGAAAAAATTGATTTGAATGCAAAAATGTAGTATGCCAAAGCAAATTCCTATGTGTATTACACAATGGTTAATAAAGAAATCTGAATCTGAATCTGGAATCTGAAATGACAGGGATTGTATCCCAGATGATGCCCTGTTAGGAGAACCACACTAACAGAATCCATATATGGCCAAGACAGATTGCGCGGCCTCGCTTTTCACCCTTAGGCGTCTTACTGGTTATTATTATTATTATCTACCAGTAAGACTCCCTAATCGGGAGATAAGCGACCATCATAAACAAACTTTAGAAGGCAATCATAGGCAATCAGGAGGGAATATGGGAAATGGGACAGATCCATGTTGATGACATGACTTTAGAGATATACTGTGAACCGCTTTGCGTGATTTTAGGCCAAAATCTGTAGGAGCAGTGTCCAAAGAAGTGGGGTATGTGAGAAATGAGGGGTGGAGGGGTGGAGTTGCCATCCAAGGAGTGTGTGTGCAAAGTTTGGCATGGATAGGGGCAACGGTGGCGGAGAAAAGAGTAGGGGCAAAAGTGTGATGTGATGTGACGGACAGACGGGCAGACGGACTGACAGCCGGTGGCGCTTTTCATAGTAACTTGCGACCTGACGGTCGCAATTAAAATGTCATTATTATCTATTAAAATGTCATTGTTATCTATTAAAATGTCATTATTATCTATTAAAATGTCAATGTTTTGTCCAAACCCTGGTCTTTAGGTCCTGATCCTCTACATGCAGCCCAGTGTGTTTGGCTGCATCCTCCTGAGGTGGGTGCGTCTTCTGGGCTTCGCCACCCTGTACGGCACCGTGGTCCTCAAGCTCTACAGGTAGGCTTCTACATGAACCTTATGGTGACCAACAATGTATGACGCACTCCTTGTTCAAACGGCCGTTACAAAGAGGCATTACAACATGAAAATGAGGAAAATAAAATAAACCGAAGTATCGTCAAATGCGGAGGCGTCAATTGGGTATTGCAAGGTATGGCAGCTGCCATACCTTGGCTACAGGGGAAAAAATAAAATGTACTTCTTAAAATAAATTCATCATGCCCTAAGGTATGGCAACATGAAAGACACCAGTCATGTTGCCATACCTTAGCTTTTGCTGAACTGACGCCACTGTTCAAATGGACAAGATCCTGATGCAAAAAGGACAAGATGTGATATTTATAATACAAGTAGCTTCTCACTCCCTGGCTTATTAATTGTTCTTCATTTCTTACATCCTTCTTTCTGTCTTGACTCTTGTGTCAACTGGTGGTCTGGCATAGACTCACAAGTCAGTCTCTTAATGCTTTGTTAATTAGAAACTGAGAATCATCACCCAGATGACATTTCTAAAACTGGGCGCAGGTATTTAGCAGCCGTTCTCTGATCATGCTGTGAGATAGGCATGTTTAAAATGGAGGGTGCCTGACCCTAACTATGACGCACAATATACATTTCTGCTGAGTTGTGCTAACCCTTTTTATAAGCATACGTTTCATGTTCTGTTCATTAGTGCGATATGATCTGATATGATCAGCTCACAGAGACTTGCTTGAGATAGGTAATCCAAACACATTGATGTTTATGGCGCCATTACGTTACATTCTAATGCATTTTTAAACTTGGATTGATTTGAAATGTCTAGCCGAAAAAATCAAGGAAAATAAAAAAAGGAAATATTGATTTGCCAGCTAAATTCAGACATCCATTACTTAATAAACACAATGACGGCCGGACTACACCAAGGCTTTTCACGCGCGTGCACACAACGAGTTTGGAAAGATCCAATATATATCAATGATAACGGCTACACCGGGCTCACAGACAGCGCGAGCCCCTGATACGCATGCTGTAAAAATAGGATCGGTTCCAGTATTTTGTACACGCGCGTGTGCATTTTGTACGCAGACTCCTCAGGTCTCCTGCACAAATACTCCCCCCTTGGTGTAGCCAGGGGCTTTTCGCACGCGCACGGACAGCGCATGCGTGACTGTGCGCACATTTCCTGGTGTAGTCCGGCCGTGATGTGCTGCCAACATTCAACATTGACTCAATTATTCAGGTACTTTTGGTAAAAAAAATAAAGCTAGGTAAAAACAATACTGTCTAATGCCCTCTCCTCTCCTCTCCTCTCCTCTCCTCTCCTCTCCTCTCCTCTCCTCTCCTCTCCCCTCCCCTCCCCTCTCCTCTCCTCTCCTCCCCTCCCCTCCCCTCCCCTCCCCTCCCCTCCTCTCCTCTCCTCTCCTCTCCTCTCCTCTCCTCTCCTGTGGAGGAATTGAGTTACCCTCTGTTGACCTTTTAAAATGTAAACACAATTAGGCCTATAGCAAGAATATAGCAAGCTCAGTATTCTCAAATGCACTCACAAATGCACTCACACATGCACACACCCACACGTGGACACACAAGTATACATATGCTCTCAAATGTTCTTGCCTACATGTGCTGGCTGACTTCAGGGCTCTTCATGTTCAAGTGTCATTTCCAAACACCCCCCACGCTCCCTCGTGGGCCTTCAAAGCTGAGACCAAAGGTGGGGGGGGGGGGGGGGGGGGGGTCAAAGGCCTTCCTGGAAGCTTTTACAGACAAAATTAGCAATTAGATATCTCCTGGTGTGGTGGCTGGTGGGTGTGCTGAGATGCATTCATCACAGCCTGCATGGTCCGTGCCCGAAAATGGAGGTCACGACGTCCATGCACGGGGGAGTTGCACCGTGAAATCCAGAGTGTCATTTTAACTCTGAGAGCATCCGAATGTAACCGAAGGCACGTTGGTTACTTGTGTACGGTATGTACTTTTGTACTTTTGTTATCTGCCCTGAATTCACAGATAATTGATTCGTTTCTTCTTTCCTGCCTTCACAGTAAATGTAGAATCCAGAAACTGAGAAAGTACATGACGGATTGAAGTTAACAGGGGCCAAGTTTAACAACAGCAAAACAACGTCAAACCGTCTTCAAAGTCTCGCGGGCCAGCCAGGAGCAAGCTGGGGTTTCAACACGAGTCGAGATCAAACGCGCACTCGCAGCACTCCTCGTTTGTGCCCGAGTCTCTTTATCGGGAAATGTTTTAAATAAAAACTTTGAAATATGACTGAATATACATATGACTTTGTGGAGTTGTGTGAGTTTTGCTGGTGTTAAACATCAAGTATTTTCTCCGTTCTTCGATTATTTTTTCAAAACCAAAAAGTCTCCATGAATTCAAGGCATCATATGGGAGTCGTTTTTTTGGTCCCACCCTCTTTTACAGTACACTTTAAGACATAATAAGAAATAATGTGTTGGTAATTAGAGCTAATATATTTTATTAGACAGAAACAAAGACAGAATAGTAGAAAGAGCGAATACATTCTCTGGCACCGTCACCTGCCGCAGAACTGCAGCGGAACTCAGAATAATTGTACAAGCCGTAAATGTAGAAAAAGAAAATGGGATTTGTACTCGGACTGTCTGTGACCCACAAATGGGTCCCTGTATACCCACTGTTTGGGGAAACAGTGGGTATAGACCAGTGGTTCTCAAAGTGGATTCCAGGGACCCTGTGGGTTCCTTTAGGGGGGGGTCTAAATTGACCCTTACTAGTCTGTAACTCTGACAGTGTACAAATGGAACCAATTTGGTTCCATTTGTACACTGTCAGAGTTAAGGGAATACCTTGAAATGTAAAAGTTTGAGAACCACTGGCCTATACCCTCTGTGCTCACTGCTCATGCCCTCCTCCAGGGTGCTGAAGGTGTTCCTGTCGCGCACGGCCCAGAGGACGCCCTACATGACCAGCTGGCGGGTGCTGAGGCTGCTGGCGGTGATCCTGCTGGTGGTGCTGTGGTTCCTGGTGGCGTGGACCTCCGCCGTGTGCCAGAGCCCCCAGCTGAGCCGGGCGCTCATCCACGCGGGCCTCACCCCGGAGGGACTGCAGTTCAGCGTGTGCCTGCTGGACCGCTGGGACTACATGATGGCTGTCGGTGAGCGTGTGTGTCTATACAGCGGGGGTTCCCCAACCTTTTTAGCTCGAGACCAGGGGGGGCAGTCCTGGAACTAAAGGTTCCTACGATTGGCCGCTAGTGTCGCTGTTTTCCCCCCGGCTGGTACCAAATGGAATATGTTCTCCATTGGACGCCATTCATTTTTCCCGAACTTTACATTCAATTTTCTTACCTTAATAAACATAGTCACAAATACTTTATGGTTCCTGTCGCTAGTTTAAAGTCTCCTTTCAATCACCATGATATGCGTTTTGTGATAATATGGTCCCATTTATATTTTATAATTGATGTTAAAGCTGAGTATGCTCATATAGACTGTAGAAAATAGGTCCTGCCCTCCTTCTTCTTCGTCTGCTTTATTTTCGGCAGGCTCAACACATTTACCCAAGTATCCCTGCGGTTGCACGTGACCGTTGGCAGCCAATAGCATTCCAGCTGGGACCATTAAAACAATGATGGCGGCACCCATACAAGGGCAAAAAAAACTTCACTTTCGCTCTGATAGAAACCAATGGGTCACGTGACGGTTCCCACCGTCCATATTTTTACGGTCTATGCTCGAGACCCCCCAAAAAATGTTGACGTTTGCCCCCTGGCACCCAAACTGTTTTCCCTACTTCTTAACAATTTATTCATGGAATTTCTTTGATTTAATTCATTATTTATTAATGAAATTACTAACAAAATACCATGAAAAATGAAATGATAATTGAGAACAAAATACAGGAACTCGCTCGCGACCCATAAAAATTGGTCCGCGACCCACAAATGGGTCCCGACCCACTGCTTGGGAAACAGTGGTGGAAACAGTGTGCGTGCGTGCGTGCGTGCGTGCGTGCGTGCGTGCGTGCGTGCGTGCGTGCGTGCGTGTGTTTTCAGCAGGATGTAAAGTGAAAGGAGTCCTGTTGTTTTCTCTAACAGCCAGAGGGCCCACATTGATGTTTTCTGGAGGTCAGCTGAAGAACAGCTAACGTCATGTGAAGTTTCTCCCTGCTGCTGCAGACGCAGCACCAACAGCTACAGCCTCTCAAATCTGCGCTTTTAATTAGTGTGCTCGCTGGGAGCCCGCACAGTCATGTTGTTCTATTTTTAAGCCAATTAGGCCTATAGAATTATTTAATGCTTTAACTATTGAAAAATAGCAGACATACAAGCTCACAGCGCGGCACCGAGTGCCGCGCTGCAAGCTTGTAGATCTGCTATTTTTTAAAAGTCGTGAAAATGTGTGCACATCTTGGAATATAGGTATTTTTAAAGCAATATTTGTAACTTGAATTTTGCTTCTGAGGGTCCTTGACATGAAAAATAGAATTGGGTCAAAATACTCAAAGACTTGCACAAATGTTCACGATTTCTCAAAAATAGCAGGTCTACAAGCTCGCAGCGCGGCACTCGGTGCCATGCTGTGAGCTTGTATATCTGCAATTTTTCAATAGTTAAAGCATAAAATATTGCGTAATAATGTGTTTCCGGTCTAACTGGTTTAAGTAGGAAGCACAACTGTTTACTGTTTACCGGGTGCACGGCTCGACAGAATTCAATGTTAGGAAAAAAGAACTGCCAGCACTCACAAAACAAGTCCTATTCTGGTACTTTTAATTGATTATATACATGGTACAAGCAGACTGCGACTATTTATTGTTCTCCCCAAAACTTTGGACGGTGCCATGGCATTGGTCCGAAACCTCTTCGTTCCGACAGCCCATTAGTCCGAATCTGAACTAAATTCGGACTAATGAGATGTAGGACTAATGAACTTTCTGACTTATGGGCAGTCCCCTTTTGGACTTCATACTTTTACTTAGTAACTTCATTCACACTTGACGTTAACAACATGAACTCTAGTATTTTTGCGAAATACCAAGTAATTGGTTGAAATAGGCTCTCCAGCCGTGCTGAAATGAGCTTGAGGGCACACCTAGCCGTTAATAGAGGATTTGAGAACGGATTAATTACATTAGAAATATCATCAGTTTGCATGGGAGCTTCACAAATGTAGTAGCTAAATCTGGCCGATCTGACCCGGTCATCAAATTATTGGCTTAGAAATGCAACAAAAACTAAAAAATCTCTATGATTTTAAGGAATAAATTGGCCTCCTGTGTTAACTGTCCTGTGTTAACTGTGCATAGCTGAATAGGATGGGGTGGTTCTACGCACCTATATTTTAACATCAGTTATTATGGTGGTACTTGGAGAGACACATATTTTCTGAGGTGGTACTTGGCGTAAAAAGGTTGAGAACCACTGCAGTCGTTTGTTTTAATTACAGTATATAGTATATCTAAAACCTGAATGTCAACAAACATTATTATCTGCAAGTGTATACTATACAGTAGCAGTGTTGCAGTGGATTTTCCCTTTTCTTAATGACTGTTAAGCTCTAGGGAGCATTCACCTGCACCTGCTTCTTTCAGGTGTGTGCACGCTATTTTGTGCAGCATGCACATTTTCTCACAGTAAATAATTATGGCCTGCTGTTTCCTCATCACCTCCCTAACTGTATGAATCTGGGCTGGGCGGCATGACCTTAAGCTTAGGGAGTAGCTTGGATGTGTCAACAAACTCAGCAGAGGGACTCTCACTGGGGAGACGTCACTGCAGGGACAGGCAGGGCTGACATGGTGCTGCCAGATTAGGAACTCTGCTGGGCCCGTCACTGTGTAGTCGTCAAATATCATGCTGGCTCTCCCGCATGGGAAAGGACCATAGACTGTAGAAATATATGAGTGATTGTGACATTTGGTGACCATTGGTTTCTCCAGACCCGTTTTTAGTGTTGCCCGATCCCGATCACGTGATCGGATCGGCCGCCGATATGGTTATTTTTATAAGATCGGAGATCGGGAAAAAAATATCGAGATTCTTTTTTTTTTTTTTTTTCAAAAAAATATGTTCTGGGAGTAGTGAAAGTTACAGGTATGCCTTGCCAAAAGATCGGATCGGGAAAGATCGGGATCGAATCGGAAGCAATAATATTTGATCGGGATCGAATCGGGAGCAAAAAAACGTGATCGGGGCATCCCTACCCGTTTTGTTACTCTAATCAGCGAATAATGGCTGCGAGTGCTAGCCTGCCTTGGCCAGACTACCGTAAATCCCCAATCCCCATTTTGCGCAATAAACGCCTGTTTCAAATAAGCGCCAGGTTCGTATGAGCGCCCGGGCCGTTATTTGCAATTAATATTATCCTTATTAGGTTTTATGTAAGAGCCCCGGCTATTATTTGTTTGGTATTATTTGCTATTTATTTAACTTATTAACTGGTCATTTATGTTGCATGGCAGTGGTGCGCTGAAAACAGCAAATCTACAAGCTCACAGCAGTGCTGTGACAGCACGTTGCAACCAACGCACCGCACTTGTTGTGTGGTGCTACGGGTCATAATTGCATAACGGTAACAGCAAATCTACAAGCTCACAGCCCTGTGGACAGACACTTAGTTCTAACCAAATGTAGGCTATATGGTGCCCAGCCCAGTGCTGCGCTACCATGACGCGCAGGGCGCACTGTCTGTGCGTCGGGGAACAGATTGCCAAAGCAGGACACCAAAAAAAGAGAGAGGGAAAAAAAGAAAAGGAGTCTGCTGCTCTCTGCGCACTGACCATCATTCATTACTGTCTAAAACGTTGCTACAATGCAAAGTTTGCTTGAGTAGGCTACTTTAATGGCAAAACGTTGTGATGGAGAAAGACTGGCCAATAAAGGCCAGCTGGATCAGAATAACTCATTACCTACTGTTGCTGCCTCTTGTTATCCAGTCCGCATTTTGAAGAAGTAATCCATTATTTTGAGGTGCAAGGGGAATGCAGAAGGCTTAATCATAATGCAATACCATAATGGTTTAATGTCAGGATAGTGGAGCTGTTCAGTGGTCATGTCAGCGAGTCCAGTCAGAGCACCAGCTGCAGGACTTCTGCGCTAATTGGGTCGTTGACTCGTTGACTATGATGCGTCTTTGCTGGCATGGGGTAATAGATTATTTTGGAGAAAGATTCCCTTAGTATAAATATAGTATATATATTTTTTTAAAAGGCTTTCATACACTCTTGATATTTTTTAAATGAGGTTTGGTCTAATAGATCGCAATGTGCTATTTTCTGGGTGTTCATAACAATTAAAATAATAATAATAATAATTATAACATTTATTATAACATTTTGATTATTACCCCTATTATATAGTTTAAGAAAGAAAAATTAACCAAATAATGGCCCAGTGCTGGCCAGTGCCAAAATAAATAAAAGCCTGTTACCAATAGCCGCCTGGTCTCTTTTAAGCGCCCGGGGTCCGACCCCATTTTGCGAAATAAACGCCCGGGCTACTAATTGGGGATTTACGGTATATACTAATGCAGCTAACTAACTTTGTTTTAACATGGGTGGATTGTCTGGCTGAGCTAGGCTATGCGAGTGCAAGGGTTGTTTCGGTCTCCATTTGAACAACGGGTTAAACATGCGTTTTCAACTTGCACCGCTGCTGACTGGCACCATTCCAGAGTAGGCCGGCACCTGTATTTTTTAGATTAAACATTGGAACATGAATAAACATTATATTTCTGTTTGGCTTAGACCAGTGGTTCTCAAAGTGAATTCCAGGGACTCTGTGGGTTCCTTTAGGGGGGTCTAAATTGACCCTTACAAGTCTGTAACTCTGACAGTGTACAAATGGAACCAAATGAACCCTAACGGGTCCATTTGGTTCCATTTGTACACGGTCAGAGTTAAGGGAAGACCTTGAAATTTGAAAGTTTGAGAACCACTGGCTATTATGACACACAACAAATATAAAAAAATAATTGATAATGACCGGTACCAATAATCAAAAATAAATAATGTAGTATGGCCAAAATAAGCCAAATTGTATTTATTTTATTGTATGCTAATTTTATGTAACAAAATTGTGACAGGCCTCGTTCTAACCCACGTGCTACTGTACTGTTTGCCTTCTGCTTCCCTTGTGCCACTTCCAGCTGAGTTCCTGTTCCTGCTGTGGGGCGTGTACCTCTGTTACGCCGTCCGCACCGTGCCCTCAGCCTTCCACGAGCCGCGCTACATGGCCGTGGCCATCTACAATGAGCTGCTCATATCCGCCATCTTCCACAGCATCAGGTGGGTCATACGGCACAGGGTGGTTTTCAACCCTTCTCGCGTCAAGGACCATTATTTATTCGGCATTTGAGCCACGGACCACCATTTGATGACATTTATCCTCTCAGACCCAAAATCTATCAAATATCTTGGACCCCCAACAAAACCAAATAGACCCATAAGGGTCCATTTGGTTACATTTTACATTCTCTCAAAAGATAAAGCTCCATTTGGTTACCAACTCTCCATCATAGCTGGAGACTACCTGGGACCTAGCCTTGTAAACCAGATTCGAACAGAAGATGGGAGGAGTCAGTTTACTGGGCTACCTGGGACCCCCTAGAGGACCACTGGTGGTCCCCAGACCACTGGTTGAGAACAACTGATACGGTACATAGGCTATACTGCAGTGGTTTGTCAACAAAGTTAACTTAGCTGTCTATGCGCAGGAGGAAGGAATACTCGTGACTCGTGAAAGGAATAGGCCTATCACTTTGATCATCCTTTACTGACAAGATGGCGATAATGATAATCATAATAGTCTGTAGAATGCTCTCTCCTCAATGCGTTGTTGTGACTGTTCAAGCGTTGTGAATGAGCAGTGAACGTTATACTGTGTACGAACATTTCCTTTCTTTACTTTGAGGGACCTTCTGTTTGGTCCAGCACCGATTGTTTGAAGTAATGTGGGGATGTGCACATGCTGCTTATTTTTTATTACATATAATTACACATGTTCCTTACACAAGACTATTGCACAAAACTAGTGAAAATAGCTGATCTACAAGCACACAACGTCTCGCACCTTGTAGAAAGATCCCTCCATGAGGGAAGGAGAGAAAAAGAGTGTCAAGAACGAGTCTCCCTCTTTCCCGATGGTGTTGCCTCAGATGGATGTGGTTTTGGGTTTAGTTTTAGGCATAGTTTCTGTGAGGTCAACCTCTTGAACCCCATTGCCCCCGCCGGCGGGGGCAAAAGGTGTTGACCCCTGAACAGCTGTCAATAAATGTCAATAAATCAATAGAGACCAAATCAAACTCCAATTTCTTTGTTGAATATTGTTACAGTGGTCCTACAGCATAGTAATCAGTTGCCATTGTACTTTTCATCCATACATTACTCATATTACAGTATTATTACTACTTATTGTTACTTGTTTTTATCATTTTTCACCCTATACTTTAACATTACTAATATTACAGCACTACTCTCACTAAAACATGTGTAGAGTTTACATAGTTTGGAATATATTCATACAATTTGGCCTATCAATTGATGACTCCTTGGTGAACAATTTCTCTATTCACTATATATGTTTTCAATGAGGTCTTGAGGCTCATTCACTATTCAGAAGGCACATTTTCCATAGGCGGAGGTCTTATTCAATCATCTTTTCCTAGCTAAATGATCACAGCAGGACAATTTGGTAAGAGAAATGTGATGTTTTACACTGCATGTGTGGATTTTCAGGGGTTAGCTGACATTTAGTGGGTCAAGAGTAGCCACAATCATTGTAGTTTTGTGTCCACAACTGTTCCAATTTGGGCATACATTTTAGGCGGATTTTTCCCCTGGACCCCCCTGGGGCTTGGTCAGAGTTGACGTCAATGTAGCCTGACAGCGCATTGCGGGTTCGAGTCCCATTCCCGACGATCTTTGCTGCATGTCTCTACCCATCTCTCTGTCCCTGTTTTTCTTTTTCTTTTTTTAATGTTTAGGCATAGTTTTTTGTGAGTTTAATGTTAGGGCTAAGGTTAGGGATGGGCATACCGGTAGGTATAATATTAGGAATGGCACAGGCAGACATACAGTATACAGAGACAGACACAGACATGTCGACGCCCCTTAGGTGCTACGCCATGAAAACCCACCCGACATTTCTTGGAAGGATTATCTGGGCTCCATGAAAGTCTTATGAATAGATGTCACAGGTACGAGGGTGTCAGTTGACTTTGACGCTGGTATCACCACAGGCTGTTGTTTATAACCGGCTTAGAAAGAGAGATATTTCTCTGTTAGTCTGGGGATTATTAGTGCTGGGACTTGTCAGGTGAAAGACAGAGTGTGCCTCCACCGCTGTCATCAGACAAATGAACCTTGTCAGCCTACAGTACAAGCTCACAAACATTTAATGATTTTGAAAATGGAGCTTAACCCATTCAGGCCGGGAACACTATTTAGTGTATTACAGTACATGTACAGTATGTAGCAACATATTTGTTTTTGTAGGCAAATCTTTGAATAATATTGTTTTTCAGAAAACTTAGGCCAGGCCTAAAGTGGATAAAAATAAAGCCAAATATGTTCTGGTGATCAAAAATCGTTCATTGTAGTTTCTTTTTATGATGGTAGTTTGTTTTTGTGTGACAAATTTAGCATAATATTCGCACAGCACAGAATAAATTTGCAAGTGTGATTCAAGTTGCGGCTGGTTGTTTAAGTTGGACAAAATGTGGACAAAATATTTTCCCAAATATGGATCTGACGTCTGACATCATAGATGTCTCATGTTATAGACCACATCAGACTCCAAGTCCATATATGGGCATTCAAAGCTGGGCTTAATATTGATGACATCAGGGATCTCCATATATGGGCATACAAGGGACAAGGACTGAATGTGGTGTCACAATGTGATGTCACAACAATGTGATGTCACAACAGGTCATCAGCTATAGACATTGTGGCGTTACAGTACGTATTGATTGATTGATTGAAGACTTTATTAGAAGTTTGCATAGGAAAAGGTACAGTTTCATGACGGTACAGTTCACTGGTACAAGGTCTACTAAAAGGAGATCCATGAAAAGACTAAGCTTATTTCCACTGGAAACCATTGAAGTATCTCATATAACATTGAATGACAGACAAATAGAACACAGTACTATGCAGTAGATATGTAAAGATCTACGTATCTACGTATCTACGGAAAAGATGTGACGGTTTTCATAGTTAACTGCGACCAATAGACACAATTCCATGGGCAGACAAGCATTTGACCATCTAGGTTTTGTATGTTGATCAGTACTTATATAAAGATATTCTGGTGAGATGTGTTTTTAAATTGATTGGTGGTGTATATATCAGTTTGGGTAACTCAGTGAGATCGGGGTAAGAGCGCTCGTTTTGTCGTTCACCACACACCCCTAACACCACCTGGATCAATTCACCTTGATAGTCTCTAATCAGCGCACTTATCAGCGTAATTCTGCGTAGTCACCATGAGATGGCGACAACAGCCATTCACTTGTGCAGTCGCTGACGTCACTCGTTTGCGCCACTCTTTCGTTGTTTATCTACTAGCCCAGCTCGGCTGTGTTTATCCATTAGCTTACTATGCCTAACTCTAACCCTAACCTTAACCTCAGTAAAACTATGCCTAACCCTAACCCTAACCTCCGTGGGGTGAGGCGCTATCATTCCTGCCGACGCTACGTTGTCGTTGTTGTGGATCAAAGCGTTCGCTTGTTCCGCCCCGCGCCGCACAACGAGCGCTCCCATACTCAAGGGAAGTAGGGGTGCGGGAGGTGCGGCCGCACCCCCTCCCCCAGGTCCCACCGCACCCCCCACCGCACCCCCTAAAGGGGGGTTGGGGGAAAAATATTGCCCCTCGGCAAGTAGAGGCTCTGACATCAGTGGCGTGAAGTAGGAGCTATTGGCTACTTCTATTTCCAGTACAATTTCAAAATAAACATGTGTTGAATGATCGATTGTATAGACAAAAAAAAAAGAAAGACTCTTGTTTTGAAATGTGCTTCTGGGCACTGTTTAGAGAGGAAATGGCTTTCAAATGACTTCCCTTTTAACTTGTCTGACCGTGCGTACTACTACGGTGCGTCTTGGACTCGGTGAAATATAACGACACGGGCATAAAGGAATATAAACAGAACACCAAGACAACACAACCTAGGCTATAAAGGCATTAAACATCGCCCTCTGCTAGCCCTGGCGTCCTCACTGGTGAGTCGTGGCTATATTATATAGACTGAATGCTATGCTATGCTGCTGTGCTGCCTGGCTAATGTAGGCTACTGTTTGGGCTAGTGGCTAACCAGAACCAGCTGTTTCCTAACACTGGGGTCGGGACCGATGCGGCTGACACATTGTATGGGTCACAACGCAGTGCGAAGCGACTCGTTGTTGTGAGCTTGTAGATCTGCTATTTTCACTACTTGTTTGGTACATGTCTCTTGGTTCACGGGCTAAAAAGTTTGGGAACCATCATGCTTGCTGTTGTAGACAGTGGTGTAAAGTAACTAAGTAGATTAACTGAAAAGCTCTGGGAACTGAATGATTTTATGAAACTGGCACTTGTTGTCTGACTGTTGGTACCAAGAAATCCAGACTATATCTTGCTGGATGGTGCATGTGGAGATACATTTAGCTAAACAATAGACTGCGGAAACCCGAATAAAACACGATCAAAACCGCATAAAACCGCTAATTTTCGCGCGCGCGTGCGCGTGTGCATGAGGGGCGCATGAAAGCACCCCCTACTGTAAATTAGTTCCCACGGCTATGAGCGCCCCTGTTCTCAATTTCACTCAAACTAAAAAAAACTGTGACATATACATACATTAGGAATCTTTTGAGAATCACAGGTGAATACAGTACGCTTCCATAAAGACATTAAAATATCCTTTAATTCTACCAAGAGATTTTTCTTCTTCAGGAAGAATCGAACCAGCCACGTGAGGTTTATAGAATTTGTTAAGAGCTATGTGAAAGGATTTCACTTTGTTTCGTCATGATTGAATATCGTTCCCTTTATGCAATGTCCTATTGTTTTCTGCCGGACAAACAAAAAAACAAAATACAAATCTGATACTTTGATCGGACAACAAAGTGAAAAATGCATGGAATCAAAATAAAAGTTATTTTGCCCTGGTTTTGAATATAACAGAGTGTGGTCTCTGGTAGGCTGCCATCAGAAGCAGGTTGCTGCAGCCTGAAGATAAGACCAACTTGTCTCAGAGGCGCATGCTTCACAGTGTGCGTGCGTGCGTGCGTGCGTGCGTGCGTGCGTGCGTGTGTGTGTGCGTGCGTGTTACTATCAGGTTTTTGCTTTACCAACACCTACCAACACCTACATGCAAGGACATACACACAGACAAATTGTCCCATCTTGCGTAATGTTCATTGGCACGTTCCCATCATTACCAACCATCATTACCAGCCAGAGACACACTCCTTGTGAAATAAAAAGGCAAGTAGGAATGTAAATCAGGTTTCGACATTACAGATGGTAATTCACGACTCGGTTGGTTAGCAATAACTAAATTGGAAACTGCCGCAGCTAATGGCTTCACATGCACTCCGTTGCACTTGTTCCCAGACTCCAGCACAGGGGCAACCTTTTTTTTTCGGTGACCTTTTTCATGGAAAACTCTGGGACACCATGACTCTCTGCTCTGTCTGAAAGAAAACTTCCACCAGACGACCTAGAGAAAGACCCCAGTACGGCCCTTTGCTCTACCACCAAACAGAAGGCATAAGAGTGGGGGTCCCTCTGTTGATCAGCAAGGGGCGGCAGAGGCTCAGGGGTAGAGAAACCGTCATTAGAACATGGAGGGTTCCCGAAGGGTTCCCAGTTCAATCCCGGGCTCCCCCAGAGTTAGTGTCGAAGAGTCCTTGAACAAGACTCTGAAGCTCTAGTTGCTCAGGGTGAGCAGGTTGGTGCCTTGCATGGTTTCCTCTGCCATCGGTGTGGGAATGGGTGAATGTAATGCACAATCTATGTAAAGCGCCATGGATAAAGGCGCTATATAAATGTACCATTTAACAAGTCTGACAGCACAGCAACATATTGCCATCTTTACTATTTGTTCACTTTTATACCCTGCAATAAGCTTTGAGATTGCATTTTAGCCACATTAACTCTGACATACCTATTTTGGGTAAATCTTCTACCTAGTCAAAAGAATAGCAAAGATGGCAGGTCAACAATCTCATTGTCGCTATTTGTCGTACAACAACAGTTATAATAGGGCTTAAAGGAGTAGTTCACCCCCAAAATGACTTTTTTTCTATTGATTAGTTACGCCATGGAGACTAGAGTTCAATAATATTTTTAGTTTTTTGTCACATTCCTAAGACAAAAATGTGATAACAATAAATGTACCCCCATTCGTTCCGGATGGGGACCCGTTTCGAAACGGGTCCCGGTCCCCGTCCGGAATCAATGGGGGTAAATTTACAAAAAACTAAACATATTATTGAACTCTACTCTCCATGGTATGAGTAATCAATAGAAAAAAAGCCTTTAAATTCAAACTAAGCACCATCAAGTTAGACAAATCTTGGACCCTGGGCTTCAGGGGCTACTGACGGCAGTTAACTTAAGCTGGCAACCCTGCCAACTCCCTGTCCAAAATGAGCACAAAAAGGGAATCCCTGGACATGACGTCACCCTGACAGCAACACCTACTGGCATCTAGACTCAAACGTTTAACAAAGAACTCCACATCAACAAGAGAATAGTCACCAATCAATGGGCGGACTTTACGCAACAATGGTCAACTATCGATGATTCCGTGAAGAAAACGCACGTCACAGCAGCACCATGATACATGTACAAGCTTTGATACTTTGATCTGATGACAAAGCGAAAAGCACACCTCAGCGCGGTGCGGTGAATCCCCTATAAATCACGTTGTTCTTCCCCTGGTGGTGATTACAGTGTGGTCTCTGGTATGCTGCCATCAGAGGCTGGCTGCTGCTGTGGCCTGGAGATAAGACCAAGTTTTCCTGGGGAGTCTTTCTGTGTGTGTGTGTGTGTGTGTGTGTGTGTGTGTGTGTGTGTGTGTGTGTGTGTGTGTGTGTGTGTGTGTGTGTGTGTGTGTGTGTGTGTGTGTGTGCGTGCGTGTGCGTGCGGTTGCTTTTCAATGCTGATGTCAACACAAACTTGCAAGGATGTGCACACACACACACACACACACACACACACACACACACACACACACACACACACACACACACATGCACTTGCAAACACACACACACACACACACACACACACACACACACACACACACACACACACACACACGCATGCACACACGCATGCACACACATACACATTACACACATACACATTACACATACACACACACACACACAGCATGCTTTTGAATGAATAATGTGATTAATGAGTGTGAATCTAATTATCGGGTGTGATGACAGAGGGACAATAACCTCTGAACCACCTTGGCCAGCAGTGTGATCTCTGCAGAATTAGTCTGAAGAAATTGCTAACACACGTATGCACACACTGTGACACACACACACACACACACACACACACACACACGCACACACACGCACACACACACACCCACACACACACACACACACACACACACACACACACACACACACACACACATGCACGCACACGCGCACACAAGCATATCGTCGTTGTCGGGTGAAAACCTTGTATGTCCAAAACCGTTCGTTTTGCATTCATCATTTTAGAAATGATTTAAACTAGGGAAAACAGCCGATCTACAAGCACACAACACCTCGCACCGCGAGGCATTGTGAGCTTGTAGATCTGCTGTTTTCACTACTTTTGTGCGACGGCCTTGTATGATGAAGCAGGGCTTTACTTTGCGAAAGAACATACAAATTTGAAACTTGGAGATACAAGGTTTCCACCCGACAACGACGATATGCAGTCATCTCCTTTTCTTCTGCACTGTTTGAAGTTGTCATGAACCTTGCCTCTCAGCGACTCCCGTTGCTGTGGTCTAGCTTTTCTTTGAGACACCTGATTGCACCCGTTGCTTGAAAATGGCAGTGAAGTCTATATTAGATGGATTTTCTTTCCCCTTCCAGAGTCTTTGATGAGTCGCTGCACAACAAGGAGAAAGAAGAGCTATTTTCAAAGGAAAAAACAATGACACTTTGACTCTTCAATGTGCTTCTGTAGTCTTAAGGGCTTTTCATACGGGGAGTGACACTACACCTGCGTACTCGCTTTGATCCGTGGGCTCTCACGGCATTTCTCAATGTGAATAAACTTGTCACACTTCATGTAGAACAAAGTTCAACGCAAAAGCGACAAGCACGCAACAGTTTAACAGGCTACAGCAGGGGTCTTCAACAGGGGGACCGGGACCCCTAGGGGGTCCCCAGAGTTACTACAGGGGGTCCTCCAAATCTTTTTTCCTTCTTTTTTAAGTTAACCACTAATTCTGAGAACTTTAGCCAAAAATAGACGATCTACATGCTCACAACACCTCGCAAAAGAGCTTTGGTGTAGTGGGGAAAAAGAGCCGACTAATTACAGAGTGAAAGGTCAAGTTTATTAAGTATTGACAGTTCAAGTGGTTAAATGTCCGAAAACACAAATTGACATGAATCCAAAATACATTGTGCTGTCAAACAATGAAACTATATGGAATCTATGAACATGTTTTGGGGGTCCCTGCTTCATCTCTCTCTCAACTAAGGGGTCCTGAAAACGTTGAAGACCCCTGGGCAGCAGTATGTCTGTCAGATGGTGGTGCTACTGCCGGTGATGACGCTGACCCCATGCAAACGTCACTGCTATTATGACATGGTCTACAGGTCCACCATAAGGGACACTATGGCCCAGCAAAGCTTCTGTTGATGTTGGGAGTACAATTGCAGGGACAGGACCAACACATTGTCACTCCCAATGTGGACCCAGGGGTGTCGCACAAAATTCTGGATTCACTGCATGTGTGCAAGTCTTTGAATAGTTCAAATCCTTCTAAGGTTTTTTGAAAAACCTAGGTTTCTATGTCAGTGGTGCTCAAACTTTTTAATGTGAAGAACCCCCAAAATGATATTGGCCACGGACACCATCTCAAAATATTTAGTTCCAGGGACCCCCCAGAAGCAGAATTGTTCACTCAAAAAATAAATATATTCAAAGATTTGCACACATTTTCACGACTTTTAAAAAATAGCAGATCTATAAGCTTGCAGTGTGGCACTTGGTGCCGCGCTGCGAGCTTGTATATCAGCTATTTTTCAATAGCTGCGTACCACATCGAAGAAGACTGATCCACACCCTATTAATATGCTAAATGGATGGCAGTAAGTAGTGGACTCGCTGAGTTAGCCTCTCACCTGCCTTGTTTGTAATGTTTGAACTTGCTTCGAACATGTTTTCAATGTATTCAATGGCAATCTCGTCTTAATCATATCCACATTCCGTTGTCAATCAGGTGACTTGGACTACTACTTGGACTACCCAGAGTGTTGAAAAATGATGCTAAGCTACAGGGGTACCCAGTGCGTTGACCCAGGGTTGTCAAAGGGTCCTGACTCCTGACCAAGGTCCATTATTAGTAAGGGAAAGTTAGCCTATTGCTACATCAATCTGGGAACTAAATCTAAATCACTAGCTTTCTTCACAAATGTGTTCATAAAGGTGTCTATTATCACCTCTGAACTTTGTCAAACCCAACTCCCTTGACATACTTTGTGGGAGCCAATCAAAGTTGGGGGTATCGGGATACCCAGGGCCGGGGATTAAAGGGGAAAAAATAAAAAATGGCCAATATGAACGTATGAAGTGTGTAATTAGGGTATTGTTGGGCTGCTGAATACATTCCAACCATTAGTTATAAGTAAAAATGACTCCTTGGCCATAAAAAAGGCCTAATTGGCTAAGGCTTAGCCAATCATGTCATTCGAGTTCACCTGTGTCCTGTTAGTCCCTATGTTTTAAACCCTGTGTTTGAGTGTTCCTTGTCAGATTTTATCATGTTATCCTGTGTGTCGTGTGATTAACCACCTGATCTTGAATAGTTTTCATGAATTCAAACACTACTCCAACCTTTTTTTTTATTGCCAATATTATATGTCTCATGGACACACAAAATTAGGTGTGGCCTATTTTATGGCCAAGGACTCATTTTAACTGAAAACGAATGGTTGGAATGGATTCAGCAGCCCAAAAATACCCAAATTACACACCTCATACGCTCATATTGGCCATTTTTTATTTTTCCCCCTTTAATCCCAGGCCCTCGGGACACCCAATAACTTTGATTGGCTCCCACAAAGTATGTCAAGGGAGTTGGGTTTGACAAAGTTCAGAGGTGATAGTAGACACCTTTATGAACACATTTGTGGAGAAAGCTAGAGATTTAGATTTAGTTCCCAGATTGATGTAGCAATAGGCTAACTTTCTCTTACTATATGTGATGAGTTGGGAGTGACCTGCAACAGAAATGCATTGTCTTAAGCATTCATTCTAGAATCTCCCATAAGCAAGTACCGGTAGATGTATTTATAAATAGTTTTAGTTTTATAAAAATTAAAACATAAATGCATGTATTTGTGCTGTTTGCAGGTTCACACTGGCCCCTGGGCTGCACCCGGATTGGATGCTCATGTTGTTCTTCGCTCACACTCATCTTACTGTGACTGTGACACTGAGCCTACTGCTTGTTCCCAAGGTAACAACTGTGATTTATTGCAATTAGTTATTATCTCTGCCAAGCCGAAACAGCGGGTGGCAGGGATTATGTTTTCGCCCCAGTCCGTCTGTGTATGTCTGTGAACAGCCGTTTTCGGGCACCGTTGGATTAAACATTGCATGCACTCAAGTAGGCTAAGGAAGAATCTTTTTTTCAAATTTGCCTTAAGGTGGCACAATAACAGGCCGGGTCATGTTTTAGCTTTTAATTCTTGAAAACAATTGGGAAACAATTGGGAAAACAATTGTTTTCCCAATGATTGAAAGTACAGGCCTTGGTTTCAACAGTCTATATTCACACACACACACACACACATTATAATGTCATTCATTATGCAACCAGAACAAAGAAACACAGCCATAAAATGTCTGTTGTCTATCATGATTATTCGTTTTCTTTCAGTGAAAAGTATTGTAGAACAGTTCTGTATCTTAATTTACATACATAGAGGTCTTAGTATGAGAACTACTGATATAACAATGTATGTTTTTCAGAAAACTGTTAGGATTTAGAAGACATTTTTAGAATGGGCCTCAGGTCTTAATGAGTTAAGGATAGGTATAGCCAAATGGCTTTGATTGATTGAAGGCTTTATTAGAAGTTTGCATAGGAAAATGTACAGATTCATGACGGTACAGTTCACTGGTACAAGGTCTACTAAAAGGAGATCCATGAAAAGACTAAGCTTATTTCAACAGGAAACCATTAAAGTATCTCATATAACATTGAATGACAGACAAATAGAACACAGTACTATGCAGTAGATATGTAAAGAAAAAAAGAAAACAGTAGGTCTATACAATCAGTAAGTACAGTATATACAATATATACAAGGAAGGGGCAGGTAACAGTAAGTCTAAAACAATCAGTATGTACAGTATATACAAGGAAGGGGCAGGGAGGGTAGGGTTGGGCTAGGTTTTTACCAGTTGTGAACGGCTGCTGCCTGTAAGTGGTTTTTTAGGGCAATTTTAAAGGATGCTAGTGATCCACACTCCTTTATGGCCTTCGGTAAGGCATTCCACATTTTTGTGGTGTAGCAGAAGAACGAGTTCGACCCTTTCTTTGAGTTGACTCTGGGTTGAACGTGATCTGTGGCACTGCCTCTGGTGTTGTAATTATGGACATCCTTAACGTTTTTAAAGTATTTTGACAGGTACTTGGGTATCATAGTGGTGTAGTGTATCTTGTACACCAGGCCCATTGCAAGTTGCTGTACTCTGTCATCTACTCTGAGCCACCCCACTCTTAACTGGTGAGTAGCGGTGAGGTGAGTCTGATTGGGAAGGTTAAGCAGGACCCTAATTAGTTTATTTTGGGCTGTTTGGAGTTTAGTTTTTAGGGCTTGTGGGGCGTCACGATACCATACGTGGACTCCATAGTCAAAGAGGGGCTGGATTATTGCACCAGCTATGGTCTTCAGTGTGTTGAAGTTGACCATTGGGGCGATCCTCTGTAGGAAACGAGTTCGTTGGTTGATTTTTTGTATTACTTTTGAAGTCATCTTTTCGCTGGAAAGATTAGCTTCAAGGATACATCCTAAGTAGGAGATTTCGTTTTTTCGTGTTATGACCTTGTCACCCACTTTGATTGTGAAGTTCTCTACCTTTTTGAGGTTATGATTTGATCCAAAGAGGATGGACTCGGTTTTGCCCAGGTGAATTGATAATTTGTTGTCGTTAAGCCATGTGCAGATCTTACTCAGTTCAGAGTTAAGTGTCTTTTCAACCTGCAAGTGGTCCTTGCCCGAGACTAGGAGAGCCGAGTCATCCGCGAACAGGAACAGGTTGCAGTCGCAAGCAGATGCCATGTCGTTCACGTATATTAGGAACAACAGAGGTCCCAGTATGCTACCTTGGGGAACTCCACAGCTTACTGGGAGGGGGGGGGACAGGGTACCGTTAATCTCCACCACCTGTTCCCTCCCCACCAGGTAAGATTGCATCCAGCTCACTGCTGCGCTGTCAAGACCGATGGCTTTTAGTTTCTCAATCAGAATAGCATGATCCACGGTGTCAAATGCCTTCTGGAGGTCCATCATGACCATGCCACTATACTTGCCCTGATCCGCTTCGCGTTTGATTTGGTCAGTCAAATAGAGAAGGCATGTGTCAGTGGAATGGGATTTTCTGAATCCAGATTGGAACTCGTAAATCAGATTATTCTCATCGAGATATCTTGCAATCTGTTCGTAGACTATTTTCTCCATGACTTTGGATATGGAGCTAAGAATGGAAACGGGGCGGTAGTTTCCAGGGTCCAGTTTGCTACCTTTTTTATGCAGGGGGGTTACTTTTGCTAGTTTGAAGTCCTGGGGGACATGACCCTGTTCGATGGAAAGGTTAATTATGTGGGTAATGATTGGAGCAATGGTGGCGGCTGAATCTCTGAGAAATCTAGCTGGGATTTTATCAAGGCCAGTGGCCTTGTGTTGAGGTAGGGCGCTCAATTTTTTAAACACTTCATCAGTTGTCACTGTGGAAAGTTTAAAGCTGTCTTTACTGACGCCCAGTTTTTTGTAGAATGTATTAACAAATTCTTCACCATACCGCCCAGATGGGGCGACCAGTCTTTTGACCAGTGAACGGGCTGTGGTGGTAAAGGTTTTGTTAAAATGGGTAGCCACTTCACCTTTGTCAGAAATGAGAGCGGCATCCGTTTTGATGTTTATGTTGTGGCATATGGTTTTTGATTTTAAGCCTAATTGGTTGTTAAGCAACTTCCATAGGTCTCGTGGGTTGTTTTTGTATTCATCGATTTTGTCGTCGATGTAGTTTTTTTGGGCGGATCTAACTAGGGCGGTTGTCTGGTTTCTAAGTCTCTTGCATTGAGCAGTAAGATGCTCAATGTGTTTTTTGAGGTCATGGTTGAATTTTTTCTTGAGCTTTTTGCAGCACTTTCGTTTTTCATCGTATTTTTTGTCTCTGAGTCTAGCTGATTCTGCAATATCTGAGTTATACCATGGCTCTTGGCGGGCTTTAACCCTGGTGGTATTCAAGGGGGCCACGTCGTCTAGAGCATCGGTCAATTTGGTTTTAAAACCGCACCATGCTTCCTCGACATCTGTACACTGCAGCTCTGGGGAAAAGTCTACACCCGCTAGTTTGAGATTAAAAGCCTCACTGGAGTCATGGAGGCTGCCATGGAGGCTGCCATGTTAAGCATGTTTATTTTACAATTTAGGCATTTAGCAGATGCTCTTAATCCAGTGCGACTTACAATAAGCAAGGTAAAACATCAATACAATAAGCAAGGTAATACATCAATACATCAACATCAATACATCAAATGCATAGGAATATCAAGCTAGACAAAAATAACGTAGGTAGACCAAGCACTTAATCAGTAAAAATGTTTTATATAAAAAACCTGAAAAAAGCTATCCAGCTTGCTGAGTGCTACGGTAAGTGCTATGGGCTTAGGTGGAGTCTGAAGAGGTGAGTCTTCAGGCCACGGCAGAAGCTAGGGAGTGAGTCTGTTTTGTTCTAAGTGCAACAGGGAGTTTATTCCACAGTCTGGGGGCCAAGAGGGCAAATTGTCTAGGACGAGTGGATTTTTGTCCTGGGGTTTTTAGCGAGGGTTCTGTCAGCATCCCTGTGTTAGCTGATCTTAGTGAACGGGTGGGGTTGTAGGGGTTAATCAGGCTTTGGAGGTATGGACTGGAGGAGCCGTACCTTTAGCTGCTTTGGAGGCCAGCATCAGTGTATTGTATTCAGTGCGGGCCGCATCCAGGAGCCAGTGGAGGGAGAGGAGAAGGGGGAGACATGTGAGAATTTTGACCAGTCGTTGCGCGGCATATTGGATCAGTTGTTGAGGCTTAAGTGCACATGCCGGGAGACCAGTTAGGAGAGAGTTACAATAGTCAAGTTTTATCATTTTGATCATTTTAATGATCAACCAATTGATTGTGTTCCGGCTTGTAACTAAACGTTTAAGTTCCTATGTATCGGTACAATGGTATCACATTGAAAACTACCATGGCATTTATTTTTTTACATTATTGTTTCATATTAATATTATATTATCAATGAAATCACAATGACACTGATGAAAGCCACAAGCCAAAAAATACATTGGTCTAACAATAACGTTGGAAGTCTATACTAAAAGTGTTTCTGGAGTATTGACCTCTATAGACTTTTTTCCCTTCGTGCATCTTGGAAGTAGGTGAAGTTGGACTAGAAACCCTTACTCTGCTGTAGCAGTACAGCGCACGTGAATATGTTTTCAGGAGTAATAACTCAGAAACACTTTACGTGCCAGTATGTAGGACATGCAGGTGTACAGGTGCAAGAGAACATGAAACAAACATACATGTAGGACAAAACTTGTTACGAGGCAATATCAGTGTGCAAACCACTGGGTGCAAGACTCTTGGAACTGACAAGCACTGACAGACAGGAATTTAAGTGCTGTATGTTGTGCAGTGTTGGGTAACGCACGTTAGTAATATAACGCATATTACTAATATATTACCGAAATGCGGTAACGACTAATATAACGCCCTACTAAAAAAAACATCGGTAATATAATGCAGTAATGACAACTTATTTACAGCATTACTTTCCGCGTTACCGGCCAAAGTGAAGGTGCTTTTTTTATTTTCTTTGTATTTCCTATTTTTGTATCCATCCACAATGCGCAGCGTCCAACAGCAGCACCGCCAGCGCCAGAAAACTACAAAGCCCATTGACACCTGCGACCATTATTTCCTGTTGGCGCGCTGTGCGGTACATCAAACAACAAACAACAACATTAGCAGCAAGCAGCATCAAGTCAGAATGGAGTCAGAATCGGATGAAATATTGGTTGATGAGGAGATCCAGGTCCAGGAGAATGAGCCCGAGCCGGTTGGAGACCCAGGGTCAACGTTTTCAGGATGGATGTATTCACATTATTTCGAGTTCATTAAACAAAAGGATGAGAAGAACATTGCAGTTAAGTGTAAACTCTGCGATGCGGGGCCAGGGAGGAAGACGAAGGTTCTCTCTACGTCGATAAAAAGCACAAGTAACCTAAAGAAACACCTGGAAACGGTTCACCCTCACACTAAACTAACTGAGAAAAGAAAGGCAGATGGCAGCGGCGGCGCACCGAATCTTAAGCAACAAAAACTCGATTCCAAGGTCGTCACACCTATGATGCAATTACAACTGAGCTGGAGGACATTTTCTCTAAATATGGACTGAACATTAGTAAAGTGACTGCTTGTGTGACGGACAACGGCAGTAACTTTGTGAAGGCTTTCAAAGAGAATCAACAGCAGCAGCAAGCTGCAGCCGCTGCTGCTCCATCTTCAGACGAAGATGAGGAGCTCCTCGACGAGCACAACGATGGAAAACCTGCACCAGTTTAAAAGAATAAAACAAATTGCAATCCGTTACAACGCGCCAACAGCATCCAGTGCACCGGTAGAAAGGCTGTTCAGTCTTGGCAGTCTTATACTCACCCCAAAACGAAATCGTCTCGGTGACCGACGCTTCGAACAGCTTCTTCTGATGCGTTTTAACAGGTACTATACTGTTATGGATTAGGCTCCAGAGTCTATCAAGGAAGGCTGGAAGGCTATGCCTTACGTTGTTTCATTTATTTGTCATTTGTTAATTTAGTCTAGGACAGGTCTAGTAGCCTATATTTATTTTATTTTGAGTCTGCCTACATAATGTGAATAGGACATGGTCATTGTTGTTTCCCTAACATCTGATCTGTGAACTGTCCTTATTGTGTCCTTGTTGGACTGAAATGAGCCATAGACATAGTAGGCCTAATAATGGTTTGGTTTTCGTTTGTTCAGTTTTGCTCAGTTTGACAAATAAGGCCAGTGCTGGCCGTAGAGAGGCCTCCAATCCGAGCGAGCGCACGTTTATTTTAATTGTTGTGGGGGTCCGTGCCCTTCTTCAGTAGGTCTAATATTGTTTAATGTGTATATAGATTTTTTTGTTTGTTTTTATTTGTTTTATTTTATTAGGCTGTGTTTTAAGCTGCAATTGAGCCTAAATGGGACTATTTCATTGGGTCTTACTCTTAAAGCCAATAGGCATGCTCTTTGTGTGTCATTGTTAAAAATGTATGCATGCCTTGTTCTTGAGTGTAATTGCACTATTTCGTTGGCTTATAAAGCCAGTAACCTTTATTTCATTGTTGAAAACATGTCAAGGCCTTGTTCTCATGAACCTGCTAGCTTTTTTCGTTTATACCGTAGGCTAACAAGTGTTTTGTTTACAATGTGTTTGTTCATTCATTATAATGACCGATGTCTTACAGCTAATATGTAGCCCATGTGTTTGTATTTTCCACATGACTGAAATGGTCCACTTGAAGAAAGCACCTTAACCCTTAAGTTCTGTTCAGATTCACTACACCTTCGTTCTGTTCGGGTCATTTTGACCCGGTGGATATTTGGTTTAAAAAAAACAACACTAATATAAATTTTAACTTAACAAATCATCATGATACATTGACTTTGACTCGATACCAAACAATTCATATGATATATTTGGTAAATGTTTGCATTTCTGCTTTGCTATATCACATTAAACACTGAAAGAGCTAGGCGTTTTTACTGATTTAGCTGAAATCCATGTAAAAAAAACTACTTCATTTAATAGTGGGCAATATTGCTCATGCTTATAGGAAGGCGGGGAGGGTTCGGAATGGGGCTTCGGAAGGGGGGTGTTAGAAGTGGGGGTGACTGTATGTCTGTGTTTTGGCATAATACTGTGTATTTCTGTGCTTCCGGGTCAAAATGACCCGAACAGCACTTAAGGTTCAAAAAATATGAGGGGGGTGTAGCATGGGTGTAGTGCAAAAATATTTTTTTTACATGTTCATCTCAGAAGAATCTTTAAGGCCAGTGAGTTTCAGGTGGAAACATTTTTAACTTCTACCTTTTTTTTCCAAATGAAAATGTAAAACGGGTCAAAATGACCCGAACAGCACTTAAGGGTTAAAGGGATATTCCACTTTCAAAAACACTTTTTGTCATTGTATGGTCTAATCAGGCTTGTATAAACACCCTGAACAGTTTTAAATGTTCTTCATTCAGTATTTAGATATTTGATGTAAATGTTACCAGGCCCAACACGCCCATGCCTCTCCCCACACACACTCATTGTAACTTCAAACTCCATTTTAACCATGATAGATTCATTAAAAACACCCATTATTTTTTCTGGTGACTCATAATACCCTCCTAGTACGTGAGCAGGCCGTGTTTTTTCCATAACGTTTTTCATGTATTTTTTATATATTTTTATTGTATTTAATTTTTTCCATTTTCACAAAGAATTATTAAAAATACATGAAAAACGTTATGGAAAAAACACGGCCTGCTCACGTATTAGGAGGGTAGTTTGAGTCACCAGAAAAAATAATGGGTATTTTTAATGAATCTATCATGGTTAAAATGGAGTTTGAAGTTACAATGAGTGTGTGTGGGGAGAGGCCCTGGGCCTGGAGGGCCTGATAACTTTTACATCAAATATCTAAATACTGAATGAAGAAAACTAAAAACTGTTCAGGGTGTTCATACAAGCCTGATTAGACCATACAATGACAAAAAGTTTTTTGAAAGTGTAATATCCCTTTAAACAGCAATTTAATTTGCATTATATGCTGTGCTGCTCATGCAGATCTTGTTCTATGGACTTTAATAAAAAAGGCATAGAGGTTTGTATCTTGTTGTCAAACTTGTCATGTCATTATAGGCCACATTTAAGAAGGTATAGGTCTATTGTGTTTCATATGAAAAAACAGACAAAATATAAAATAAAATAATAAAATATATAAAATATAATAATAAAATATCTAGATAATTATTTGTTCAATTTGAGCTTTTTTTTTTTTTTTTTTTACCAAAAAGTAATAAGTAAAGTAATATTAATATATTACTCCTCCTCGGGGGGTAATATGTAACGAAAAATATTACTTTAAAATCAAGGTAATATGTAATCAGTCTATATTACTAAAAAAAGTAACGCTACCCAACACTGATGTTGTGTTAGTAGAAGGCAAAAGCAGTAGAAGAAGCAATCTAGCATGACATGCTTCATGCTCAGCCGTTTCCAATTCTCATTGGTTATTTGCATGGGCTACTTTCTCTCAAAGGAAGTCTATTCTATTTCTATGGCATATTGTACATTTTGCATATTGCATTGCTTGGCCCCCATATTGGTGCTTGCAGCTATATTCATTGTTATTGAATGTTCGCAGATGAATGTTCTTGTTGCTATTGTTCGAAGTAGGCACTTTCACCTTATTCCATTATGCATTCCATTGCCAGGCCGGGTTGCCTACCCAGGGCCAGCAAACTTTGGTCATAGCCACTTGGGATCTGAACAATCTAACTCATACATCTTGATCACATGACCCCAGAGTAGTCGGAGGCCTTAGGGATTTTTCGTGCTAATCAGTCTAAAGCGCCAAATTTTGCACAGATGTAGCCCAGGGCTTGCTCTAATGATTTAGCTAGGGCTCCCCAGTCGGCGACCCAGAAATGGCCCCAGAAAACGCCCACAAAACTGTGACATGTGATGATTCATCACTTTTCATCACTAAACCATCGTTTTCTGGGGCCATTTGTAGCCCAGGGAATGTTTTTTGTGCAAAAAAATGTTTTCTGGGTATTTTCCTCCTGTAATAGTAAAGAAAGCCGATGGGAGCCCAACTTGATTTGGCCGCTGTGGCGACCCCGAAGGTCACCGACTCGGGCGCCCTAGCTAAATCATTAGAGCAAGCCCTGGGCTACATCTGTGCAAAATGTGGCGCTTTTAGACTGATTAGCACGAAATTACCATTCTATCTCCCTAAGGCCCCTGACTAGAGGTAATAACTGTCAGTGTGCATATGAAGTTTGGCAATGATCGGTTCAGTTTTGTTTGTGAGATTAGCTATATGGACAAACACATGTACACAGACACACATGACTTACATGTTTGTTTTCATTCTTTCGTCCAACTTGGTTCAGATCCCTGGATGATAGTATAGCTTTGCATTTAATCAGATCTTGTCTTTCATCTGTCCTAGTTCTTCTCCAAGGGGACCCAGGCCAGGGATGACATCATCGCCACCGAAGCCTATGAGGAGGAGCTGGACATGGGACGGTCTGGTTCATACCTACACAGCAGCATTAATTCTGGCATTAACTGGAGTGAACACAGCCTGGACCCCGAGGACATACGAGTGAGTGTTCACATTGATTTCAAACAGAGCACAGATCATTCCTTTCATTTTGGAGATACATGTTAAGGAGCGACACACTAGGGCATTCACGAATAGTGATTTTTAGTATTCAAATTATTCTACCTCAAAGTATACTGAATTTCCCCCTTGGGATAATAAAGGTATCTATCTATCTATCTATCTATTCGAATAGTCGAATATTCGACAGGACTGGTCAAACTGTCAAATATTAAGTAAGCAAGGGGCGAACATTGTGAATATAGCAGATCTACATGCTCACAATGCCTCGCGTTGCGAGGCGTTGTGAGCATGTAGATCTGCTATTTTCACAATATTTATCTGCAGAACCGAGTCACATTACCTATACCTACAATCCCTACAATTACCTACAATTCCAAGTGCTTGTCAGGGTGGGGGTCCCCAGTTCAAATATGTTTATTTTGGGGGTCACTGCCTAAAAAGGTTTGAGAACCCCTGGTATAGAGCATTAACAAATTCAACAACTTATTCTCATGACTTCCTATCTAGCCAAGCTTTATAAACTATATATCTTTAAAGAGAAAACAATAAAAACTTCTGTGAACAATGTCGAATAGTGACTTTGATATTCGAATATTCGAATATTCTAATAGTTGGTGAATGCCCTATACGACACACCTGCATCCTCCTCACATGGATCAGCGGGGTCGCACTGCACTTCTTTCTTTTGGACAATGGTGTTCTAAGACCCCTGGATATGAGTTGATAATTAATTGTACATTTTGGCCTTTTTGTAAGCAATGTTTGAAATGGAAATATAAAAGTACACCCTATCCTTGAAAAAGTGGTGCCTTTTCACTGTGTTGCTTGGTTAGATATTAGTTTGTACAGTACAGCAGTGCCGTGGCTTTTACTAGACAAGAGTCCCTGGCCTGTTCCATTATTAACAGTGTTAGGGAGCTAGTTACAGTTCATGGAGTTCTTTACAAGGTGGTTTTAATGTTGCATTGACATTTCTGGTTCTGTGTTCTAATTCATTTTAGAATTGGCTCAATCTTCATATTGTATTCATACGGTATACATGCTGTATGTCCTCTCTGTGTCGAGCATGCAGGCTTCTCTCTTGACTGAACAGATGCCAGTTCATACTTAACTCTTTTACAGCCTAATTAAGGATTTATAGCCTGTTCCCTGCCATCAAAGTATCTTACCTTTGTGATTTTATAGAAAAATATCCAGACATTATTTCCAATCGCGATCTTGTGTAAAAGACGGCTGTGTATCTCATAGAGTCGCAAAAAAAAAAGAAAATCAGCCGACCTGGCGCCGCCATTACAAAGCGAGAGGCTGTAGAGTGAGTCTCGTTTTCACCCATTGTAGACATAGAAATAGAGAAAGTAGATCCAGGGCTGCAAAAACAGTAAAAGAGTTAAGGATCATAGCATTCTAGAGACTAAGGACAATTTTAATGCAACAGTCAGCATAACATTTTGTTTATATAATGATTTATTTAATATTGCTGTTTAATGAATAGGTCTTCATTTCATACTTTGCTTTATACTGTGATATCTGGAACTACAGTAGATAGCATCTGACCAAATCAAATCCTTTGTGTGTGTAATTAATTTGTAATTGTGTGTAATTCACTATACTCGGTCATTCTACATATTTGCACATGGCCAACACTGTCCAAAGCCTAATTTATCGTGTTTGCACAATGGTGTCACTTTCAGAATATTTAAACCTTAACCACGACGCGATGCTTGAACATCCCCCACCCCCCCCCCCCCCCCCAACCTGGGGGCATGCATGCAAATCAAAATCGTTAAAATCACTAAAACGATAGAAAGAAGTAAATGAAAACATTTTAACACTCATCTTTTCTTTTCTCTATGACTATCTAAAATATGAACCCTTGTTGTAAAAAAAACAAAGTTGTCCTTTAACAGTTGCCATTTGTTTCCCCTCTTTTATCAGGACGAGCTGAAGAAATTATACGCCCAGCTGGAGGTCCACAAACGCAAGAAGATGCTGGCCAACAACCCCCACCTGCAGAAGAAACGCAGCTCCAGGAAGGGGCTGGGCCGCACGCTGATGAAGCGCATCACAGAGATCCCAGAGTCCATGCACATGCACCGCCAGTGCAGCCGCGAGGACGGCAGCGAACACGGCAGCAACCGCAGCACCCTGAGGAGGAACCCATTTGACCCCGCACACCACGGTAACGCCACTGCTACGGCTGATTGTGTTTTTGCAGCTTGTTTTACAAGCCACGGTAGCACGAGTTCTTAGTGAACGGTACCAAGGGGTTGCGACTTACACGTCATAAGAGTGGGTCAGTGGTGTTTTGCGGTACTGGCTGAGACCGAGGCTGTCTGTCCCCTTTTCAATGTGCTTGACCCCTGAGAGATGGAGCGCTGAGGTGGAGCGCAACACGTACCGGTACCATCAGCTCCCAGCACTTGCCGCACGTCTTCTTTACCCAAGCTGTGCTACTTGTACACTGAGTTGACACATCGAATAGCTATTTTGTCAAGACAAAGCAGATTAGACCACTCAGACCATTAGACTGTTTGAATAATTGAATCTTCACTTATTTTAATCACCCATTTAGGTAAAACACGGGACGATTCCCTGAAGAACAAAGTCCTGGGCCTGAAGAAGTCTCACAGCTACGACCATGTCTGTGACCAGGGTGACGAGACTGGGAGCCTCGACGGTTCCACCACGGTGGACAAAACGACCCCCGTCGGGAACGGCGACGGGTCCCTCCTGGGCTCCCTCATTGGCCGCAAACACGTCAAGAAGTCGGCGGAGCCGCCGGCGCCGGCGACCCCACCCAGACTGGAGTCGGCCGAGTCCACAGAGTCCGTGCCGCTGTTCTGGAAGTCGGCCAGCGCGCACAACCTGACGCACGACAAGAAGCCCGTCCAGCTGCGCACGTCCATCATGCAGAAGTCTCTGAGCGTGATCGCCAGTGCCAAGGAGAAGATGCCAGGACTCGCCGGCAAGACCCACAGCGTGGAGGACGCCAGCAAGAGAGGACAGAAGGGACGGGACGGGACCACGCTGTCCGAGGTGGACGAGACACCGGAACACTACCCCAAGATGATCATCAGCCAATCGGTGGAGTACTCCAAGACCCCAATGAAGATGGGCATCATGAAACAACAGGTAGCCTGCAGTCATGCTGCAGTCATTAAAAAATAATTTATTGAGTGATGTGGATTGATTGATGATGGTGGAGATGTCGATCCAATGATCGACCAATCTGTGTGGCAGTTGGGTGGTTTATTGATTGATTGATTGATTGATAGGTTGATTTTTGTGTTGGTCCATTTTTCCTTCATCTGATCGTTAAATGATTTGAGTTGAACACACGGTTGATTTATTGACTGCTTTGTTAAAACAGGTGAGTGGCAGCCAGCCATCCATTTGCTCTGAGCCGGGGAGGAACCTGTATGACCTGTCTGAGGTGTGTCCCTGGGACATGGACGACCCGCCGACTCCCTCTGAAGGGAAAGCGCAGAAACACGTCTCCATCGCGCCGGAAGAAACCACCTCGACGCACAGGGTCAGCGGCACCAAAAGTGTCCGGTCTCAGCAGAAGCAGAGATCAGGACAGTCGCCTGCAAACAGGCGGCGCTCCAGAGATAAGGGAGGCGAGGAGAGCAGAGAAAGCAGGAAACCCCGCTCTCCCAGGTCGCCTCTCCCTCTCAAGCCAGACGTCTGTCCCTGGGACTTTGACGAGCAGCCTATGCTGGCCGGTGATTCCGACTCCATCTCCCCGGAAAGGATCAGGCGCAAGAAGAGTGTCACTCCCACCGACGGGAAGCCCAAGACTCTCCACTCTGACCACTCCAAGTCCACAGGAAGCCTCCTGCAGCCTCCCTCCCTGATGGTAGAGATCTGCCCATGGGACTACGACACGCCGCCCTCCCCCAAGCAGGAGAAGACGTGCAACAGCCCACACTCCAAGAAGAAACGGAAAGGCTCCTGCTCCTCCAATCACAGGGTGGAGAAGGAGAAGGGGCGGGACAAGGAGAAAGGCAAGGAACGGCGGAGTTCTACCAGCAAGCCCTCGTCAGAGAGGCGGCATGGCAGCCACTCCTCGGAGAGAGGCTGCCCGGGTTCAGGGAGACGGAGGAGCACATCGAAGGATCCCGAGGTGACGGAGAATAAGAGGGTGGATATTTGTCCCGGGGAGACGGATCCCTCACATGACAGCCTTGATCAGACTAGAACCTCGCCCGAAAGGAAGAGAGAGAACTCCCAGAGCTCTAGCAACATGCCCCCAGAGATCAGCACTACCAAAATGGCTGAGGTTTGCCCTTGGGATTTTGACGACCAAGACTCTGGAAAGAAGGCATGACGCCCAAGTCTAATCATGGACTTTGTATGTTTTGTATCCACAGATTCGCAACAAAGAGGGAAACTAAGAACCCTGACTGTTGAAGTTATTTTACTAAAAGTTCAAATTCCAACGTTTGTATTGGTGGGGGAGTTAGTCTTTGTTTTAGCATTTTATGAAGAAAAAAAACATGGTCCTATTGTCTAATGATGCATTCCAAACAAAGAGATCAGTGACAGTATTTGTGTTGTTGGTCCGTTGCAAATTTAAAGTCACTTTATTTGAAATGCAGAGGAATATTAAGTCTGCACTTTTGCTTGCACAGTAGTTAAATTTGAATTGTGTTACATCACAGTGTGAACATTAAATACATCTGATATTGAATTGTACTTGCCAGCATGCCAGGCAAGCCTTAAGGTGGTTGCACACTGCTGCGTTTTCCGTTGCGAAATGCGTTTTTCAGGGCAAAGAGAGAGAGGGAGATAGAGAGAGCAAGGGACTGAGTGGTGCGCGAAACGGGCGGCAGTGTGCAAACGTGACTGACATAACGTGAGGTTGATTTTTTTATTTGCGTTCTCCGAAATTCACTCCGATATTCGGCCCGAAAAACGCAGCAGTGTGCAACCAGCTTTAGACCTCAAAGAATATGAACAAAGCCATGGCTAAACCTGATAGGGTAATTGAACTATTAACATGGTGGCCATTTTGTTCTTACACCATACAACTCCACCCGATGGTTGGGTTTCTTATTCCCTAGTATGACATAGCAAATGTCTAACGAGTGACTATGGTCAGTGGAATGTTGCTTACAGAATGTCAGGCGGTGTCGCCTCCAACTCCAAAGTATCTTGCCAAATATGGAGGAGCGGTAAAGTGGTTTCATTGATATTATATCTTATTCGCTGGCCAGTGTGAACTGTGAACGGACAACTTTTATGTCTGTATTGTTTTGCAAATCTACACAGGTTTGCATAAGGCCACACAACAGTGTGCCAATACATGTAGGTAAATCTATTAGCCTGTGGATTTATTGTTTACAGCTGAAATACCCAGCAGTGTACTCTACATGGCTTACAAAGTAAATGTTTGACCAAAAAAAATGGAGGGACATAACCATACAGTGAAACTGGCATCATTAATGTGGAAAATGACCAAAGCCCTGAGACATTTATAATGCCTTACACTTTGAAAATAAGTTGAAAATAGGTCATTTTTGTCAGTGACTCTTGTCAAAAGGGCCTTGCACGAGATATAAGCTAGCCTTCATTCTTGAACCATAATGAGAAGATTATTTTGAAAAGAAATATGGAGAACATGCTGTACTGTAGCCCAGCCCCGGCGGCAGGACTCAATGGCTAATGGGGCCTTCCGTGAGCTTAAGGTTGCGACCACTATGCAAATTAGTGTTTCGCCTTTGTTTTCGAGTATTTGCCGGTTTCACTGATTGGCCGGGGGGTCCGCGTGATGGGGCTCGGCCCCAGCAGTCCCCCTCGCGCCGCCGGACCTGCTGTAGCCTATGTTCTGACAAAGCTTGACCATATGTGTATACATTTTTCATATGCCATAGCATGGGCCAAAAGGTCAGACATCCATGAACAAAAATTGTGTATTAACTTGACAGTGAAATGTTTGATGTTGTTGCTTATGGTTATTATCGGAGTCCCTGTGTAAAACATAATGCTTTTGAAATGGTGTGCAGTGGCATCAATAATGTACATGGCTGAAATATCTATGATGGTTTCTGCCTCTTTGGTTGACACTGTTACAGTATACAGGTACAGCTGACACATCAAACAGAACGCCCCCCTCTAAAAGATTAACTGCATCATGTTGTAGGGCCACAGTACACTTAGCAAGAAAGGTCTTTCCCAAAGACACTTAAGGACCAAAGACAAATATGAGTTGGGCACAAGGTGTGAATAGTGCAGTTAAATATGAGTTGGGCACAAGGTGTGAATAGTGCAGTTCTTCCCTTCAGTTGCTCGCCTATTTTCACCATTTGCTTGAATACACTTTTTTTTTACCTGAGAAATGCTAGGACACCTTCATTTTCCAAATAAATAAATAACTACTTTGTCACTGTGTTTGCATGGATGTGTGTGTGTGTGTGTGTGTGTGTGTGTGTGTGTGTGTGTGTGTGTGTGTGTGTGTGTGTGTGTGTGCGTGCGTGCGTGTGTGTGTGTGCCTGTTTGTGTATATAAATGTGTGCTTTTGCTCGTGCACATGAGAGCCTGCATGTGTTAATTGCTGTGAGCGTGTGGCATTAGCAGTGTTTCTTCACACATATAATGCATGACCTCATCACTCGCCTGCTGATCAAATAGATAAATCAAACCGTTCTCCATTGTCTTCAGAACCATTATGTGTGACCACAAGTTGAACACAGACAAACATGGTGAGTTGAGTTCAGCTTCGTGCACTAGGCCACACAGGTGTTCGTGATTTGTGCAGTGGTTCCCCAGAAGGTCACCAGGCAACCCCTGTTTGGGGGAGTCATCAACATTAGGTCTATATCGTCGTTGTCGGGTGAAAACCTTGTATGTACAAAACGTTCGTTTTGTACTTAAAATAGTGAAAATAGACGATCTACGGTGCGAGGCGTTGTGTGCTTGTAGAGCTGCTATTTTCACTAGTATTGTGGGGCAGTCTTGTATGATGAAGCGGGACTTAACTTCACGAAAACATTTACAAATCTGAAACTTGGAGATACGAGGTTTCTGCCCGACAGTGACGATATGGAATGTGACCTAAATCAGCTCAATTATCATATCCCATATTTGTTTTGATATTCTGAGAACGTCCACATAAGACGTATTGATAAGAAGTATTTGATGAGAACAAGAGATTGGTTTAATTCCAGCATTTTCTTTTTTTTTTTCTTTTTCTTTTTCCGACTTGCTGACGGTCACATCAATCAGATTACCCTCCTCATTTGATGTGCGGGTGGCGCAGGGGTGAAGTGCCTGCCCACCACTACAGAGGTTGTGGACTCCAGTCCACCGTGGTGCATCTGGCTTTGTCGGGGGAGGGGAGCAGCGCGGGGAGGGTAAAATGAGTCATTGCACCCAGGGGCGTCACACCAAATTGTGGTGTGACGCCACCATGTGGTGTGAAATTGCAGATCTACAAGCTCACAGTGCGGCACCGAGTGCCGCACTGCGAGCTTGCAGATCTGCTATTTTTGAAAAATCGTGAAAATGTGTGCAAGAAACCTATGTCAAGGACCCCCAAGATGATATGTATTTGGCCACGGACCCCGATCTCAAAATATTTCGTTCCAGGGACCACCCAGAAGCAAAATTTTAGTTAGAAATGTTCGCTTAAAAAATACATATATTCAAAGGTTTTTCACACATTTTCACAACTTTTCAAAAATAGCAGATCTACAAGCTCGCAGCGCGGCACTCGGTGCCGCGCTGTGAGCTTGTATATCTGCTATTTTTCAATAGATAAAGTTATTAGGGCCCCCTCCACCTTGGGCCCCAGTAACTCAGTCCCACTTTTCCTACCCTGATTGCACCTGTCAGCAGACAGAGTCGGGCAGGAGGAGTAGGAGGAAGGCTCTACATCCTCCTGGTGGAGGCTGCTCACTGGCAGATGAGATGGCATATGACAACACAGAAATGTGTGTGGGGAGGAATCAGTTGGAATTGGGGAAAGGAATGGGGTGATTGGGGGGGTAAAACATAATTGGCTACTCTAAAAGAGAAAGAAAAAAATACTTCCTCATTTTGCACGTCTTGTTGACATATGTTCCTTTGGATTTAGTGATTGCAAGCACACAGAGATGGATTATAAAAAAGAAAAAAAAAAAGAAAAAAAAAACAAGTAAAGCCTTTTTGCAATTGGGGCCACAGCCAGAGGTTATGGCTATTTGGGAGCCCTGCACTAGGTTACGGTGTGTTTTATTTTTTTGTTGCATGAACAGAAAATGAAAATACTACCATGTTGTGCTTGATTGACTCCACCAGAAATGTATAAAAGTATTTTTGTTAAAACCTTGACTAACAAAATCAAGAACACATTCCCTTCTTTTTTTCGTCTGTGTACAAAAAAAAACCTAAAAGCTGGTAACAGGGTTCTAATAGTAGGAGCTCCAAAATGTCTTATGTTCTGCAGTATTGCTTCTGGCTTATATAAATCAGTTACCAGGTGGGAGATCTCAGAATTCATACTAGCTTGATAAGCTTTTCCCCTTTGTTTTTTACTTTCATACACTGTTTTCCAACCAGTTTGACTTGTGAACTTGTAACTTGCTGCACCATCTGTATTGTATGCTTGTTATGATGTTGCTTACAGTGACTCGCTGTTGTAGCATCCACACAGGAGTATTTGTACTGTACATTTATATTGTGTTCAGTTGTAATCGCATGTACATACAGTAAATACCCTGTTCTCCAAACTTGCAATAAATATTTCTATAAAACCACTCTGTATTTCTCAATAGTAGAACAGAAGGAAGCCGAGGTTCAATAGGACATTCTTTCAATTTCTGGTGGTTACAGAACCTGCCATGCTTTAGGTATAAACTTATGGTACCGTAGTTATTATCATCACACAGAAATCAAATGGCACAGGCTGTCACATATTTAAGTGATCCATCACTGAGAGGACATAGGCCTTCTCTAGCCCCAGCTGTCAGATTTATCCTGTGTGCAATCTGTGCATTGATTACCTTGATGCACAACAGGTGTGCTGGTAGGGTGCGACTGCTTAAATCAGCCATCACCACCCTGCACTAGGCCTAAATCATGTTCAACATCAGATTTTTAGAGCTGAACTGTGCCAGCTCATGTTCATTGTTTCATAAATCATAATTTAATTTGCTTTAACAAGTATTTCATTGTTTATGTTTCAGTTTACCACCAGTAGGCCTACTGCGATTCACTTCATAGAGAGCTCATTCTTCAAATACAGACCCTTCTTCTTTATTGTCTCCTATTTAACAATATTGGAAATGGGAATAATCTGTAAGCTTTTTTGAATGATGATGTCATTTCAGCCCAGTCTGCGTCCGTTCAGTTCACGGTAGTACAACACCGCCATCGTGTGGAAATTCCAATTATTACATCGATCTGGTCTGGGTTCCGCCTGATATATTTTGGTTCCGCCAAGCCATGCCTCATGAAAATCAATGATATTTATTTGATTTGATGATGTGCCCTATCCGGGGCCCCATGCAGTGTCTGGTAGTCCAATCATCTGCTGTATTGGGCCTACATGTACGGGGGTCCTCAGCTAAATGGTAGTTATGGAACCAAATGGTCCCACATGGGTCATAACCTTTTTTGTACTCTCTCGGAGTTAAAATATCATTGATTTTACAATATAAATTGGGGTCTCAGAGACAGGAATGTCATGTCAAACTGGGGGGCGTCCTGGGGGCAGCCCTCTATTCAGAAACAACCCTATTCAGAAATACCCCCACTGATAGGGTTAGAAATTAAAATGTTTGAGAATCACTGCTATAGACCCGTAATCATCTTCTCAATGGGGTCCCCAAACTAGGCCTATATCTTTTCAAAAGGGGATCCGAGGGCTAAAAGTGTCAATTTGGGGGTCCTTGAGGACATTGACATTAAAAAGTTTGAGATGAGAACCAACCAAGCTATGAATGAACCAGAGAGCGCTCCCCTTGCGTGCCTGTCTTGACCACACAATGTAAATATTGCACAAGGGTGTGGAGTGGACTGGAGTCTAGTCTACTGCACTACACATAAATCGTGGTGGGCAGGCCGGCGTTGTAAGTAGCCTATGCGCAGAGCACAGAAGGAATCACGTGAGTGCCACCGCCCGCAGGGGCGTCCTCAGGGTAAAAACCAACCCCCCCCCCCCCCTCCAGAGGCGTCAATTGGGTATGGCAAGCTATGGCAGCTGCCATACCTTGGCTACAGGGGAAAATAATAATGTACTGTAATCGTGCCTGTTGCTAAGGTATGGCAATTGGCAACATGGGGTCCAACCTATGTTCCCCAGGTTCTATGTTCCCCAGGATCTATGTTCCCCACCTCACAGCATTATTTAGTTTAGTGGGGTTATGGTTAGGGTTAGGGTTAGGTGGTAAGAAAGTGGGGAACATAGAACCTGGGGAACATAGGTCAGACACCAGTCATGTTGCCATACCTTAGCTTTTTCTGAACTGACGCCGCTGCCTCCCTCCCTCCATCCCAAGTGGGCTTCTCCTCCATCCTGGGTAAAAAGTAGTGTCACAGACACACAGGCAGAGCAGACAGTCTTCTTCCTCCTGTCAGACAGTCCCTTTCCGCACTCTGCTGCTCTGATCTGCATCACCAACGGCGGGCAACAACCGGCTGCTCAGAGACAACATCATCTTATCAGCTTATTCTGACATTCAAACATAATGGGCAACGTTCAGGTAAACTGGTTACATTTTAGCCAACTTGTCTTGAAAAGTGCATGACGACGACTTTGGCAACAGATTAATTAATTATATGTGGAACGAGAAATAAACCGTAACGTAATTATTGTGGGCTAATTGGCTCACATTGGCTACATTGTCAATCTTATATGTTTTGTTAACATGGAAGCTACAAATATTGTGATTAACCAACCAACAACATCTAGTTTGAAATTGCGCAGTTCCCAGAGATTTGGGCTGCCGCATATCGGACAGAGGAGGAGGCTGCAGTTATGTGGAATGTAGCTCTGGTCCAGAGAGCGTTAGCGAGTCAACTCAACGCTGTGTGGAATGTCACAGAAACGCCATCGTTTTTATGTGATCAATAAGGCCGCATTGTGTCAGATACAGAGAGAATAGAAGAATCTATCAATGGCCCACGTAGCTGCCTGTCCCATGACTCAGCGAGCCCACCACAGACTAGAGGCTACACCCTTAGCTTACTGGAGAAAATGGGCTGGACTGTTCTCTTGTACAGTAGCAGCCAGACACATTGAAACCCTCTCCAGTCTCCATGGCTGTTGTGTTTACTGGTAGGCTACACTTTATAAATGTGACTGTCATCACTTTCTCCTCTGTAGCCCACTCTTGTTCCTTATGAGGACTTTGATGTTACTGCTGACATCAAGGAGATTAGAAAAGCTTGCAAAGGTTTTGGTAAGTGTTTTTATATATATATTTTATTCCTAGGCAAAGTGGGCATTTGATCTGCATCTGCAAGTGACAGGCAGTGATTTGTGTGCACATTTGGGATGAGTGCATCTTTACTGTAAAACAGCAGACTGTCAGTACCATGATAAACCATCCATAAAATGATTTCCCTTTTCTTTACTATTTTGAAAAACTTTAAAAAAATACTTCAAATAGTCGATCTACAAGCTCACAATGTGTCAAGGTAGATCGGCTATAGTTAAACTATTTTAAAATGTTTTTCAAGGTAAAAAAGAAAAAGAAAACAACAAGTAAGGCATGGACGTAAATATAGCTGTCAGAATGTTTTCTATTTTCCTCCAGGGACCGACGAGAAGGCCATTATTGACATCCTGGCCAATCGCTCTGCAGCTCAACGTGTGGAGATCAAACAGGCATACTTTGAAAAGTATGATGATGTAAGTGCTCTCATCCGGATCGTAAAACCAAGGGTGCAAATCTCATTACAACTTTGAGTATTTCCCTGGAGGGGACATCAATAATATCACCAACATACATACAGTATATCAAATTGATATCTGTTTATAATGAATCACCTTTAGGCCATCACTATAAATAATTTACTATTTTACATAACCACAAACGCAGAAGCATTTTGTTCTCTGAACATAAGAGTTAAATGAACTCTTAATTAAGATTTTACTGTGTAGCTCCACATCCACTTTAACAATCTCAAACCAGAATGAATCTCCAATTATTTGTTTTTTGAATGACTATACAGTAACTACAGTTTAAACACTTAACTGTCTCAAACATGGAGCCGTCTTTAATAAAGGCTGGTTGTGTGATGATGCAGATCAAACAAATACACACCCGGGCTATTGTCGGACATTTTATGGATATGACAGTGCACTTCAGAGAGTCAATGAGAGGTCATGTGAGAGTGTTGGAACGATGTTTTAGGGGTGAGGGAAACGGGAAAGAATTAAGCCTACTTTATACTCCATTGTACGACAGCACAGTGTCAGTTGCCAAAAAAGAACAATATGTGTCTATGTCTGTCGGTCGCACTCTCTCCCTCCCTCCCTTCTACTCTGCTTTTAGTGATTGTTATTAATCTTAACCAGTGAGACCAAATAACTAAGAGATTCACTGAAAGATATATATTTTTGCATACAGTACCTGCATAGATGGTTTATCAACTACGAGGGGCTTCAGACGAAGTGAGGAGCGATTTGGCATAGTGATCAACATTAGCTAGCAATCTCTAAATATGGATCTGGCTGGAGATAAGTTAATTCACTTGAGTTGGCAAAGGTGATCCAGATTCCGGATACGTTTGTTATAATGGTCACAGGAAAAGCCTATGATACTAGCCGACAGATAGATAGATGTATCTATGCACTTTTTTTTATACAGCACCACCTTTCATACACCAGAGCAACAATAATCAAAGTGCAACAGTCCACTCTCTGAAGAGGGATAAGAAATAAAATAGATAAGATTAAACTATGTGAATAGAAACAGTACAGCTCAACTAAACACACACAAACCTATCTTTGTCTGCCTGCGTGCCTGCCTGCCTGTCTGTCTGTCTGTCTGTCTGTCTGTCTATCTGCCTGCCTGTCTGTCTGTCTGTCTGTCTGTCTGCCTGTCTGCCTGTCCGCCTGTCCGTCTGTCTGTCTGTCTGTCTGTCTGTCATCCTCACCCTCATCTCTCCCTCTTTCTGGCCCCTGAGGAGTTGGAGGAGGTCCTGAAGAAGGAGTTGACGGGTAGTTTTGAGAAGGCCACCGTGGCCATGTTGGACCCTCCCCACGTCTTCTTCGCCAAGGAGCTCCGGCGGGCCATGAAGGGGGCGGGCACGGACGAAGCAGTCTTGGTGGAGATCCTGTGCACGGCCCCCAATCAGGTGTGTCTGTGTGTGATCCAGGGGTCTTCAACGTTTTCAGGCCAAGGACCCCTTAGCTGAGAGAGAGAGATAAAGCAGGGACCCCCATAAGTATTGTATAAAACTGTGTTGCAGATTAAAAATGTTCATAGATTTCTTGGACAGCTTAGACTTATTTGACAGCAATATCATCAGTGTAGGTTGTTGGTTTAATGTGTAATTTTAGACATTAAACGACATGAACCGTCAATACTTAGGCTGCTCTTCTTTTCCCTCTACGCCAAACCTCTTTGCCAAGAATAGGCGTTGTGAGCTTGTAGATCGACTATTCTTGGCTAATGTTCCACACAGAATAGACTAGGGTTCAAGTGGTTAGTGTAGGAAAAAATAAAGTTCTTATCAAACAAAGACCCCCTGTAGTAACACTGAGGACACCGCCTGTTGAAGACTCCTGGTGTAATCGATAACCAACTGGGAAGATTGTTGTGCGTCTTGCACACAACAATCTCACTATTAGGTATAACGTAATAGTGAGAGGTACCCGGGGGCTGTTGTAGCGTAAGTAATCTAATACGTGAGTCAGCAGCATTTTAAATAACTATTGTTTACGGACACTGTTGTCCTTTCTTTGGTTTCAGCCTGTTAGTGCCTCTTTGATGCCAGCGTGCGTTGTGTATCATTACATTCTGTGGCTGCACTGTGTTTATAGGATTACTGAATGTCCTCTGTTGTCTGTTTTGTAGGACATTGTGAGCTACAAGGATGCATACGCCCAGGGTAGGTGCTCTTTTACACAGTGATCCAGAGGAACTACCATGAATTAGATGTTCCGTTCACATTGGAAAATGTTGGTTGCCCAGCCAGTGCATACTGTAAAACAGCCAAAGGGTGTCACAGAATAAGAATGAATCACAGCGAAAACAGCTATCATCCCCTGAATTGTCTTTGGGGTTGAGTCACAAACATGGCATGACATTATTCTTCCGTTAGACTCACAAGGCAGTCTATAAATACTTCGCTCAACTAAACACTGAATACAATCTCCCTGCTCCCTGCACTGCAGAACCAATCCAAAGTCTGAAGCACTCCTTCATATTGATTAAACGGCGGCCATGCTCGCCGCCGTTTTATCAACAACCTTGCTCTTAGTCCCTAAGATAGTTAAGTGGAGATTTCTGATCATCTGGCATCACAAGACTATTCTTTCCTATTCAAGTTTAACTCATTGGACAACTTTAATATATTTTTTGTATTGTGCCTTTCAGTGTAGAATGAAATTATTAACACAATGCATTCTATCTCTGTTGAAATGATATACATAAAGCTTAAAGGAGTAGTTCACCCCCAAAATGACTTTTTTTCTATTGATTACTCATGCCATGGAGAGTAGAGTTCAATAATATTTTTAGTTTTTTGTCGCATTCCTAAGACAAACATTTGATAATAATAAATTTACCCCCATTCGTTCCGGATGGGGACCCGTTTCGAAACGGGTCCCCATCCGGAATCAATGGGGGTAAATTTACTCGAATCACATTTTTGTCTTAGGAATGTGACAAAAAACCAAAACATATTATTGAACTCTACTCTCCATGGCATGAGTAATCAATAGAAAAAAAGTCATTTTGGGGGTGAACTACTCCTTTAAAGATAGGGACGTTTACGACCTAAGATCGTCAATACAGCTTACTGTATTTACCTCATACTGTAGTCCATGGGCGGGACCTGGAGGAAGACATTGAGGGTGACACCAGTGGAGACGTGAGGAACCTGTTGATCGCACTACTACAGGTAAATACAGACTAAAAGTTCATTTTAACACCAAAAGGTTCATGCTGTATTATATGCTTAGGCTTGATTTATCTTTCAGTGACACATGTCCCTTGACAAAGAAGCGTCCAAAGGTTGGAGAGTCTTACTGTAATTGGGTATTAATACTGCAAATAGCATTGGCCGACAGGCCTGTGTTTATGTTAGGCCATTTCGCTGTGACTCATCATCTGTTTTTCAACTGTGCCATGGATCTTATTCAGTCCTCTGGTATTTTCCAACAGTGCTACTGGTTGATTTCAATCCCCCAGTGGAGCTGCCTTTAGGCAGTTTAAGCTTGACGATTTTCAGGACGGCAACGGAGTACGACTGCTATGACGTAATCGCCATAGCAGTCAAAATCGTTAAGCAAACAGCCGTCGGCGAAGGGGTTTTGGGTCGTTTTAGGCACAACGTGGAAAGGGAGCTTCTGGCGCAGTACAGCCGGCTGCGACGGCGTCAGTTTGATCTATCGAGCACTGATCATTTCCGGTTACCGTTGCCATCTGCCGTAGCCATCATTTGTCGCAATTATCTCAGCAGGAGTGGATTTGGCAAAGAGTGTAGTAGTATCGCTTGAGGGTACATCAATACGTGAAATCAGGAAACAGATGCATGTAAATGAGGCGAGAGACATGAATTAATTGATTAATGAATCTGTCTAATTAGATAGAACTGTCGGTTCAGACTCCGTGGCAAACTGCCACTACCCTAGTCATCCATTTTGAATTGTTTGTTTTCCCTGTCTGGCTCTTTGCAGAGAGAGAAGAGTGTCACATCAATAATACCATCAACTACAAATGTGACAAACATGAGCTTAGACTTAGATGCTTAGATGTTAATGGTTATTTCTTGTCATGGATTGTCATTGATCGTATATTGGAGGAATTCTGTAGACCATGTATTCACCATGAGCAGCAGTATGTTGTCTTTCAAGGGAGCCATCATCACAATTATACCATTTTGCTTCCTGATAAAGGAGGGAAAAGATCAGAAAACCTATATGCTATATAACAAAAATATTTTGACAAGCCCTAGGACTGACAGTATTGTTGATTTTCTTTAGTGAGGTTCTGAACTGAACTGCTCTACAGTGCTGAGAGCCTGTTCACTGGCGTCAATGCTATGTGTTTATATCACACTTTGGCGTCCATCCATGCCCTCTCTAGATCTCTCATTCACTTCCACCCTCGCCCATTTCCTCTCCTTCTGGTCTGAAGGACAAACACAGTCAAACCCCCATGACTCACATCCTACAACAGTACTGATCTAGCCTGACGCACAGCCTGAATTTACATTTCGTTTCACTCCAATCGCCTAAACAAAATAATGTTTTAACCCATTTAGGCCAAGAATTATTGAATGCTTTAACCAGTGAAAAATAGCAGATATACAAGCTCACAGCGCGGCTGCGAGCTTGTAGATCTGCAATTTTTGAAAAAGACGTAAAAATGAGTGCAAATCTTCAAAGCGAATGTTTGTAACTCAAATTTTGCTTCTGGGTGGTCCCTGGAACTAAATATGTTCAATGGGGGTCCGTGGCCAAATACATATCTTTTTGGGGGTCCTTCACATGAAAAGGTTTGAGAACCACTGACACAGTAGTCTCTCAAGAACAGACCAACTGAGCTCCATTTAAGTGAAAAGGACCTTTTCTTTGACGATGGCTGGCCAGATTGCTGACATAGAAACATAGGTTTTTCAAAAAAACTTAGAAGGATTCAAAAGGCACTTATAGAATCGGGTCAAAATTCAAATTTTCACGATTAAAAAAAAATTGCAGATCTACAAGCTCGCAGCGCGGCACCGAGTGCCGCGCTGCAAGCTTGTATATCTGCTATTTTTCAATAGTTAAAGCATAAAATAATGATACACAATAATGTGTACCCGTTTTAAATGTTTTAATGGGAGTGGCTAGCGATTCAGACTCTGGAACCAGGCTGGTACTGATCCACAGAATGGTGAATATAATCATCCGCAGCTGTTTTACTGTACATGTGTGTGTGCCAGAGGATTGTTTTTCCATTTGTTTTTCTATAATCAAAAGAAACTCAATGACCCTATTCTCCTCTTCTCGCCTACCCTCCCCACCTCTTCCTCCCACCCCCAAATCCCTCCCTCCCTTAAAATTCCCTGTTCCTTCTGTCCATCATTCCTCCTCCCCAGGCAAACAGGGATGAAGGCTATGAAGTGGATGAGGCTCAGGCAGAAGAAGATGCCACAGCTCTGTTTGAGGTCAGCATTGGCTGACAATGTAGTGAAACGCCCTGCATGATCCACCGCAATCTGAACCCAGCAGGCAGCGCCCACTTGTAGGATTTGAGTACCTTAGTAAATTAACCGTCTTTGGTAGAGAGGCTGCCTGGGAAACAGAAAGTCCCAGGTTCAATTCCCCGTCAACGTGTTGGTGTCCCTGAGCAAAACAGTTAACTCCTAATTGTTCTTCCAGAAATCAAGCTATTGAATAATACAACAAAGCTATGCTATCTACACTGAAAATTTAATACATCTTTGGTTGTGGTGATGTCATGAACATGAATAAGGCCTATTGTTCAGTTTCTGGTTTATGTTGTGGCAGTGGCACCCCCTACTGGTCTGATGATCTCAACCTACAACTTATTTCTCCCAAAAGATATCTATGAAGAAATTGCAGACTGCTTTAACTTCAAAGGATCCGTTTTTTTACAAAAAGTCCAAGATTACTTGTAAAACAAAAGATTCCATTTTGTTCATGTTAAAATGACAAATTAGTGCTGCTGTTATAATGTAGGCTAATAGTGTTAAGTAGTAGACTTATAATATCCTATCCTACCGATAACTCTGGAGGGTCGTCAATACAGACGATTTGTTGACCAGCTTCTGTCCTTGGCAGCTTTCGCTGTGTAATATATTGTTGTCATGCTGTTATTTTGATTTGATACATATTGTTTTGAGACCGTGTTAGAGACGGGGCTTTATAAACTGCCTGTGGAATAAGCTGACATATTGTTTCACCAGGCAGGAGAAGGAAGGTTTGGGACAGACGAGTCAACATTCAGCTACATCCTGAGTCACAGGAACTACATGCAACTCCAGGCCATGTTCAAGGTCTACGAGTCGGTATGTGACAGTCTCATCTTGTTCTAAAGCGGCTTCTGTTCTCATGTCTGTATGGCATCAATTCGCGTTCACTTACCGGCTAAACCCTGATCAGTTTTATATTTATTCTTATCTCATCTTATCTTCTCACACTTATATAGTCTTAAACAAAATAGCAGATCGACAAGCTCACAACATGTAGTGAAGCGACAGGTTGTGAGCTTGTAGATCAACTGCTTTCTCCCGGGCCAAGTATAAATCGGGCCTAAGTGACAGACTGTAGGCCTGTTCCCCACAACGCGGACCAAAAGCTAATGCATACAGTTACACTGTACAGTGTACAGGGTCTGACCTACAGTCAGCTCACAGCAGATCACCGCTAATGCAACATTAGAGGCAGTTGTCATGATGTAGCTGTTGCTTCAATCCTTCTCTGTTGTGTCACGCTCTTGACAGCCTTACGAAAGCATCGTGAAATGATAACAATCAAGATAGTTACACGGTAGGTGGTTGTTATCAGATAACTGTCAGAAGCAGTGAACCGTTTGCTATCAGTGGCGCTATACGCTTAAGCTCAGCCTGCTTCTCTGGTTGTCCATTTAGCCTTTTAGCTCCAAGTTACTCAAGTATTACTTGAAGCTCACCTTGCATCTTGAAATGACTATGTTATGGTACCAACAGTGGCATTTGAAGTATTATTAATTATTATATATGAATGATTTCTCGCTCTTTGTGCGTCATTGTTTGTGTGTATCTTTGTCGTGTGCAGAGGTGTGATCACTTCTTCTCCACTCCTCACAGAGAGGCCTTGTATAAAACGCTAGCAATGCAATTTCCTTCATGCTGCAAACACTCGCCACGTAAGTGCTGACTCCTGAATAGTCACATTTTGAGCTTCGGATTCCAGATTGCAAAAGACATTTACCATAATCGCATGACCTGATATTAAGAGAAACCAAAACCTCTTTGTATGGTTTTTAATATTTGTATTGGTGACCCGCTGTCACATTTTAATCACAGCCACAGAATTGCCTTCTACTGACATCTACACGTCATTGCCAGACAATTACAGTACGTTACAGTACGTTGGTTTTCTTTATTGCTGTCAATCAACATGACATATATGTTAAACTACCCATAACATCATCAGTTCAGTGTTTGTTGAAAGCCGTCAGTGACCTGTAGAACTTGCACTATGTAGAACAGTAGGCCATCATGCTGATTAACTCCCTGAAGCTTTACGTACAATTCTAGAGAATGGATATATATACTGTAATACTTTCATCATGTAATCATTAAACTAAGTACATTATCTCAGCTTACTCTCTATTAGATCAAAATTAAGCTGTAGTGTTGTCAGGTTGACCAATTAAAACACCATTTGAGTTTTTGTTAACCCACTGTAGGCTACTGACATCAATGTATTTGAGTATAATAAATTATATATACATTAAAGTCAGTCAGTCTGTACTGTCTATTCATTGTAGCTTTCACTGTTTATCCACTAGATGGTGCTAGTGTAAAACTATTGCTGTTTCTGGCCTGTTGAACTTGTCCTGCCTTTAAGTATTTGTTTATTTATTTCTAATTTCTTTATGTTTTGAAGCACATACAGTAGCATTAATAGTAAGAATTATTGATTATAGGCTCATCGTTAGGCATTTGAATTTCTATGCTATGGTGGGGTAGGCCTATGACCAAAAGATATGGCATTTCATGATGATCATGGACCTAATAGTCCTACAGTATTCCCCCATGGGTCCCCAGCGAAATATGTTCATATAGCATCAAAATAAGTTTACCAATGTTAACCCTATACAGTACATCAGCTGTTTGAAAAGAGTCTATCTACTAGCTCATGTGACACATTGTGAGCTTGTAGATCTGCTGTTTGTTGAATATTTTCAAATCCTGTACTGGGGGTCCCTCCCTGTCACAAAATGTTTTCAGATTGGGGTCTGTCGTCCGTGTGATCAACATAATACATAATTTGGGGGAGTCCAAAAAGTTAGCGAATTACCTATGTGATATACATTAGGACTCAAAGACTTTTGAGGAACCTGTTGAAAACAGTGATGTAGACAGACATGAATAAGAGGATCTTGAAACGACTCACAACTGTAGATGGACGCATCCCGAAAACAACTACATAATAGGTCTATCGATTGGCATATAATACTATCATCCTCTTTCTTTTTCTTCTTCTTTTTTTCTTTTTTTTTGTTGAGAGGGCGGGGCCCTTTTAGGCTTTGTGTTTTTGTTCTGTTTTACAGAAATAGCGCTTTGGTGTTTGCCGCTTTTGCTTAAATGTGCTTTATAACAACATTTGGATTGGTTGTATGGTACCGGTATGTTTGTATCTGCATATCTCTGGTGGTTTGAGATACTGTAGGATTATATGTTTCCACACACAAAGACATGTTTTTGGAGAGACTGGCCCTGCCCTGTATGTACAGTACTCTCTCTCTCTCTCTCTCTCTCTCTCTCTCTCTCTCTCTCTCTCTCTCTCTCTCTCTCTCTCTCTCTCTCTCTCTCTCTCGTGTGTCTCGGTGTCTGCACACCATATGGAGGCCACTTCACTTCACCATACACGTCATGCTGGCCTCAAGGTTTGGCACCCCGTCTTTCTCTATCCATCTCTGCAGCTTTTGGCTCCCGTGGACATACGTCTGCATGTAGTTCTGCGAGTCACAAATGAGACACAGCCTAGCCTAGGGTAACTCAGAGCTCACTCACTCTGATGCACAGCAAAATACTGAATGTTAACTTAACTACTGACCCTCAAACAGAGGTGGAAGAAATGCTCAGATTGTTGAGTAAAAGTAGCAGTACCATAATATGGAAGAAAACATACTGTATTAAAAAAAAGAAAACTTGAGTAAAAGTACAAAAGTAATGGCATCAAAATATACTTACAGCACCAAAAACAAAGACGTTAATATTAAAACAATTATGAGTGTTCTTTTCTGTTCCATAGTTCCATTGATCCAAGCCAGTACACAATCCAGCTTGATCATTAAACATGCTCTGAAAATCCACAAGAAACATGGGACCACCCTTGCCTGGCGTTGCAGCCTCTATCACACACTTCGTTTTGGGAAGAGAGTCTGGGATTTCAGGAAGAGTTTCATTTCTGGGGTTTGCCCCAAACCACGTGCCCCAAGCTTACAGAAACCACGTGCCCCAAGCATACAACCCTGATTGGCCAACCCTTGAAGCTGTTTGAGGAAATAGAATCTCAATGGATCGGTGCCAGACCGTACTACAACACCACTACCGCCAGGGGGTGTTGTTGTGTTCAGTCTGGTTTATTAACCAGGCAAGGACCACCCATCATTTGACCACTTAAAGGGATAGTTCACCCCAAAATGTTTTTTATTCACACATGGAGACTTGAATTCAATCCATGGATTTATTTTGTTTTTTGTCGTATTCCTCCCTAAGCCAATAATTTGAGGGAACAAAGCAGTCTATTTGTGTCTCCATAGGGAACCACTGCTGGTCATCATAATTATTGGGTTATGAATGCGACAAAAAATACAAAAATCCATGATTTCAAGTCTCCATAGGGTGAGTAATGATAGAACATTTTCTTTTTTTGGGGGGGTGAACTATCCCTTTAATGGTATATTCAGTGATTGTATTTCATTCAAATAAAAATATAATTGGTACATTTTCCATGCATTCTCCTCAATAGAATGTGTGCTGACCATATAAGGACTTCCACCATGGCCCGTGTTACGAGCATAGCTAGATTCGGTTTTCAGAGGTGGCCAGCCAGTCCTCAACCAATCAGGGTAGAGTATGGCCGTAGTTATGTTATGATGTTTAGTTATGATGGTCAAAATAAAAGTTTTGAGAACCACAGTCGCTCTGAATCAAGAACGTCTGCTAAATTACTGAACTCATAAAATGCCACAGTCTCGTAGTAAATCAGTATCATACATATCCTGAAGCTGGAGACACGTAGGCCTACTGATATTCAGTGATTGGGTCTAATGATCAAAACGTTATAATGGTGTATAAAATCTACAAAAAACTAAACATTTCCATGCTGTAAGGCCAGTAAGGGACAAGATGACCACCGGCCACTTTCATTAATACTGAATACACCTTTAACTGCCATTTTCAAGTGGACATACACACACACACACGTACGCACGCTCGAGCGCACACACACACACACTCAAGCCCGTATCAGAGTCGGGTCCGCGGTGGAAGGCTATCCACCGCAGTGTAGTGCCGTGTAGTCTTTTTGAGTCATAAAACTACAACGTTAACGCTCAAAAAGACTACACGGCACTACACTGCGGCAGGCGCGCAGATCCAGTAAATGCATAGGAGGGGACCTGCGTGAAGCGCGCGCGGATTTCGTTTTTTTTGCGTGCAAAGATCGGTTTTCGGGCGGTTTTCCCCCCTCATTTTCATTCAGATACGGGCATTAACGGTTTTATGATGTATTATTTATTTACTTATGAAGTTATCACTAGTACTGCAATAACCAACACAACCAAAGCTTACACGAAAACACACACTTCATCAGAAACTTACCATTGTTGCTTGTTGTGGTCAACTTGGTCCTTCCGAAATGTACATAGTTCTAACTTCTAGTTCTGTAGCAACTTGGGACAGCCAGGTCGTGAGGTTGGTATCCATTTAATTCCAATAAACGTACAAGCGTCAAATGTCATTGTCCAGATCCAGAAAGTAATTTAATTGAAACCAGTGCACCAGTCAGTGCTCTTCTCTAGACTCTAGTCACAGACACCCAGAGAGTTATAATAAGGACACACAGCCATAACAAGTCGCCATATTATGACGTCATCACTGAGTCAACTGAAAGCTATTCTTCTATGGCTAGAAAGGCACTGCCGCACAGGACGGTCTGGACCAAACCATTTGGGGATTTTAGATGGGGGGGGCTTAAAAATAATCGCTCGCGTTTAGTGCGTGATTTTCAGAATTCAGACCCCTAAAAGTTTGGCTTGGGGGTCCCTGACTGGGGGGGACGGGGGGGACTTCTGGAAGTGAATGGAGGGGACGAAATTGAACCTGGAAGGTGACCAAAACACCTTGTCACCCCCCCATTTGCGCCCCTGCACTGCGGTGGATAGCCTTCCACCGCGGACCCGACTGATACGGGCTTCAGACTCTCTCTCTCCCCCATCTGTGCTCTATTATCCAGGGTGCTAATGGGTGCTAGGCCATCTAAGCCATGCCGATGTAAATTCAGTTCTGGGTGTCGTTCGGGAGACTCTGACCCACTCAAGTACTGCCGTTATGTTTATTATCCACAGGCCACCATAACTCACCCTGTCACTACCATCAGTCTGGGGGTGGTTTCAATTTGCATCATGACATGCTGTCTCTCTCTGTAGGGCCTATATGTTGGCTTGAGTCTGTTTTTTAGGTTCTTTGGTCCAGTGGTTCTCAACCTGTGGGTCGGGACCCCCAGGGGGATCGCCAAATTATTTTGGTGGGTCCCCAGATGATTAACTTAATGTGCAACATATGTTTTCTCACTCAACAGTAAACAAACCAACATAAAGTTTAAGTGTATATACTATAGATTTGGGTATCTGCACATTTCGAACGTGACAATTTAAGGTCTTTTAATACCTCTAAAATGACAAATTAAACATTGGCCAAATTGTCAAATATTAGAGTCTGAAATTGTGAAAATAGCAGATCTACATACTCACAACAAACGCGAGGCGTTGTGAGCATGTAGATCTGCTATTTTCACAATAGAACCGTGTTTATGTAATGCCTCAACTCTTAGTGCTCATCAGGGTGGGGTCCCTAGTAAAAATATGATTATTTTGGGAGTCCCGGCCTGAAAAGGTTGAGGACCACTGCGTTAGTCCTCTGTGTAGACACTAGACAGTCACTGACAGGGGTCATCAATATGTCCGTGCAAGGACAAATGTGTCCGTGGGCGTGGCACATTTTAGATTTTCTGTTTTACACACCATTATATTGTTATTATTTTGATCATATTACCCAGAATATGTATGACACCGATTTACTCTATGACACCAAGGCACATTATGAGTCTAGTACTACTAGTGGTTCTCAAACATTTTATTTGCTATAGGACCACCATACAGTAACTCTGAAAGTGAACAAATGTACTCAAGAGTTACAGACCTGTTATGGTCATTCAGGGCTATCTCTTTGTGTTTCTGGTAATATTATTGTCTGTATGTCTGTGGCAAAACATTTAATTTTGATAAAACATGTCCACCGCAAGCCAGCATGGCAATGACCCCTGGTCACTGATCAGATATGTTGCTATTCTGAGCATGCCGTATTGGTGACATTTGAGAATTTGAGAGCAGTCTTATTTTCTTTAACCACATGAACCCTAGCGCCCTTATTATGTTGGATATTTTCAGTGATAGGCATTTAGTGTAGCCCATGGGAATACGATCAACTAAGTATAGGGCGGGCCCATGGGAATACGAGTACAGGGCATATGTAAGTGCTTAAAAAGTCATTATTTATGGAATGGCCTGTGGAGTACGGTACCTCTGAGGCCATCGCTTCAAAGACCTATGTGGCATGCACTCGTCTACAGCCTTTTCAATATTCACCTATAAGCCTACTGACGTTGCCGCACTGAGTTTTAATCTTCTGCCAAGGCCGCTAAGCGGTTAACTACCAGTCTAATATAATTTTGACTGTCTGAATTCACGGTAAATGACCTCTGCCGTTTGATGTGTAATAGAAAACAGCAGAGTACGGCTGGTTAGCACCTGTGTTTAATTTGAACCGTGTACATGTAGACATAACGAATAGGTCTACTGTAGCTGACCTCCGCATTACAAAGAGTACAGTAGCCTGCGGCACACAGCAGGTCACACGCCAAACAAATGCTGGCCAGAAGGAAGCGGTTGGCAGGTTTTGATGAAGCCTACACGCCGATCATGTGCATATCGTCGTTGTCGGGTGGAAACCTTGTATGTCCAAGACCGTTCGTTTTGTATTTATCATTTTAAAAATGAACTAAACTAGTGGCGTTGTGTGCTTGTAGATCGGCTGTTTTCACTACTTTTGTGCGACAGCCTTGTATGATGAAGCAGGGCTTTACTTGGTGAAAAAACATACAAACTTGGAGATCCGAGGTTTCCGCCCGACTAGTCTGGGATCACTTGACTTTTCGGGTTTGTAACCGGTCTGGAGCGGAAACCACAAAACGTCATGTTGTAGTACTCAAAGGACTACAATTTGCCGGAAAGATCAAACCGGATTCAGTTTTAACCGAAAATATTCCCCAGCGCTCAAGGACACACTTTTAGGGCCTACCTAATAAACTCCTTGATGCGGAGTAGTTTTGCTTTTGAAAAATTCGTTTGGTATATGCTTCTTTTAGTCCAACTTTTAGCGACTGGCAAGACTACACTAGGCTACCCCAGCATTTTAATGGGGATTGGAGAAACAAACGGAGGGAACCAAATCAAAGCGACGCCGCTTCTTCTAGTGGTTTCCGCGCTCTAGGCGGAAACCAAGCGGCCTGTTGTGAACGAACACCAGGCTTTCTCTCAGAAAGCCTGGTGGGCGAGGTTACCGCCCGACAACGACGATATTGTAACTTATTAAAGTTTAATGCAGAATATTTCAGTTGCAAACATGCTCCAGATTGTCTGGCACAGACAGTCACTGATAGCTGTAGCTTTAATAGGCAGTTCAAGGGTCCAACTTGTTAAAATAACAAGCACTCGCCAGAGTCGCCACTGTGTAATGCAGTGCAACTTTCCACAGCAGTAGCAGGAGCAAGGCACATCTGGCACAAAACAAACACAATTTTATTGGGTTTAGTATAAAAAGAATTAAATATACACTTAATTACAGTTCAGTCAAGGTAAGGTGTAATTTTATGTCACGGATTGTGCTCATACCAGTTTCTTTCAATGAAGGTATTGTGTCAATAACACTTTAGTAAAACACAGGAGCGCTTTTACTCAAGTTCATAATTTGCAGAGCACATTAAAGAAGGCATGCTCGTATTTAGAAAATGGCGGATAACATGAAACACATGCTCCTGAAAAAAAGAAAACACACTTAAGAGTAAAACCAGCACTGGAAAACCACTGAACTGAACATTCTAGATTCACAACAAGTATTGTCTATAAGTCCTGTGGTGTCCACGGAGTAACTCAATAACATAAATATAGGACAAAGAATGTACACACACAGCATTTCAAAATGTGAATAAAGACACAAGTCACTATAGGCACAAGTCTGAATAGAACCCTCACCAGAATTCAATGTTTTTGTTGTTTTGTGACAATATGATGTCACCTAGACATTTTATACATTAATAATACCAAACAACTGACATTTCAGTGTACGTATAATGTTGGGGTACAAAATATAATGCTAAAACAGTTAATATGAAAAATATAGTAGCTGATAGTTTCAACGAAAAAGAGACGCTACAAATTGAAAACAGGCCTGTCAAACAATTAACAAAACACAAAGAGCTGCACTTAATAATTCCAGAAAAAAACAAAACAACAAAAGTACTGTAAAATGTTTACCCAACATGTTTTAGCTTATTGGGGTATTGTTTCTATAACGTGTAGTCTACTCTTTTCTTTGCTTAGGTTCCTAGTTCCTAGTTCCTACGCAGCTACCCAGAGTATTGATACTCCACTTCCTGCCTGGTGGCTGATCTGGTTGACCCGTCCACGAACGCAGTCCAGTGTGAAGAACACTGCCGTGCCGTTGCTCACCTGGAAGGACGCCCGCAGCGCCACACTGGCCCACTGGCTGCCCTCAAGCATCTGGCCTCCCACCTGCTGGGCCAGGGGGACCGGCCTGCCCGCCTCCCTGTCCCCCTCCCCTGCCCTCTCCGTGTCACTCCTCCTCTGGAGGGTCACCTTGACCAGGTTGCAGGAGTGTATGAGCTTGAGGTCCAGGGCCAGGCTGGCGGTCCCGCTCTCCCGGAAGACGAAGTCTCGCCTCTGGTCCGCGGAGCCCTTCCCGTGCAGCGCCACCTGGGAGACGTGGGGGCTCGTCTGGCGGAAGAACAGGGGCTTGTTGCGGACGGCCCCCGAGGGGAGGCCGGTGTGCGCCACGGAGGCGGAGAGGGCGGAGGAGATGGCGGCGGGCACCCAGACCAGGCTGAGGGTGCTGATCCCCGTCTCATCGCCGAAGTAGCGCACGTTGCACTGGGCGGGGGAGAGGATCTCGAAGGCCAGCGTGTCCCCGGGTCCCACCCTGGCTGCCCCCGACAGGGAAATGGACGTGTCCCGGTAGTGGACGCCGGGCTTGAAGGCGCGTGCCAGCTCCATGCCGGAGCCGTTGCGGTTGAGGTAGGCCAGCAGGTTGAAGCCGTCGCTCACGCACGCCTGTCCCATGGAGTACAGGGCCTGCTGGAAGACGAAGCGGACCGTGCCGCTCTCGGCGAAGCGCACCCCGCGCCCGTCGTGGGTCAGCCCGACCACGTAGGGGTCGGAGGTGGAGGTGGTGCGGAACGTGGGCCGGTAGTTGGTGTGGTAGTGCGCGGACGCCACGGCCTGCGCCGTGGTGGCGACGGCGCCCGTGTCGTGCGACAGCCAGAAGAGGCTGAGCGTGGCGGCGGCCGGCTCGTACAGGCTCAGCCCGTCGCTGCTGTAGTTGCAGTGGTGGCTGGCGCTCCGCAGCGTCAGGGAGACGGCGTGGCCCGGCGCCACCTCCGCCACGCCGCTGATGCTCACGCTCTGCAGCGACCGGCCCTCCCGCTGCTCCACCCGCACGCCGCTGAGGTCGCGGCCTTCCGAGGCGTCGCTGTTGTTTACGCGCAGGCAGACCTGGATGAAGCTGCGGCAGCCGTGGCTCAGGGAGAGGTTCTCGTCGAGCCACACCAGGCCGTGCTGCCGGAACACCAGGCGCCCGTCCTCGGCGCTCACCTGGGAGTGGGGCGATATGGAAAAATCCGCTATCACGATATTTTTCCAAGCTGTATCATACACGATCTTATCACGATTCTTTTTCATGTTGTTTTTTATAGACGAGTTACTTAACAGTACAACCACCATCAAGGTAACAAAAACTAAAAGAAAAGGGAGTAACAGACCATTTTAGACCAGTGGGCCTCAAAGTGGTGTCCAGGCACTCTGGGTTCCATTTGGGAGGTCTAAATTGACCCTTACAAGTATGTAACTCTGACAGTATACAAAATACGGGTCCATTTGGTTTCATTTGTATACTGTCAGAGTTGAGGGGAGACCTTGACATTTTAAAGTTTGAGAACTACTGATTTAGACCAAAATGCAGGTTTAAATGAATTCTGCAATGAATCACTGTACTAACAATTCAACAGGATTTTTTATAAGGCTCCCTCATTATATCACGACAAATACGATATCTCTGAAAAGGCATATCGTGGAGACATCGTATCGTCTCAACGATATTTATCACCATATCGCCCACCCCTGTGCTCACCAGCCCTCCGTCGCCTCCTCTCCCCTCCAGACGGAGCTGCACGCTGGGGAAGGCGTGGCCCGGCGGGGCGGTGTGGCCCCTCGCCGACGGCAGGCTGGAGTCTCCGGCCCAGGAGAGAGAGAAGGCGCTGCTGTCGCCCCCGGCCACGGCAGGGGCGGAGCAGACCGCGTCGGCGGTGAAGGTGCAAGGCGTGGCCACGGGGTTGCCGTCACACTCGGAACACGCCTGGCACTCTGCCATCTCCGTGTTGTAGAAGTAGGCGTGGCCGCACGTCCCCGAGTTGCCGTCTCGCTCCGACATGCCCTGGCACCGGAAACCACCTGAGAAGAGGGAGGTTCAGTTACAGTTTTACTGACAAGGAACGTCTCGGAATATAAATAATTCTATTCTAAGAGAATATGTTTGTATGGGGATGTAGACATCGTTTAAGCCTTATCAGCATACATTCACCAATGGTATACATTTCTTTTAAAGAGGTGGTGCCATAGTTTTGTACTTTTTCTGTTTTGTATGTGTCTATGGAGTTGCCATTACAGTACTCTAATAGACCCCCAGGTGTGGTTGTAATGTGCAGATTTGTATTCCCTGTGTATTTTTGGCTACTTCCTGAAAGCTGAAAGACTGGGCCTCAAAAGGCCCAGTCGAAAAAACACAGATTAAATGACATCATAAACTCATCCCCTCCCCTTTTACCATTCACCCAACACTGTGGGTGTGGCTAACCTCAGCTGGGTCACCACCCATCAGACAACCAGGCATACTTAATGAACTGGTGGGTGTGGCCACATAAAAACCCAATTTTAACACGTTCTGTACACTTTTGTACATGTTTGGGTGGGGGGGTGGCGGGGGATCATGGCACAGCATCTTTAAAATACTTAAGATCTTGGTTCCAATGTGGACAGCTCTCTCTTTACCTGGAGTGTTGAGACATTTGTGGGTATCTCCGCAAAGGTTTGATATTTCAAGGCATTCATCTCTGTCCTGTAAAAAAAATAAAAATAATCAATAACTTCCAATAATACTTTAAAGCATTTTCTCTGTTTGACAATAGTGGAGGAAAATGGGAGAGGTTCAACGAACCATTGTCCACTGACACATTATCATGTTCACATGTCATGTATAATTTTGAATGCTGCTTTTTACTAACAGATCATTTAATGGCAAGCAGTTTGCACCCTGTTCTTCAAGCTGTTCAAATAAAGAGCCTGCTCACCTGACAGATCCTGTCTGCGTGGACGGAACACTGAGACACCAGGAAGAAGCCAGCAGGACAGACGGTGCATCGCTCACAGCGAGGACGGCCCCCGCTGAAGCCACAGTACTCCTCAGGGCCACATGATCTCCCACACGCCAACAAGGAGCTCCCCACCTGGAAACACACACAAGTAGGGTTGGGATCCAGAGAATCGGATGAACCTGAGGAACCGGATCCAACTTGAGGAACCGAAATTGGTTCCATCACATTTGGAAAGGTTTTTCATCACACTGTCAGAGCTGTTAAGTGAACTTCAATTCTGCTATACAATACCGCTCCTTCTCAAACTTTTTAATTTCAGGGACCACTCAAGGAGAGTGTACCAATGGAACCAAATGTACCCGTAGATTCCATTTGTACATTTTCAGAGTTACAGAACTTTAACTGTTCACTTGGAACCCCATATAGGAGTCATTAGGGTTAAGTTAACCGTATACTTAGTGGAACAGATCTGTGAATGGACAGCTTTCTTCTCTCTACTCCAAGGGCCCTATTGTCGTCCATGCCTTACCCTTTGTCCCTTAACGTCTTTGCCTTTTTTACTATTTTGAAAAAATTCAAATTCAAAATCACAACGTTATTTTTCAAAATAGTAAAAAAGGCAAATATGCCTAGGGATAAGGGGTAAGGCATGGACGAAAATATAGCTGCAGATGGCTTTGCCAAAAATTGCCGATCTGCAATAGTCACCTCAGAATACGGATGTTGGGGTTCCAGTGTTTAACCCATTAAGACCTGGAATTATGTTATGCTTTAACTATTGAAAAATAGCAGATCAACAAGCTCACAGAGCTTGTAGATCTGCTATTTTTGAAAAGTCGTGAAGATTTGTGCAAATCTTTGAATATATGTATTTTTAAAGCGAACATTTGTAACTCCGTGGCCAAATACATATAATTTTGGGGGTCCTTGACATAAAAAGGTTTGAGTACCACTGACATAGAAACATAGGTTTTTCAGCTCTAATTTGTATGATCTTTCAAAAATGGCAGATCTACAAGCTCGCTGTGAGCTTGTACACCTGCTATTTTTTAGCATAAAAATAATGGTTAAAGTAATAATGCGTAATAATGCGTTTTAGCCTTTTACTGCAGTCACCTCCATGACGCTGGCCTCCATGTCCACCTTGTGCACGGCGAAGGCCTGCTGCGTGTGGTGGGCCCTGACCTGGCCCCTCAGGGTCTCCATGTGACTGTCCAGGTCCCCCTGTAGGTCCCCAAAGGACATCTGCTTCATGCTCTCCAGGAGCATGTTGTACTGCTCCTTCACCTGCAGCAGAACATCACACAATGTCGTCATCATCATCATCATCATCCCTAATAGTATTCTCACTGGGCCAAATCAATATTAAAAGGGCCAAATCAATATAGAAAAAATAAAAGCTACTGTTTTTAGTAGACTATTTGGACTTGAAGATGAATAAAACCCCAGATTAATAATAACAATAATGAGACTGTACAACCCCTATCTTAGTCAGTTCTTGGCTATTGTTATGTCTGTACATCATCACTGAACCCTAGCTCTGGTCCATATAGAAGGAGTTCTCCTTAAGGCTATGTCAGCGATTATCCCGTGTGCCTCAGGAAAGGCTGCGCACCCTCTCGTCTGTAGTAAAAATACAAAATACAGTTTCTCTACCCACCAAATAGAAGGTGGCTGTTCATGCTGTTGGGAGTTGAAAGCATTCTCTACTTAGTGGAAGCACTCTGAGCCCCCCACCACACCTCTAAAATACATTTCTGGGGTGAAATGAAAAAGAATCTACCGGACGGAGACACTCTTCCTGGTTGAGGACTGTTTTTACGAAACAGCGCTTCCAACGTCGCTGAGCCGAATAACACCCAAAGAGGCTAATGCGGTCCTCTGACCTGCGCGGCTCTAGTGAGTTGGCGCTGTGATGGCGATAGAGAAGATTGAAAAACTAGAAGAAGTAGTGTCTCTGGATTTATTAATTTTTTTCGCCCTAGAAATGTATTTTAGAGGTGTGATGGGGGCTCAGAGAGCTTCCACTAAGTAGAGTATTTTTTACTACAGACGAGACACGAGAGGGTGCGCAGCCATTCCTGCGGGGGCACCGGATCATCACTGACATAGCGTTAAGAACTCCTTCTAGCGCTATGGACCAGAGCTGAACTGGAATAAGCTAACCTCTCCATCTCTGTGATGACACTGATCTGTTTCTTCTGATCTGTTGCTACTAATGCTTTCCGTTAGTTCTATCTGATCTTGTCACCGTCATCATCTTACCTGGTCCATCTGTTCATGCATCCTCCTCTGCTGAGCCAGTATTTCTCTCTGTTGGCTGACCAGCGCCCCCTGCTGTTCGCTGAGGAGCCGCTGCAGCTCCCTGACCTCTTCCTGTTGGCCCCGCAGGGCCTCCACCAGGCTCTCCTGGCCTTTAGACAGCCGGAGGTGAAGGACCAGGGCGTCCTCTGAGGGAACCTCATTGGAACCTGTGGGCAAGTGGGGAAAGATAAAGATACAGGACAGGAGTATGTATATGTATGGTTCTAAAACGGCTAGTTCCGTTCCTTGATTCTGATTGGCTGGTTTCCCTTAATTGCTGTGGTATATGAGACTATAACCCACACCTTGAATCAGTTTATATTAGGGCTGTCTTCGACACAGGATTTATGAAGTCGACTCGAGTCGCGGGGGTTAATCCGACGCGTCGACGAATCGTTTTATAGTCTACTTTGTGTAAAAAAAAAAAGTGTTGCTTTAAACCACGTCAACATAATAGAATAATACATTAAGAGATGAATTGAATACACAGTGTTTTCGGTGATATCGGTGCGCGAGCACAAATGTTATCTGCATAGCAGTGTACAACTATAGAGTTATAACACACCGTTAAAACAAATAAAACATCTCCGCTGTTTCAACTCTGCCCCGTCTCTCGGCAGCGTGCAGTAGAGATGAGACATTCGCGAACGATTCCGCTCTCTTGAACGGCTCTTTTAAATGAACGATGGGATCCAGTCCGCAGTCGCGGGACACAGAGCACTGACAGAGTAATGAGTCAGTGTCGAGAACGGATTCATTTCAGAAAAGGATCATAAACAGGTGGAGGCACAGCTCCCGCTTGAGCCAGCAGTGTGGACATGTCATGGACGCAAACACAGCGAAACACAATCATTCATCATGGATTACAACACTGGAACAATTCAGAAGCACTTTAATTAGAAAATGTAACTTGTAGCCTACACTTGTGTATGTTAATTTGACTTTAGAAGATTGTTTACTACTTCGTGGACGCGCGTTTGTGCTGTGGCAGGTTATTTAATATGGGATTTTGACAGCGTGCTTCCTCCTCTTAACGGAACACTGTCCCGGCTCTGAATGTTTTAACGAAGCGGCGGTCTGAACCGTTCTGGCCGTTCCGTCTCACTTTCAACCGTAATAAGTAATAACTGTTCGCCAATTGCTACTTCTCATTGGAAGTACATGACACCACACCAGTCCAGCAGTGCACCGCAGTACTGGCAGTAGTAGGCTAACTGGTGATGTAAAAAATATATATTTTCGCTTCGACTCAAACAATTGGCGTCGATTCCCGGGGCTTAAAACGACGCGTCGATTCGTCGATTTTTAGAAGACACCCCTAGTTTATATCAAACCCAGGTGCGTTATTTCTTTCCACGGTGTTCCACAGTGCACCAATTATCTGCACCTGTGTTGTTGGCAGAAAAGCTGGGAACTAGGCCTACTTGTAGCGGGGAACATTCTTGCAGAACTTGTAGTGAATTATTAGTGAAATAGAACAGTTTTAATTGGTACATGTCTATGATTTTTCATGTTGCCATATTGTAACCAAAAAGCAATAAGCCACGCGAGGGTTGGAGACCAGTGCAGACCACGCCTCTCAGCCGTTATAAAATACCAGGTAACCACATGCCTCTTGTGGCTTATTGCTTCAGTATCTGTACTTCTTAAAATAAATTCATCGTGCCTGTTGCTAAGGTATGTCTTGCACGCGTGAAACCTTAGCTTTTGCTGAACTGACACCACTGCTCTCTCTCTCTCTGTCTTTCATCTCTCTCTCATCTCTGTCTTTCTCCCCACTTTTTCATCTCTCTCTTTCCCTTCCATTCTCTCTCAATCTTAAAACATTCTGCCTGCTGAGGGAAACCATTTGGCTTCGGTTACTGTCTGACTGTATACTGACCTGGTTTCATGTCACATGTCAACTGTATCCCCAAAGGCGACGCGCCACGCTCCGACCCCAGATCCGAAAAGTCTCCGAGGAACTGCGCCGCTCTGTCGGTCACATGAACGGGCGAGGAGCTAGAGCTGGCCCTCCGGTCCTCTCCTGCTGCCAAGCAGCCGTCCCCGACGCACGGCTTATTGGGCTTCTGGCGCATCCGCAGAGGCAGCTTGCATTCGATCCCTTTGCAGTCGCGTGAAGCCCCAGCGCTCTCATTGTTATTGGGATATGAAGAAGTAGTGACGCCGCTCTGACAGTTCCCTCCCACGCAGTCTGGATGGAACACCTCTGCCGTGACGGTTCTCGGATTAGTGCGCCGGGTGCCATCTGCACCGGTAGCCGCCACCTGTGGATATATCGATGGGACGATATGAGAAGTTCATGTCACGCTTATTGTGAGAAAAGAAAAATGCTATTTACGACATTATCGCGATAATCAAAATATCCCCAACATCCATTATCCTAGGGCGGAACATTTGCCCAAAAAATAGCAGATCTATACCCAGAGATGGGCAAAAATACATTTGAAAGTATTTTGATACAAAATACAAATACTGGTCAAAACATTTATCAAATACAAAATATAAATACAGGCCAGAGAAATGTATTTGAGATACAAATATGTATTTTGAAAATACATGAAAATACATTGTATAAAAATGTATGCAATGATTAGTAATTTCATAGATTGATTGCCAAGTATTACATTTATTGCCTGTCAGAATTTGACCATAGGCCTACTAGCAGAGTGTTTGTCTTTGGAGCAGGCAGCCTAAATGTTTACCACTGTGTGTCAGTGTGTGAGAGGGCAGGCCAGAGTTACGGTTATCATCGAAAACTAGACAGAAACTATGGCATGAGACGGAATGCACAGCTGCCTCTATGCCAGTACTTCATAGACTGCAAAACTGCTCTGCCAGCCTTATAATAATAATTAGAAATTGCAAATCAATGTCAAGTGCTATGGCTGTGTCAAACAAACACACACATCCACCACCACCAAATGTTGGGGGCCTTAAGTTGAGGGTAAGCCAATCAGAGGTGGAGTAGAAGTGACATCACACATGGTGTGTGTGTGTGTGTGTGTGTGTGTGTGTGTGTGTGTGTGTGTGTGTGTGTGTGTGTGTGTGTGCGTGTGTGCGTGCGTGCGTGTGTGTGTGTGTGTGTGTGTTTCCCCTACAGTTTAAACCTTTGTGAGTGTTTAAAATTAGTCATTTGAGAATAAAATGACATTAAAAAAGGTATTTTGTATTTCAATTACAGAAAATACTAAACCTTATACCTGAAAGTATTTTGATACAAATTACATCTTGTTTTTTTTCCCATCCCAGCCAAATAGTCAACAAATTACATTATCAAATCCGTATTTCAAATACAGGTAGCCTATTTCAAATACTGCCCATCTCTGGCCATCCCTACCTGTGGAGTACCTCCTCCGCGGTATGGTTGGTCAGGTTGGACGACAGTGTACGGTGCGTGATGGGGCGCGTTCTGGGCTCGGTGATGATAAGTCCCCTGAGCGTCCCGTTGGTAGCCGGTGTAGACCTGCCCCTGTCTGGCTGCTGCTTGTGCTGCTGAGGGATGAAACTGCCGTCGGGCGGACCCCGCCGTCGCCTCCGCGCGCCGCGCGCAATGCTCTCCGACGCACGGTTTGGCCCAGTCCTGGGCAGGGAAGCAGTGTGTTCCTCGGCAGATCTCGGATACACTCTCGCTTCTGCCCACTAGAGAGGTGAATAAAAACAGCGCGATGATAATAGCCATATTTGTTTCTTGAAGTGTAAATGGGTCAAATGTAAATGGGCCCCCTCCAAACGATTACGCGGAATCCAGCCTCCCACTGTTACTCATAACTCATCCTTCAGTGTAACCTCTGTGTTTTGTATATCCAATACTTTAGTAATTTCCACAAGAAAAGTTGATCAAAAATAGCAATTCACAGCAAAATGTAATTTCCAATTTACAGTCAGTCTTTCCTCTCCATCGCGCGCAAGAAGGTCTCTCCAGTCTCCAGTCCCCTTGTGTAGATTGCTACGTCAAGCCCACATGTGGCGTTCCCGGCTCCTAATTGGCAACAGGTTTCTCCCGTAGTCTTAAATTAACCCATAGCTTTCCCGGACATACCACTCTGTCGAGTCACTCCACTTTCAACTGATGCTGTGCATGTGGTAGATATTTGGAATATTTTTGATCTGTGTTATTTTTTATTCTCAGACTTCTTGAAAGTGGCAGGCCATTTAATGCACATTGGCCCCCGGGGGGATGTAGGGAAGAATTGTGGGGTCTGGACTTTTAGAAACCCGATACAGGTTTGTGGATGTGACCAGACTTGGCCCTTATTCATGGCAAATGGCACAGAGCAAAGCAAGGCGTCATTTGCCAGATCTAGGAAGTTTGAGGTCAACATGAATTGCTGAGGATAATCTTTCTTTCTTTCTTTCTTTCTTTCTTTCTTTCTTTCTTTCTTTCTTTCTTTCTTTCCTTCTTTCTTTCTTGTTTTATTTGAGCTCAGGCCTAATCTTAAAAACATTAACAACTTTGTATTCAAATGTCTTTTTATAATGTGTTAATGCCCTAAATGTTTTCTGCAAAGCACTTTAAATTGCCTTGTTGAAGAAAGGAACTTTATAAAATAAACTTGCCTTGCCTTGTCAAATGACAGGTTCAGACATGTGGGGTTTTAACAAGCCAAAGTCAAAATTAAGCACTTGAATGTGTCTTTATTTTTCTTTTTTCAATGGGGGCATCTTTGATCCTATCTGAGGTTTGGAATTAGAGGGTGGGTATAGTAGAGAACACTTTAAAACACAACGCTGAGGTATTGTAAAATAAGAGATAAAATCGTGAACTCGGTCCTGTAAAATATACTCTTTATTGGACTTTGTATTACTGCTCTTTTCCCCCCTCTCACACCATGTGGCTTCCATTAAAACTTTAGCACACATTAGACATTTGACCACACTTCAAATGTTTCCGCTCCTTTCTTCCTCTTTACGTGAGAGACACCGAATTCTCCCAATAATTGAACTCCTACTGTAATGCACACACATAAACATGCATGCAAACACACTGAGACATACATACATGTATGCATAGATTACTACAGGGTCAAAGGAAGGCTGTTCTGCAGCTCATTCCTTTTTTCTCCCCCTTTCTTTTTTGCCCCCACTCAGGCTAATTGGACCACACACAAGTCAGACTTTATTGATGTAAAACATTAAGAAAAATAATCACAGGCCCCCGCATCTACTTTATAATCTCCTTTCTTTAAACATATTTCCACCGTGTGCAGCTACTCATCAGAATGTTGACTTTGACCTTCCCCTGCAATCAGTCTGTCTCTGTCTGTGAAGAAGATTTATTGAGGGAGGGTGAGAACAAGGAGAAAGAGTGGAAGGAGTTGATGCAGGTGTTGAGAGAGGAGACAAGTGGATACAAGGTAGTGTTTATTTTGACCGCCATTCTTTTTTGTCTTAGTCATAGTCTTTTGAAAGTATTTCCATTTAGTTTTACTTTTAGTTTTAATCGACTGAATATCCAACTAGATCTACAGTTGATTTAGTCAAGTAAAATGAATTTTGACGGGCCGAAGTTTGCATGCCTTGTAAGCTTGTAGATCGGCTATTTTCAAACAGCCAAGCGCAACCAAAATGACTTGTCTTTTAGTTCTACTGGATCTCTTCTCTTCTCCACCAGTCCCTCCCTAACATTTTAGTGTAGTTTTTAGTTGTTGACGAAATTGTCAACATATTTAATCTTAGTAGTCTATTAGTCATCATAGCATAGTTTTTCTTGTTTAGTTTTCGTCAGTGAAAAAGGGGTAGTCGACGAAAACATTTTCGTCATAGTTTTAATCAAGGAAATCAACACTGATGCAAGGAAAGAAGGAAGTTGAGAGAGAGTGCAACCAATCTTAGACCTTACAGTAAGAACGATAGTTGAACCTACTTCCTCATTTAACACGGTGCACGGCTTGTGTTAGGTGACACACAGCTCATTGTTCCATCACCACCTCCAGCACAGCCAACGCCACACGTGAAGGGTGCCTCCATAAGGGCTTGTCACTGGCACCTATAATACATTCACTCTACCCGCGCTTTAAGGCAGTCAATTTGACATCAAACTGGACAAGGTAAGACCGAGGATTCTCAGTTGAATTTACAAGTGCATATCAGAGCTTAGTAACGGTTGTGAGGCTTTAAAGAATGCGAAACCTCTTTTTGTTGTGTTAGATTTCAGAAGTTGCTAGAGGTAGGCCTGCCTATAACTGTTTACCACAGCAGCTTTACTAATATCTAGACGTGTTGTACAGAGGTAAATACTACATTCTAACAAAAGATCATCTATTTTATGTGATGTGACAGTGACAGATACCTTTTTATGCTACAATATGGTGTACTGTGTGTTAAAGTTTTAATGACATGCCAACAAATTCCACTTGATTTTGCCAAACTCAGCCCAGTTAAATACATGAACCAGTAATGTCAGCTTAATTTAGGCCAAACACATGTCCTTAAACAACGGCCAATTAATTATTTGTCTGCCAATCGAGGGCTACTTATAAAAAAAATAATAAAGCAGAGGAAGCTGTTGACCACAAGACAAGTGAACACATATTTCGTGTCAACAAGCATTCATCTCCTTCCTTCTCCATAGAACAAAAGCCCGCTCCCTGCGTGGCTTCTTGTAATTAGCTGTTGGCTTATCTACCGGTCTGTCTGTCTGTCTGCCTGTCTGTCTCTCTCGGTGGTTAGTTGTTTGTCTTACGAGGCTTGCTGACAGACCACAGTGTAGACTACAGCAGCTCAGCAATATGACATGCCCGATGATAGCATTGAACGCATAAATTAATGTGGCTTGGATGTGGTTTCGTACTGCAAGATGCTTTGATGGATAGGGATAACACTGTGTAAACACAAATATAAATAACTGGGGAGAGCAGGTCTAGAAAGTAAGTAGCCTATGTGAAGATCAAGCTGAAATGTGTTGTTTGCAAGACTTCAAAGTGACGCATAGCGGAAAAGATGTAGTTTTCGTCTGCATGCGAGAGACAGGAGGCCAAATCTGCATTTTGGATGCAGCCTTTTCACTTTCATGTGGAAACGATACTTTCTCCACTGTCCACCTCCTCCCCTCTCCTCTCCCCTCCACTGGCCACGACACGCCTTTCCTCTCCTCTTCCTTTCTCAAGATCATGAGATGAAGTAGCCTGGCGTAGCCATACGATATACTGCAGTCAGTTACGGTAACTGCATGAGTATTCCTCCCTTAGGTTAACATGAGTGGATAGTTTAGCAGTGCTAGGCTAGAGATGAAGGGGAGTTTATTTATCACTCATAACGGATACAAGCATCGAAATGCACAGAATAAGGGCGAGGATCATTTAGTATCAAGATGTATCGAGTGTAGGTGTACATGAGCATAACAGTAGGCTATACAGTACATCAATACACTTAATAGTATGCAAGTAACTGTCTATCCTTCTCCTCCTTTCTCCCCTCCCCTCCCCTCCCCTCCCCTCCCCTCCCCTCCTCTCCCTCCATGACAAGTTGACAACGCTCTCCTTGTTACAGTTTAATGGACAGTATGTTTACTGTTCAGCATAAACACAGAATAGGACTGCTGGATATAGATACTATATATATATATATATATATATATATATATATATATATATATATATATGTGTGTACAGTAAGAGGTGTGTGTGTGTGTGTGTGTGTGTGTGTGTGTGTGTGTGTGTGTGTGTGTGTGTGTGTGTGTGTGCGTGCGCGTGTGTGCACGCATGCTTGTGTTTTAGAGAGACTGGGGTGTGTGCGCAAGTGTGTATGGCTGCTGTATATACTGTATGCAGACTCAGAGTACTGTATATTTATGCACATGTGCCATCTGTTTGACTTATATCACATAACCACATTAGACAGTACACTTACAAAAGTGTTAGCAGTAGTAGGCCTACCCCATAAACGGCAGCCTTAAGGCATTATAAATTTGACTTTCAACTTAAACATGTCCAAACAGATGTCCAATATGCTGTTAACAAGTTTAAAGTGACTCATTTCGTTTAAATGTTTATTCCATGTCTTTAGGACAATGTATAGGTCTACTCTGACATAGCATACCTTATACTCACTTCTTTTTACCCATAATTGGGGATTTATTGTAAACAACAATGGCCTGTTTTTCACATCACCTGCAGTATGCATGGGTCCTCACAGATATTGATTTTGTTGACTAAAACTATGACGAAACATTTTCATTAACTACCTTTTTGAAAAGTACCGATGAAAACTAAATTAAAAACTAAGCTATGATAGTATTGACATATATAGTGGAGAAGAGATCCACAAGAATTAAAAGACAAGTCATTTTATGTTTGGTTTGCGCTTTGAAAATTGCAATACAGCGTCACGCTGTATTGCGTTGTGATCTTGTAGATCGGCTTTTTCAGCATGCAATCATGTGTAAAATCTGCTATCAAGGCAACGCCCAAATAAATGTTTGTAAAAGAAAATCAACCGTAGATTTAGTCGACAAACATCGTATTGTATTTAGTCGACTAAAACTAGACTAAAGCTAAAACATTTCAGATGACTAAAATGTCTAAAACATTTTATTCAAAAGAGGGTTAGGGTTAGGGAAATGTACATATAGCGATGACATCATCGGTGGTAATTTCAAACCTTTTTATTTCATTTGTTCTAAATTGAATACAACTACAAGGGCTTCGATTTCAGCATGCTAACTTTTCAGGAAGAAAAATGCTGTACTTTCCAACTTTCTATCAGCTTGTAATCCCCACTGATGATGTCGTTGCTAGGGAGGTTCAGGCACGTGCACACATAGACATCAAAGGGGGCTTGAGCCCCTGCCCTTTTATCCATCTGTAAAAAGTGCCCTCTCTAGACCATGAATGCAGTTTTTACTATGGTGAAAGAAATTGATTATGCTTAGTTTAGTGTGGTATCACGCACCAAAAATAGCCGACCTCCAAGCTCTGCTATTTTCGCTACATTAGTTTCACCAAAAGGCCCTTTTCGAAATTTCAGCCCCTGCCTCTCTAACATTCTCTTCACGTCCCTGGGGAGGTTTGTGAACTGTCCACACAGCACACCTAAGAGACGCAGAGCGAGTAAAAATAGAAATAAAAGGTGCCATCTTATATAAAGAGCATTAGTGGGGATTAGTGAGGAGTAGATGTGCTATCTCAGAAAAAATCCAATTGTAAATGTTCTAAAGTTCGTACCTATAATGAATGACATTCCCAAAATAGGAATGCCAGGCTGAACGTGGTTAATGCTTTACATTGGAGACAGCCTTAGAGTATAGGAAGGTGCATTTTGGCATGGCGATGAACAGCCTCAAAGGGTTGGCAGGCCCAAGGGAGCTCATTCCTCAAGAGCTTGGTCTATAAACTGCACCACATGGGAGAGGTTTCTTCCCTTCTTTTCCTTTTTTCTCCCACCATTAAGCTGGCATGAAGCCATCTCCATATGGAGGGATTCAGGCATTAACCTGAGCAGGCCAGGGCTAGGGGTGAGTTTCCCCAGAATTTTGGCTGCATGAATACCATATAAAAAAGACGAAATATATCTTTAATTAAGAATAGGATGTTAAAAAAAGAGAGAGCTTGTTTTCAGATTATCGGCCATGCGTTTGGGAAATTGCACAGGACAAGAAGCGAAAGGTCATTACACTGTCTCAGTCTGCAAGGAATTAAAAATGCTGGAATATTGTTGGGGTCAGATTTCTCAACGCTATAAGATCATCGTTTGGCCCTTCCTGCACTTCAGCTGACAATGGGGATTCTCATGAGGATACTAAGACGTTTTGGAGAAATCCAGGCCACACAACTGCTCCACAACTGACTCAGGTCCATGAGTCTGTCTCGCCTCCAGGGGCGTCACAAGGGGGGGAGGGGAAGTGGGACTGAGTTACTAGGGCCCAAGGTGGAGGGGCCTGTCTTTAGCTATTGAAAAATAGCAGATATACATCAGATATACAAGCGTGGCGCCGAGTGCCACGCTGCGAGCTTGTAGATCTGCTATTTTTGAAAAGTCGTGACAATGTGTGCAAATCTTTGAATATAGTACTTTATAAGCGAACATTTGTAACAAAATTTTGCTTCTGGGGGGTCCCTGGAACGAAATATTTTTAGATGGCGGTCCGTGGCCAAATACATATCATTTTGGGGCTCCTTCACGTGAAAATATTTGAGATCTACAAGCTCGCAGTGCGGCACTCGGTGCCACGCTGTGAGCTTGTACCGGTATATCTGCTATTCTTCAATAGTTAAAGCACAAAATGTGAGTGAATCCTTGTACCCAGGGCACAGAATTTGGTGTGACAACCCTGCTCGCCTCACCGCCAGAGGAGCATGGAATCAATTTGAGCCTATCACGTAACACTGTCACCTTGCAGAGTCACGGCGGTCCCCATCAAACGATTAGCACATTTCTTTCTCACGTTGTGACACTATATGGCAGTACACAGGCTGGAGGCATTTGGGAAGTGCAGGCCTTGTTGTGTCTCTCTCTGGGTTGACTGAGCCGCTGAGCTGAAGACTTTCATTCCAGTGGATCCTTGAATCTCAAACGTTGTATTTTCTAGATGAGATGATTAGATGTAGATTTGACAGCAATAAAAGAAAGAATAGTACATTTCTGCTTAGAATGTTTGTTTTTCAAACAGGTATTGAGTATGAGAGTATCCTGCCTTTGGTCTCCTGTGTGTACATGAGTGTGTGTGTGTGTGTGTGTGTGTGTGTGTGTGTGTGTGTGTGTGTGTGTGTGTGTGTGTGTGTGTGTGTGTGTGTGTGTGTGTGTGTGTGCGTGCGCGCGTGCGCGTGCATGTAGACTACATGTGTACGTGTGGATGCATGCAGCCGGGCGCAACAAGCACATATATTTGTGGTTCTGTGTATTTACTTGTGCATTTGCCGCCACAATGGTGTTGTTGTGTCTTGCAATCATCGTTATTGCCATGCAGGAATTTCAACAAACCATTTTCACAATTTCCTCTGTTCTGTGAAGCATTTGTCTTCTCAGCAATTCCAACTGCAATGCATGAAACCATTATGTTATGGCCTTATGGGATGGAATTCTTTACAAGCCTGCTTGTTCAAGGTGATGTTCGTGTTTATAATTTAACTTCCACCAGCCAGAATGTGAACACACAAAATGGCAGCCAGACTAGGTTTCTGTTGTTATTATTACTGCAGCTATACTACATGTCTCCACAAACAACTAAGTGACCCCTATACCTGTTCTACTGTTTCCAGATGGCAGACATTGATTCCATGTTCAGTGACCTGCTGGGAGATCTGGATCTCCTCACTCAGGTGAGTCATGGTTTATTAGTTGGGCAACAGTCCATCTTCATGTGCCATTGAATTGAATTCTTTACCCTTTAAAGCTGTGGTTCTCAACCTTTTCAAAATAATCATATTTTAACCGGGGACCGCCCACCCTAACAAGCAATTAGAGTTGAAGCATTACAATGTCTATAACACGGTTCTATTGTGAAAATAGCAGATTATTGGCTTATAGGAATGCAATGAATTCAAGGCGTCATGGGGTGTGTAATTGATTGAGAATAAGTCATTTTTGGGGGCAAAGTATCAGATTATGTAAAAAGAAAAAAAGACTGCTAAACTAATAACTGCTTTCAGACAGTTAATTGAATTAATTGTCAGGTGGCAAGTTACAATGAAAAGCTCCACCGGCTGTCCATCCATCTCCCCGTCTGTCCGTCACATCACATCACGTCACGTCACGTCATATCACGTCACACTTTTGCCCCTACTCTTATCTCTGCCACCGTTGCCCCTATCCATGCCAAACTTTGCACACACACTCCTTGGCTGGCAAACCACAACCTCCACTACATGCTCCTCTTCTAGAGCCACCTTGAAGTTGCTTTTTGCAGATAACATTACTGCATACAGCAAGTAACAGCATACAGCACCACTGTCCAGAGCGTTTGGGGTACTGTAGGTGCGTCATCACTGGATTTGGTGTGTCTGTAGCTGATTAGCTGCATCAGCTGAACTGTGACTGTTCTAGCATGAGCTCTGCTCCAGCTCAACTGTGTGGTTCGCTGCATGCACGTAGCAGTATGATGAGCTAAGCTGTGACTGGTCTAAATTAGAGCGGACAGAAATAGGGACAGAGATACAAATAAACCCAGTTCTAGATCAGTGGTTCTCAACCTGTTCTCAACCTGTGGGCCCAAATTATTTGGGGGGTCCCCAGATGATTAACTTAATGTGCAACATTGTTTTCTCAGTCAACAGTAAACAAACCAATATAAAGTTTAAGTGTATAGACTAGGGTATCTGCACATTTCTATGTGACAATTGAAGGACTTTTTAATACTTCTAAAATGACAAATTAAACAAATTGTCAAATATTAGAGGCATAAATTGTGAAATAGCCGATCTACATGCTCATAACGCCTCGCGTTTATGCTCACGAGACGTTGTGAGCATGTATATCGTCTATTTTCACAATTTATGCTCACAATCTGCTATTTTCACAATAGAACCGTGTTATACAAAATGTAATACCTCAACTCTTAGTGCTCGTCAGGGTGGGGGGGGCTAGGTCCCCAGTTAAAATATGATTGTTTTGGGGGTCGCGGCCTGAAAAGGTTGAGAACCACTGGTCTAGATGACTGACCCCACACTGTAAAATAGTCCATTCTTATACGGACACCCTGCATCACATTCCCAGTTACACTGTAGGCATAGGCCTACCTGGAATCCAGTAGGGGCGAGATCATTTAGCGACCTACAACTGGGTTGCAACCTGGTCGGTAGTTTTCACCGACTGGCAGTTGTAGGTCGCTAAATGATCTCGCCCTCTCTCCGCCCAGCACAACCGCCGCAGTCCTCTGCTGCTATGTGTAGGTTCACTGAGGACTGAGGAGCACCACTGGATTAATGACAGCAGCAAGTCCTGATGGCGGGATATGTTTCTTTCCAACACGTTTCAACAATTTTGACAAGTGTCTTTGTCTTGCTTTGACAGAACGAAGCAAGTTGCCTTGTTTCAACACCCTGTTCTAGTCGAGAGATGTAGAGATGAGAACAAACAAAAAATTCAGTCACTTTGTTGTCAGAAGGACTTTTTGCTAAGTGTTGGTGTTTGGGGTGGAGGTTCCGGCCGGGTACTTGAAAAAAAAAAGATGCATTCCCCAGGATGCGCCAGTAAACTTCATCTGGAAGTGGACAATCCAAACAAGAGTTTAATATCAAACATCTTTGCTCAATTCGTCACATTCTCCCTCAAAATGCATCCAGATGATCTAAGATTCCTGCCTTTTCATCACACGTTCCCAGCAAATGGCTCTTGAGTGGGGAAACAAGCATAGAGGTCGCAAGGAATGGATCAGAGGAAACCAGTGGTCCTCTGAGGACAGTAGATGATGAGATACAGTAGTCTTTTTGTCTGAGATGAACTGCTGTACGACAGAAAGCCTTGAGACAATAATGAGAAGTGAAGGCACCCCATCTCTTTTGGACGTCGTACAAATGCTGCTGATTTTGTGGTTGTAAGCAGATTTTCCTCAAGCGTTTTTAGGCCCCTCAGCATCCTTAGGCGGTTTGCGAAGAGAAACTTTAGACACTTTTAATGATACACTCCTAGATTGTGTGCCGTTTGATTGGTATGAATTTAAATTCCCTTTGAAGATTTTAAATAAGCACAGCCCCGAGAATAGGATCAGCTAGCATACACGCTGAATGGCTTTATGTCACTTTAACAAGACTTAATGGCCATCCGCATTTTTTATGAAAAGCATTTGATTAAAGAAATCAAACTTTCTCAGCCTGTGGCAGTAGAGGACTTGAAATAAGTGCATTAAAGCCTCAAATGGGCCTGTTCAGCCTTTCTCTGCCGCAAGGCAAGCAGATAATAAAACAGAGCTCCACACACAACAATGGTTTTCTATCCCATGACGAAAGGTTAAGGAGGTGTCATTTAAGCATGGGATACACAACACACATGTGTTTCCAAGCAAAGTCAGCGAATTTGAGAATGCATGCCAGGAGACATTCTATAGAGTATAGGTCAGTCTATAGCCTGCCCAGTAATGTCTAGAATGATATGTAGATGTATAGCCTGTGTTAGGATTTACATGAGTTGTTTGTGAAAATATTACAGCATCATTATAATAATAATAATAATCATTGCCAATAGTGTACAAAACTACGTACAGAATTGTACCCTTGCCATTTGCAATCATAGACATTACATTCTGAACTTTTTTAAGTGAATAAAACATTTTAAGCAATTTGTACGGTAGAGTATGTTAATATAGCAGTAAGACGCCTAAGGGCGAAAAGCAACCTCATCCTAAAGGACGAGGTCGCGCCATGTCTTGGCCATCTGGCCAGTGATGTATATCGGACCAGTTACCCATATATGGAGACCCCTGGCACCCATAGATATTCACAGACATGGACTTAATATTGATGCAGGGATCTCCATATATGGGCATAAAAGGGATTTGGTTCCCCTGGCATCACAGGGATCTCCATGTATGGGCATAAACGGGATTTGTTCCCCTGACATCACAGTGATGTCAGAAGAACGTGATGTCAGAGCGTGAGAATGAGCGTGATGTCACAGCGGCAAACTCATAGACCGTAAAAAAGCGGACACAGACATTATGTGGCATTTCTCATACTAAACTGCGAGTTCTACCACTTTTTCGAGTCACGTGTTCAAATACTGGATTCTGATTGGCTAAATTCCGGAGGTTATGAGAGGACAACTGCCGCAAAGTTGTGTGTCCGAGATCAATGCGCCTCAGTGTACATCCGGGGACTTCAGGAGGTAGTTCCCCCAACCAACAAATGAAGGTCGCAGCGGTCCTATGTTTACTAACGTGCGTACTATCGTCGCCGATTTATTTGGATCCAATGCAATCCGCCAACTTTAAAGCCCCTTTTCTCTGAACCTATGCCTTTCTGGAAGCGAACAGCCTCTATTTACGGCCGGAACGGTGCTTTTAACTGACGTTAGCTTAGCTGTAAGCTAGACGCATGGATTACTATGGAGTTGGCGCCATCTGTTGGTGAGTAGAAGATGTTGTTTGTGGAACTATCTGCTGTCTCGCGGAAGTTTTATAGGCAATAATGATTGTAACTTAAGATCCTTGCAAGTTACAACTATGTGTTTTCTTTCATGTATACGGGAAAAAGTGGTAGAAAAGCTATTTACCACTCGGGGTCGGACATTATGCTCTCATAATGTCCTGAGTGCGGGTGTTATCGGACTCGGCTGCGCCTCGTCCGATAACACCCTCACTGCGGACATTATGAGAGCATAATGTCCTCTCACTCGGGGTAAATTGCTTACGTCTTCTCGCTCTTCTATTGAGACATTTCAACCCTGCAGTCATTTAGGACTATTATTACTTGTTGATCATTTTGTCTGAAGGCTAAAGCTCAAAATTCCCTACCCAAGCGGGTGTTCCCTCTTAGCTCAGTGGTAGAAATGTCGTTTTGGTTCAAAGGACATAAATCTTGCGGATTGCAGCTTCAACCATCAGCATTACAGTAGTGTGGCTTGGTCAATGACTCCTATTCCTTCTTAAAGCGCTAAACCAATTGAACATGAGAGGATAGGTCGTGGTCAGCCTCTGCTAGCAGCATGTTCTGTATAACAGATACAGTTTGAGTCAGACCATGGAACAGAACATGTTTGTTTCAGATTTAAAACAGGTAACATCGGTATTGAACGTTCCACAATGGTTCTCTGCAAAAAAAAAGAAAAGGAAAAACATACGCTAAGCATTCCAGAAGATGTTCCAAGAACACATATGGCTTCCTTTGTGTATCCAAACCCTTGTAGATATACCAGAGCAATGTTTTCAGGACTATTAAATAAACACTTAAACCCGATAGTTCATTGACCAGGGTTCCCCTGGGCTCTAGCCTTGCCCTTCCTCTAGTCTACACTAAATCTCTTTGCTGAAAATAAGAGCTTGTATATCTGCTATTTCTGGCAAATGTTCGCCTATTATGACATGCCTTGCAATAGGGACGCTATAGGGTTCATTATTTGGTTAATCAGGATTTTACCTTTTCTTTATAAAAAAAACTAAATGCATTAAAAAGAAAAGAAAGCCCCACTAGGGAAACAAGTTCAGTTACTGGTCTGAACCGAGGAAATTATACCAATTGTTAGCTTTTTCCTGAAGGAAATGGGACACAAAGTGTATTGGCTGGATGACAGAGGTCCCTGATTATTTTCAGACCATCATATCATAGATGTTTGGCAGATCCTATTCCAATTATGTCTGATGCTGCCCTTATACCTTATTTATCTAATTTCTGTAATGATCAGTTTCTAATCGTCATCGTCGGATGGAAACCTTGTATGTCCAAAACCGTTCGTTTCGTATTTATCATCTAAAAAATGTGCTAAACTATTGAAAACAGCCGAACTACAAGCACACAACGCCTCGCATCGCGAGGCGTTGTGTGCTTGTAGATCTGCTGTTTTCACTAGTTTTGTGCGACGGTCTTGTATGATGAAGCAGAGCTTTGTTTTACCAAAAAACGTACACATTTGAAACTTGGAGATACAAGGTTTCTGCCCGACAATGACGAAATGCTACTCTGGCATAGAGAATGTGAGAACACTATAATCACAGTTCAGTAAAAGTCACTCCTCTCTGTCCTTGACACATTAAAATCCTTGAGTTGTCGCAGAAAGAACAAACGTTTATGGGATTTGTGCACAATATGGCTTCCATCGTCACTCCATTTAAGACAAGAACAAATGGTGGTCCCCAGGAAGCTCTCTCCTCTCTCAACGGCCTGACTGTTGATGACCACATGCTGATTCTCATGGAAGGTTCATTCTGATCTAGATCCCACAAGATTAAGATGACCCAATCCAGACTGGAATCTTTGGCCAATTTTGTCATCTGTTGGACACATTGTTTTGTAATAAATCAGGGCTTTTGACCGCTTGACCAGGACAAAAGTTTTTTTATTTTTTGTGAAAAAGGGTATGGAAAATATCCCTGCAAAGGAATGTATTGGTTTTTTATTGTGAACAATGCAAAATGTAAGCTGTTAGTATTTCTTTAAAACCTGTTTTCGGGTACGGTTACAACGAACTTTCATTTATATGCCTATGCGGCAGATTCTGTGACCTGCTTGATTTTTTTTGTTTTTGTTTTTCATTGTCTTCCCTTAGGGTGGATCTTAAATCACCTTTTTTAGATTTTCTTGAGTCTCACCCCCCAATTATGTTCCTATGTACAAAAAACTGCTTTGGTTAAAATTTGGTTGAATTTCAAGCATATTTAGAGGTAGCTCAATCAAGTCAAAGATTGTACATTTTATTGGTCAAAATCGAATTGCACTGCAGGCACATTTAAGTTATACATTACACATTATTCTTATACTAAGCACAGAAATTATATTTTTTAAGATTACAAATCTAAACACAAATCTGATGTTTGTCATATATGATGTCAAACCAGAATTCATGTATTGTAGGAAATAGCAAAGCAAAGAATGACAAATTGCTATTTTTCATTTAACGTGCAGAATGACTTGTCTTTATTGCCCACTCTTCAATCATACTCACAACACACAACAAGCACACAGCCCCACTTCCTTGTTTACCTCCAAACCCCCGAAAGTCACTGCAGTATAGTAATTCAGTAGTTACTGATCAATTAAAGTTTGTTCACGGCTATCGGGATACTTGTGTCGATGGTTCTGCACAATTTGCAGCAAGTACTGGAGTTGGGACTCATCTTTAGTAATGAGACCACAATATTCTTGTATTAGGGCAACCCCACGCTCTGCATGATCATTGACAACATTCATCGCCTTCACTACAGCCAGAGCTTCTTGGTAGTCCTCCCTGGGCTCCCACTCATCGGGATCAACGTCAAGGAAGTCATCTGGGAGATCCATCATTTTGAAAAGCACCTTGGATTTGGGAGAGACAAAATCTTCAATGTTCTTCCTTGTGTAGTGATACGCGGAAGCGGGGATTGAACCCGGGACTTGCCAGTCCAACACACAACCAGTCGTGCTAATAGGGCTGAGCCCGATTAGCAGGGCTGTTGTCGCTGGTTCATGGCTGGTACTAATTGTGGGGGCTACACTCCAAGGTCAACAGTAATTCTCTTCATATGCCCCTGTTCATCATCTTCTTTTCCATCTTTCATGGCTCTAACCATCAGCCTCTTCATTTGCGCACTCACTTGACTGTCAAACAATGCAAGCCCGACGATCTCTGGAGCGGATGTTTCATGGCCAATTCAAACTGACCCACAGGGAAGAAAAAGCATTCATGGATTTGTGCATTTTTGCAGTTTGCATTTATGTAAAGGCATGGATGATGGCAACTGTTGCTGTCAGCGCTCCACTAAATGACTTGCATCCGCTCCAGAGATCGTCGGACTTACATTGTTTGACAGTCAAGTGAGTGCGCAAACGAAGAGCCATGAAAGATGGAAATGAAGATGATGAACAGGGGCATATGAAGAGAATTACTGTTGACCTTGGAACAATTGCAAGGAAGAACATTGAAGATTTTGTGTCTCCCAAATCCAAGGTGCTTTTCAAAATGACGGATCTCCCAGATGACATCCAACTCCAGTACTTTTGTGCAGAATTGTGCAGAACCATCGGCACAAGTATCCCGATAGCCGTAAACAAACTTTAATTGATCAGTAACTACTGAATTACTATACTGCAGTGACTTTCGGGGGTTTTGGGGGTAAACAAGGAAGTTGGGCTGTGTGCTTGTTGTGTGTTGTGAATATGATTGAAGAGTGGGCAATAAAGACATGTCATTCTGCACGTTAAATGAAAAATAGCAATTTGTCATTCTTTGCTTTGCTATTTCCTACAATACATTAATTCTGGTTTGACATATGACAAACATGTAATCAGATTTGTGTTTAGATTTGTAAGCTTAAAAAATATAATTTCTGTGCTTAGTATAAGAATAATGTGTAATGTATAACTTAAATGTGCCTGCAGTGCAATTCGATTTTGACCATAAAATGTACAATCTTTGACTTGATTGAGCTACCTCTAAATATGCTTGAAATGCAACCACATTTTAACCAAAGCAGTTTTTTGTACATAGGAACATAATTGGGGGGTGAGACTCAAGAAAATCAAAAAAAGGTGATTTAAGATCCACCCTAGTCTTCCCTATTTAGTCTTTGCCAATTCCCCTCATGTACGGTAGTTCCTGCTTACTTCTGTTTGGTTGGTCTTATGGAGGGTGTAGTAGGGGCCACATGATTCTCTGGGTTTTTGTCATATTTGCTCTAAATTTTGAAAAACATTTAAACCAAATTCAAATCCCAATCCAAATTATCAGAATCTTATTTTCACCCAATTCTAAGATTTAATCCAATCCGATTACTGTTTTGAAAACCTGGGCCCATGCAGGGAATGTCTTTTGGCAGGTCAAATCACGTATTTCGCATAAAAAAAACACTGATTTCCAAATTAGGTAAACTTGTCATTTTTCACAAGTAATCATCACTGACTGCACATGAACTCCCTTCTTTACAGAGTTTCGGAGATGAGATTGGGCCCGCAATACACAAAGAACCTCTCCAACGTAACTACTCCATCGGCTTTAAAGACATGAATGGTGAGAACAGATGACTTTGCAAAATGTGGAATGAGCCATGTTATTAAGCACAAGAAGGAATGAAAACAAATATTCAAAAGCAAATGAGACATTGTGGTATATTTGGAGATGTGAGGTCTGCAGCAACAGCAGGTTTTAGTAGAGTTAAGAAGTCTTTTGAACAAAGGCTATAAGTAAAAGTTTGTCTTTATTGAAAAGATATCACAGCATTCTGACCGCCTCCAACGGCAAAAGGAGTAAGTATTTCCCATTTTACAACAGTGATATACCGGTACAAAACAGAACACACAGGTGAACAAAAGAAAAGGTGGCCTTAAAGCTGCTCCAATGACAATCATTTCAGTCAAATGGTAATCTGATCAAACCAGTTCTGCTGAAAAAAGAAGGCCGGCCTTAAAGGGATATTCCACTTTCAAAAAAACCTTTGGTCACTTTATCATCTAATCAGGCTTTTATGAACACCCTGAACAGTTTTTAATTTACTTCATTCAATATTTAAATATTTGATGTAAATGTTATCTGTCCCCCCAGGATCAGGGCCTCTCCACATACACACCCATTGTAACTTCAAACTTAATTTTAACCATGATAGATTCATTAAAAACACCCATTATTTTTTCTGGTAACTCATACTACCCTCCTACTACGTGAGAGGCTGTGTTTTTTTTTTCAATAACCTTTTTCATTTATTTTTAATATAAATTGCCTTTGGGCTTAAACTATTCTTGGCAAGACTTAAAAAAACATGTTAAGACCATGTTAAAGGGCAAGACCACTTTGGTGCTAAACTCTCAAGACCCATTCTGCTAACAGCAGAATATGTCAACACCACCACTGCATTAAACATTTAAAGTTGTTTTTAGTAGGAACAAACGCAGAAGCGCCCGGGAGGAAGTGGACTATGAAATGGGAGGAGCCAAACCGAGTTCCTGTCTCTACACAAAAAATGAGGTGGTGCCCCCGCAGAGGCAAAAACAAAGACAAATTTTGTTTTCTTTTTCGTTTTTCCCAGATTGCTTTGGTAGAGGTTTGGGTTGTGTAGTTACCTTGCCATGATTTAACAACAAAGCTGGGCAAGAAATAATTTCTCCTTTGACTAGAAATTGACAATTTAAAATATGCTCCTCATTGACGTACAATCGTACATGGTAGTTCCTGGAGGCCCTGGAGGAGCCTGTAAACAAACTCAAACAAAGCTGATACAGACAGTAACATCACCAAACTCAGTACTGTTTGTCTTCTTTTTTTTAAATAAAAGTTGACATTTACCGGTATATTAACAAAAACAAACAGTACTGGGTTTGGTGATGTTCTATCTATACTGTCTGAATCAGCTTTGTTTGAGTTGGTTTACAGGCTAAAATAGCTCCCCCAGAGCCCCCAGGAAGTCAATGAGGAGCATATTTTAAATCGTCAATTTCTAGTCAATGGAGAAATTACTTTTGATTTCTTGCCCACATTTGGAGTTAAATCATGGCAAGGTAACTACAACACAACCCAAACCTCGACCAAAGTGGTCTTGCCCTTTAATGAAACAGAACAAGGCCTTTGTTAAGATAATAAAGATAAGCGTGTATTAGAGGTAAAATGTAATTGTGTGATTATTTAAATGTTTGTCTGTGTCCACTTTTAGAGTCCCTTAATGAATTGGAGGACAATGACCTGGACGCGCTAATGGCCGACCTGGAGACAAAACAACAGGCCCTGTACACGAGCCGGACCGTGTACAATGACCTTGTAGACTCCGTGGTCCAGGGGCCCGCGCCGGCCGCGCCGCCCGAGGCCCCCCGCCCTCTGCAAACGGTAACGTTGCAGTTGACAGCAGCCATCACACATGACTTCCTCATTTAATGAGCAGAGCCAGAGACGAGGATGTTAGGTCACACCTTAAACTTGAACAGCTTTATATAATATACAATAAGGGGCTCCACCCTGAAATATGTCATGGTCTGGAATATACCCATAGATTTTACATTTCATTATTGCGACCGTCAGGTAGCAGTTACTGTCAAAACCTCGACCAGCTGTCTGTCTGTCTGTCAGTCTGTCAGTCTGTCAGTCTGTCAGTCTGTCTGTCTGTCACACGTCACACTTTTGCCCTGCTCATCTCTCCGCAACCGTTGCTTCGATCCATGCCACATTTTGCACACATACTCCTTGCCTGCCAAATCACAACCTCAATTCACCTCTTCTAGCGCCACCATGAGGCCGATTCTTGCAAAACAAATTTTTGGACACAGCTCCTACAATTTTTGCCCTAAAATCATGCAAATCGGTACACAGTATGTCGGATCTGTCCCATATAGTGCCACCATCAGGCCGATTTTTTCAAACATATTTTTGGACACTGCTCCTACACATTTTGCCCTAAAATCATGCAAATCGGTACACAGTATGTCTACACTCATGTCATCAACATGGATCTGTCCCATATAGCGCCACCTTCAGCCCGATTTTTTAAAACACATTTTTGGACACTGCTCCTACAGATTTTGCCCTAAAATCACTCAAATCGGTACACAGTATGTCTACACTCATCTCATCAATATGGATCTGTCCCATATAGCGCTACCAACAGGCCAATTTCTTCAAACACATTTTTGGACACTACTCCTACACATTTTGCCCTAAAATCACGCTGCGACCTGACGGTCGCTTATCTCCCGATTAGGGAGTCTTACTGGTATATATATATATATATATATATATATATATATATACTACTGTAGTTAATTTTGTAATATTGACTCCGTTTTCAGTTTTAATGGATCCGTCTGTCTGTCTATCCGCCCGTCTGTCCGTCACGTCACGTCACACTTTTGCCCCTTCTCTATCTCTGGCAGCCCTGATTTCTCACATGGCTCTCTTCTAGCGCCACCATCAGGCCGATTTTTGCAAAACACATTTTTGGACACTGCTCCTACAGATTTGCCCCCAAATCACGTAAAGCGGTACACAGTATCTCTAAAGTCATGTCATCAACATGGATCTGTCCCATTTCCCATATTCCCTCCTGATTGGCTACGATTGCTAAGGTTTGTGTATGCGACGTGACGGTCGCTTAACTCCCGATTAGGGAGTCTTACTGGTACTAAAATGTATTTTCATTCTTGGTTACCCAACAAAGTCTGTATGTTTACCTGTTTTATGCTACATTGAGTGTCTGTGGTGTTTTGTAATTGTTTGTTACACGTGGTGTGTGTGTGTGTGTGTGTGTGTGTGTGTGTGTGTGTGTGTGTGTGTGTGTGTGTGTGTGTGTGTGTGTGTGTGTGTGTGTGTGTGTGTGTGTGTGTGTGTGTGTGTGCGCGCGCACGCGTGTGTATGTGTGTGTGTGTGTGTGTGTGTGTGTGTGTGTGTGTGTGTGTGTGTGTGTGTGTGCGTGCGTGCGTGCGTTTGTGTGTGTGTGTGTGTGTGTGTGTGTGTGTGTGTGTGTGTGTGTGTGTGTGTGTGTGTGTGTGTGTGTGTGTGTGTGTGTGTGTGTGTGTGTGTGTGTAATGAGCAGAGATTAAAGTTGGTGATATGGTTATGTCATGTTTTCAGAGTGAACCGCAAGTTAAAGCAGACAAAGTCAAATTAGCGCTGGAGAGGCTCAAAGAGGCGAAAGTAAAAAAGGTAAAGTCATGTCGTTTCCATTATCCTCGTCTTTTTACTTTCTTCACTCTTCCATCAAATTCATATATAGCTATTATATGTAAGAAGTCAACTCTACTGTGCCTGGGTCCAGGATGAGTGAGTACACTGTAAAAATGTATGATCTCCTACACAAATACAGTATGATTCCGGTTCCATATGTTATGGGACTTATATATAATCATGTAATATGCCATTTCCCACTTTAATGTCATGTCAATATGTCACAAATAGTAAAAACTAAATTGGAAATAGCAAAAATAGCTGATCTGAAAATGTCTATTTCTGCTATTCTGTGTACAACAACGTATATACAGTGGATGGTTCATGAAATCAACAATCTGTGTGCTCTGTCTGCCCTCCCCAGATAATAGTGAAGGTGTGGATGAGTGACGGCAGCGCTAAGACGTTGATGGTGGACGAGAGGCAGACGGTTCGAGATGTTCTGGACAACCTGTTTGAGAAGACACACTGTGACAGCAGCGTCGACTGGAGCCTTTGTGAGACCAACCCTGAGCTGCAGACTGGTAAAGACACAGTAAAGCACACCAATGTCTGTCAGAGGCTAATCGTTAAAGGTGATACACCATGAAATGTCACTTTTCCTATTTTAAAACCTTTTTTGGGGTCCCACTAGCACCTTCTATCCTCACAAAGTCCCATTTCTGACCGTTGTGTCTTTCTCTGGTTTTGGGAAGGCGGAGGTTAAAAGCATCCCACGGGTTCTCAAAACAGTACCAAAGTTGGTACTGCAGCTGAAAATGCTCTGAGAGCCATTCAAAATTGAGAGAGGCTCTCTATTCAGGAGTGGTAATTTAGCCTCAAACCTTTTGAAAAACGTTTTTGGGACATAAACAATATGACATAAATACTTTTTAAATTCATGGTGTATCACCTTTGCTGTTTGTACTGTAACAGGCTCACTGCTAGATCAGGTAGCCCACGTTCTTAGGACAAAGTTAATTTGGTTTCCAAAACAACACACTGCCTGTACAGTACATGGCCTTAGAATCAAGATTGGTTTATTTGTCACTGCACTCATACAGGTGCAAGCAGTGAAATATATTGGTGTCAAAGGGATGTTTTTGCACATAATTTCGAAAATATAAAATCAATACTGAAAGAATTGAATCATCGTGAGTGCGGTCCATCTTACAAAGTTTTGTAGATTTCATTGGAACCCGGCACCATATGACACATGTTGACGACAGAAGAGCAAAACAGCTTTTTGAGTGTACATACTGTATTGTGTAACAACTTGCACTGGTCTACCACAATATATGCAATATCCTGCAATGCATCTTGACAAATCGGGTGTATCCATCACTGTTACCATAAGATTTCACAATGTCATCTTCTTCCACTGTATCACACAGAAAACCTTTGTTGTGCATATCTGAATGTATCTTCTGCAATATCCTCTCTTCTGCAATAACATGACGAGTCCTATGTCCTTTTTCAGTAGCTTTTCATTATTCATGGGTCAAGGACCATACTGGCATCAATAGCTGTATTGTCTATTCACTGTACTCGTCCTGTATCGTACACAAACACACACCATTTCCATGTTTATTCATACACATTTTTTCCAAAGTCAAACTTACCAGAATAATTGATTCAGTGTTGGCTAAACATCATTGTGTTATGACTTTTGAATTCCGCAAATCAATCTTTTCTCCAGGGAGAATTTTCAATCTTCAATCCAAGAGTCCAAAGATTCAAGATTCAATACCTTATCACCCTTTCAATGAGGCATTGATTGGAGGCCATTTCTCTCAAATGAGAAATGGTATCGTCCATTTTGACTTAATTCATGTTGTGTCAAGTATTGACATTGTGTTTTCTTGTTCACGGGAAATGTGCTTTCCATTATAGCAGTTTTGTGTTGCAATGAGGCCTGCATTTTCGTCATTTTAGAGGGAAGGCCAAGGCTTGGCCTTTGGTGTTGTCCATGTTTTGAGGGCACAAAGGCAAAATGCCAGGGCAGGCAAATAAAACTATATTTCTGTCCATTGAAACAATTATCTGCAGTGAATTAAATTAATGTTGGTATTTACAATCTGATCCATGCCCTGCACCAATCACAATTTCTTGATTGGTTTAAAGATGGGGACTCGGGGGGGTTAAGAATTCAGAATCTCAACAAAAGTGTCTTCATGACAAGAAAGAGATACTGGTTTCTACATATTGACACGAAAGAGACAGTGGTACAGTCTGTAAGCTGGGGCATTAAGGCCACCACTGTGGCCTCAGGGCATGCCAAAAAAGAATATAGTGTATTTTTTTAACAACATATAGTTTCAGGAACTGTGTTCAAGCAATTGAGAAACTGTAAACTGGTTCTGGTAGCTCAAACGTCATTCCTCAAAATACACATACATTTCCTGTAACCGTAAACACTTTTCACTTGTTTCAAACAAGTGGTCACATACTGTAATTCATTGCATTATATGTTCATTCGGTAAACACATGCTCTCAAATATAATTAGCCTCACAACAAAGTGCTCATAACCTAAAAAAGAAAAAAAACTTTCTCCAGCTGCAAACACTAAGCCCCACAATGTGTTAACACACCAATCAGAATTATGCCGTCACGCAAGTCCAGGGTTGCCTCAGAATACTTTGATAATATTTGGAATTGATCAATATCACTTCAGTTTAACCATTTATACTTGGTAAGTATAAATGGGCGCGTACACATGGGCGCGTGCACATGGCTGCTTTGGCATGTACAGTATGTGCTTCTGTTGAGCTGGTCGAGTCATCACTGTGATATCAGAACAGGTCAGCTATATCCGTATCCAGGGTTTGATGAGGTCATTGTCGTGATCTTCATATATGGAGATCCAGGTGATGATAGTCAGCAATCTTGATTTGCAAATGAATTCTGTCTTGGCCATATGGAGCGTCCATATATACAGGCAATGCCAAATATGGGCTTAATATCGATGACATCAGGGATCTCTTTCTCTATATATGATTGCCAGAACAGGCTGTCTTGGTCATTGAGGGAAAAATGTCACAACAGGTCAGCTATAGACATTGAGGCGTTACTTACCCACTGACTGACTCACGGACGGACAGGACCTGCCGGGTTTCATAGTAATCTGCGACCTTCCAGCACAACATTGATTGTCACCATCGTATGATGAGGTATAAAATAGGGAATGAAGTGATTTATCCCTCCAGTATGTAACAAACAAAATGTAGTTAGTGTGTGTTTTGATAGTTTTTCTTAAATTGTGTGAAAATGTGAGTCGTTCCAGGAATTAGCCCTTCGCTATGCCCCTCCTAAACCCGTGCTTGCCCAATGCCACGTTTAGCGACAGGTTACTAAGGCGGGTGCCTTGGCAAGCTGCCATGGCGGCGTGCAGCAATAGCACCCAGCTGCAGACTAACCTGCCTCAAACGCACGTCTAGGAAGAAAACAATAGCCTATACTAAAGTCAGATTAACATACAGTACACAAGTGTTACCAGTTATATTTTCTCATGAAGTGCTCCTAAATTATTCCTGTGGGTTTGTGTAGGTCAGTGCAATCCGTTCTGTTTTTGTTTCAGTGTTTGTGACACGGAAGCGAGTGGGTGGGACGTTCGCGAACGAATCGAGTCTTTTGAACGGCTCTTTGAAATGAACGATATGATTCGGTTCACAGTAGGGAGCCGTTCCTTTCTAATGAACAGTGTTGGGAAAAGTAATACATTTCTTTACTTAGGTAAACATATCTGCAATCAAGTTTGGAATGTTATTAATGTACTTGAGTAAAAGTAAAATAGTATTGGTATCAAAATGTACTTAAAGTAGCCTACCAATATTAGAACGTAGGCCTACTCATTATGCAGAATGTCCTGTTTCACAGGTTTTCCAATGAGTAAAATGTAGAAAAATCATTTGCAAATAGCTGATCTACAAGCTCACAATGCATTGCAACGTGACACATTGTGAGCTTGTAGATCACCTATTTTCAAATGCCAGAAATGTATCCAATGGCAAAAATGTATAGGCCTATTTGGGTGGAAGTGATTTACAATCATAATCAAAATCTACAAAGTAACCAGTAACTAAAATGAGGCAGTCTTTTGAACGGCTCTTTGAAAGGAACGGATCTCAGAGATCCGGTTCACTTCAGAGAACCATAAATCCCATCTCTATCTAGCAGCCAGACTCGCGGTACAGCGATGCGCGCCGCCATGGCAGCTTGCCAAGTCAGCTGCGTTAGTAACCTGTTGCTAACTTGGCATTGGACAAGGACGGCTTTAGGAGGGGCATAGCGAAGGGCTAATTGCGTTATTGAGAAAAACTGTAAAACGCAATAACACCATTTTTACAAAAATAATCATGCAATCACATTTTACTTACTTACTGCATCTCAAGCACGTTTCAAGTCTACGTTTATTTGCAAACTGTATTGAAATTAACTGAATCCCAATGGCTTCCTCAACAGTTAAACAGACCACGGTATGCCTCGAAAAAGGGAGGAATGTCAAACATGCCTTGAGTCATAGTTGCTAAGATAAACATGCCAGACCACCGGTATGGTGGTCCTTTAAGTGTTTTCTGTTGTTGTCACCGCACCACACGCCAATAGGCAATTTCTTTGTATGAATCACATACTTGACAATAACGTCTTCATAAAGCTCAGTTCATATGGCTTTGCACGAAATCAGGCATCATTTTCTGAGTACAAAGACAGACACAAACCCACTGCAGAAAACACAAATCTTGTCTGGAGGGGTCTCTCCCTGTCACGAAATATTTTTTCAGATGGGCGTCCATGGGCGTCCATGCCCAAATACATAATTTGAGGTTTCTTGAAATGAAAACATTTTAGAACCACTGTTGTATATCATTGACAAACATAGTATAGCCATTGTTCCCACATTTACAAATTTGAGGTATTTGTACTTTACTTTACTTTAATTTCCAAGTTCCAGTACTTTTACTTCTACTCCACTACATCTCAGAGACAAATATTGTACTTTTACTCCACTACAAAATTATTTGAAAACGTAGTTACTAGTTACGTTTGCCATTTTGATTATTTTTCAAAGACATACATTAACCACTTCAGCCCTATACATTTTGGTCATTTTAAAATAGCCGATCTACAAGGTCACAATGCCTCGCGATGCGACTCATTGTGAGCTTGTAGATCTGCTATTTTCAAAAGATTTCTAGACATTATACATTTGAAAACGTGTGAAGTGGGAAATTCTGCATAATGAGTAGGCACTTTTGGTACATTAAGTACTTTTTGATACCAATACTTTTGTACTTGTACCCAAGTAAATTTAGAATTCAGTACTTTGACTTGTAAGGGTGCCCTCACATCAAAATAGCTATGAGAGTGGAATCCGCGTTCCGCCAATGCATTTCAATGAGAAGGGAGCGTTTTTTGCAGAAATCCTCTGCTGGCATGAAACCGCTTCACTCTCATGCATTGGCGGAACACTGATTCCACTCTCATAGGTACTTTGGTGTGAGGGCACCCTAACAGAGTAGTTCTACATTGAATTATTGATACTTTTACTTAAGTAAAAATCAAACCCAGTTTGAAGTGGGGCGGTGCATTTGAGCAGTTCATTTCATTACCCTGTTTGTGTGAGAGAGGAGTGTGTGTGTGTGTGTGTGTGTGTGTGTGTGTGTGTTTGTGTGTGTGTGTGTGTGTGTGTGTGTGTGTGTGTGTGTGTGTGTGTGTGTGTGTGTGTGTGTGTCAGCTGCTCAACAGCGCCACTTTGTCACCTGAGGTATTGCACCTGTTGGTTGCTATTGCACATACATAGGGACTTGGGGACATGACTACACACTAAGTCAAACTTTGGAAGCGGTTTCACCGCTCCAAAAATGTGAGTACTTTTTCCACCACTGATTGTTCCTCTCCTCTTCATTCAGAGAGAGGCTTCGAGGACCATGAGCGTTTAGTGGACCCTCTGTCTGCTTGGCCGCGTGACACAGAAAACCGAATGTGTTTTTTGTCGAGACCCGAAAAATATGTCCTCTTCAAAGAACCTCAGGTGAGTAGAGATTCAGTTGCAACGCAATGTGAGCTTGTTGTAGTTCTGCTATTTTCAATGGATTTCATGCATTTGGAAACTTGCAAAACGGGACATTCTGCCTAACGAGTAGTCTACTTTTACTTTTGGTACTCAAAGTATATTTTTGCCAATACTCTTGTACTTTTACTCAAGTAAATTATGAATACCAGACTTTTACTTAGAGCTTTTCTACTTGGTGGTATTGATACTTTTATTTAAGTAACTGAGTACTTCTCCCACCACTGCCTATATGCATAGGGTTTTTGAAAAGTTTGAGAATCACTGCTCTGAAGCATGTGGCCCAGTCATTAATCAATCTTTTAACCTTACAGATATATTACATGTGGAAGAGGGACAGCAAGAGTCAAAGTGAGATTAAACATCGAGAGAAAGAACTTCTACTGCAGGTCAGTGATCATCAATGCAGCAACGGAACAACAATCGGTGCACAGATTGATCTAGTACCAGTGGTTCTCAACCTGTGGGTCGGGACCCCCAGGGGAGTCCCCAAATAATTTGGGGGGTTCCTCAGATGATTAACTTAAAGTGCAACATTGTTTTCTCTTTCTGAAGTAAACAAACCAACATACATAATGTTTAAATGTATAGAGGGTATCTAATCTGCACATTTCTAAAGTGACAATTTAAGGACTTTTTAATAACTTTAAAATGACAAATGAAACATTGGTGAAATTGTCAAATATTAGAGGCCGAAATTGTATAGACGATCTGCGTTGCGAGGCGTTGTGAGCATGTAGATCTGCTACTTTCACAATGGAACCAACCGTGTTATACAAAATGTAATGCCTCAACTCTTAGTGCTCGTCAGGGTGGTGGGGGGGTTAAAATATGTTAAAATATGATTATTTTGGGGTCTGAAAAGGTTGAGAACCACTGATCTAGTACCAGTGATTGATTGTGCCCCCCTGACCCCCCAGGAGAACTTTTTGGGGAACTCTGTGAAGGTACCGGACCTGGAGGGCGGTCTGTATCTGAAGGAGGACGGGAAGAAGGCCTGGAAGCGACGCTACTTCCTGCTCAGGGCCTCTGGGATCTACTGTATACCCAAAGGAAAGACCAAGGTATGGACAGTGTATAGCAGGGGTTTTCAAAGTGGGTGCCGGGGCACCCTGGGGTGCCGTGACGGCAGTCCAGGGGTGCCGCGAGATACTTTGATAATATTTGGAATTTATTTGGACACTTGAAAAAAGATTTAGTATCATTTTAAACTTGAAGTACAAAGTTATTTTCAGTCAGTTCTAACCAAAATGGCTATTATCTCAACGTTTTCCTCGCAACATAATCACTAAAATATCATTACTGTCAGGTAGAAACCTCTGTCTCACAAAACTAGTGAAAACAGCCGATCTACAAAGCGTTGTGTGCTTGTAGATCTGCTGTTTTCACTAGTTTAGTACATTTTATAGATGATAAATACAAAATGAACCATTTTGGACATACCAGGTTTCCACCCGACAACGATGATATGCTATAAATATAAGGTGCTAGGAGTGACAATTATAATGGGGTGCCTCGGATTAAAAAAATATTTATGGGGTGCCCTGAGACAAAAAAGTTTGGGAACCCCTGGTGTATAGAATAAACTGCAATGCCACGTATTATTGTCCAAAGATAATTTCAGTCTGCAGAGCCAGACCACAAAAGACGTGCATCACACACACACAGACAGACCTCGTCTCAACTACTGTAGGCCTGTCACAATTATTACATAACGTCATCATGGTTTCCATGTTGAAAAAGTTTCAAATACTTTAAAAAGGTTGTGGAAATAGCAGATCTACAAGCTTGTAGATCGGCTATTTTCACTATATTATGTAAAATGAATAAAGTTATTAAATATGCCAGTCATTTGTATATTTAGGTTATTTGTCATATCTGCCCTGTGCTACTTCAAAGCCAAACAGAAATGTAAATTTTATTCATATGGTCCAGACAAAAACACAATGAAATCATTAATCGCAATTATTTGTATGACGATTCATCGTCAGGTAAAATGGCATAATTGTGACAGACGTCTCCTCAAAAGAATGAAAAAGGTTTAGCGTGATATTTTGCAGAGAATGAGTGACAGAGAGGGACGAACAGAGGATCGGACGCCATCACAGTATAGCATAGCATCAAACTACAGTACCTTCGCTGCATTTTGGTTTGGCTTACAGCAGGGGTGGGCAACTTTGATGTTGGAGAGGGCCACTATATTTCCACCTTCACTCCAGAGGGCCACATTGCATAAGTCCTACTTTGGCATTCTAGTATCTCCTACAAAAGAAGCAAAAATAGCAGATCTACAAGCTCAAAACGCATCGTGCTTTGATGCGTTTTGAGCCTGTAGATCGGCTATTTTTGCTTCTTTTGAATTGGAATCCTGAATAATTTTTTCTTTATTTTTTTATTAATTGGAATCCTGAAATGTAACATTTTGATTTAATTTCAAATGCATTTAGTTATACATTTATGAGTTACATTTACGTTTAAATACAAATACATTGTACATAAAAAAGTACATTTTAATACTACTAGTCATTAAGCTACAAATATAGACTGACGGAATTAAAGCAGGACATGTTTGGAATTGTAACAGCTGAAATCAATAATGTATCAGTATTTCAGTATTAACCTGAGGGCCACATTAAGTGAAGGTGGGGGCCACATGTGGCCCCCGGGCTGCCATTTGCCGATGTATGGCTTACAGGCACAATAAGTCCACTGAGTGGTCTCCAGGGAGTTAGTTGAGACTCAGGTTAGGGGCGTCATCTCCGCTTGAAGCCTTCCGACTCCACCTCGTCCTACTAGGTTTTTGAGGAGGAGGAGACTCCTTCAGATAAGAAAACAAGGTCACGGGGGGTTTGAGAGACAGGAAGGAAAGAGTCAGGAGGAGGTTCTAGTAATGAGGGAGTCGTTACTGTAGGCATGGTCTCAATTAACTCCATAATATACCATACAAAATGCTTGTTAACTTAAACCCTATGTACTTCGCTGGCTTGGGTCACCCAGGGGTGTACATACTTGGCACCAGGGTCTCTATTCTCGTTCATGCCTCACCCCTTATCCCTAAACTTTACTATTTTGAAAAACATTTTAAAATACTTAAAATAGCCGATCTACAATCTCACAGCGTGTCGATGTAGATCGGCTAGTTAAAATATTTGAAAAGGTTTTTCAAAATAGTAAAAAAAAGGCAAAGAAGTTTAGGGATAAAGGTTAATAGGCATGGACAAAAATATAGCTGCAAATCTCTTAATAGCCGAAAATAGCCGGCTATATCAGCTATTTTCTCTGAATATTCACCTATTATATCATGACCAGAAAAGGGATCCTTTTTTATTTTATTGTAATTTCTTTCATGGCTTCATGTATAGTTGACATCATTCACACTTATTTCCAGCAACGCAGTTTAATACAGTTCACTGTATCGTTATCCAGCTGGTCCGTTTATGCTAATGAAAGGTTTGATTCTCAAAAGCAGATGCAAAATCACTGTTATTTTTCTGTCAGTAACAAAGTGGCACAACACTTATAAAGAACTAAACAATGTTACACTGAGATGAGAGTATGATCACTCTGAAAGAATGATCACTTCTTTGAGCCTTGCCTCTCCTTTTGACTATACCAGGCAAATCCTTTGGTCCAGTGTCAGGGACGTGCTGGCCATTGGGAAAAGCAGGACAACTCCCGAACGGCCGGTTCATTCCCGGCCGGTCCAGGCCGGCCATTAGGACAAAATTAAAAATAAAATGTCGTCCTTCGTTCCATTTTGGCGACTGGGCGGCCAACAAAGTAAATCGTCACTGTCGGACAGAAACCTTGTATCTCCAAGTTTCAAAGCAAAGCCCTGCTTCATCATACAACCCGTCGCACAAAAGTAGTGAAAACAGCAGATCTACAAGCACACAACGCCTCGCACCTCGAGGCGTTGTGTGCTTGTAGATCGGCTGTTTTCACTAGTTTAAATCATTTTTTAAATGATAAATACAAAACAAACGGTTTTGGACATACAAGGTTTCCACCTGACAACGACGAAATATAACTCATGTAATTGGCCCACTGGCTTGTCACTTTGTCACAAATCTTTGAGTAGAAGCAGTGCTATAGAGAGAGATCTCTCTCTATAGCACGCAATGAGGGCCTCTCCAACTCTGTTTCCCGGGCTGAATCAGGGGCCCAGCACGTCCCTGTCCAGTGTTGTTGTTGTATAATGTGATGATGTGATGCCTGTGTATTTGTTTGTCTTCTCTGCCTGGCAGTCTTCCAGTGATCTCGTCTGCTTTATCCAGTTTGACAATGTCAACGTCTACACCACCAATGACTACAAACAGAAATACAAAGCTCCTACTGACTTCTGCTTCATACTGAAGGTAAATCTATACCCTAATACATTATAATGACATGGTCGATGTCAACAGTAAGGTGGTCAAAAGACAGCCAGAAGATTCAAGTGCCATAGGCAATTAAAATAATAATAATAATAATAATAAATAAATAAAATCTTCAAAATGCATCAACAATCTAAAAATGTTAACATTTCTTTTCAAATCTGTTTAAATTAGGGGTGTAACAATACATTTAATAGTGATACATTATGCATTACGATACGTGGTTGACAATACGATACATGGATGATATTGGTTCATTCATGGCGATAGGATACGATTCGATATTCAATATAGTAACTATTTAGCAAAGAAATTAAATCTGTGTGAAAGGTGCCAATAGTGCAGGTTTTTAAGGGAACATTTTATTATGGAAATAAATAAGTAAACACTGTGATTCTCTAGCAAATACATGGACATTATATTTCAACACATATGGACAAACACCACACCTTGACATGAACACAGAGATTACACACATTTATCGATAGACCAAAAGTAGCTATATGAAATGGAAAAGTAATTAGACCCCTCTTTTAAAATCTTCTTCTTTAAATTGCTAAATACAAGTCACAAGTACTTAGTATGCATACAATCGATTATTTCCATTGCAAAATAATTCGATACCAATAATTTGCATTGTAAAACGATACGATTCGATACAAAGCCCAATGATATTTTGCTGTATAGTAGATTGTTGCAAATTAAAATCGATTTTTCGATTCAGTTACTACTGTATATCGTTACACCCCTAGTTTAAATGTATCTTTCTCTGCATTGTCTGTTCACTTCCGTAAGTAGGTGTGCAAAAGGCTATAAACACTTTTGAACAGGAAGTTACACACTTCCTAGCAGCAGCCTGGTGGTGGTGTGACATACAAGGTGGACTTCTCACTGTGAAGGCAGATAAGAGAGACCACGTACGTGACGACGTAGAGAGAGAAGGAGAGAGAGAGAGAGAGAGAGAGAGAGAGAGAGAGAGAGAGAGAGAGAGAGAGAGAGGGGCCATTGAGAACAGACAGAGACAAGGGCAGTGGTTCTAAAACTTTTTCACAGACCCCCAGTTACAGTATATGTATTTGGCTGCGGACAACCATCTGAATATATTTTGTGCCAGGGGCCCCCAGAAATATAAAAAGAAAATCTAGATGACAATGGTCCTGGCCCCAAAACCACTTGCTTTAGGGAGACACATTCTCGGCCTCCACAAACCTTACAATGTCTTCTGGTGGGCGGTTTCCAACCAACCAGTGGAGACATGGTAATTCCCCCCAGCCAGATGCAAGCCTGAGAGAATGGAAGCAGGTGTGGAGGGGTGTCTGCTGGTTGGTGGGAGTGGGGGCGCAGCCCCTCGTGACGTTAGTGGTTGTTGTCAGTGGAAAGGCCACCCAAGGTCATGAACCAACATCAACATTGTGTGGGGGAGGTGAGGTGTGTGTAGTGGAGCAGTCAGTGGTTCTCAGACGTTTTCGTTTCAAGAACTGTGGCAACCACAACGTTCATTTAATCAGGTGCGAGCAGGAAGCTTACACCTCAGAGTGGCCTTCCCGTCAAAACCTTTAGTTGCCACGGATGCACGATGCAAAATGTTGAGTCACACTCTCTGTTAAACGAGCACTCTGCAGGAGTTTGAGGGCAGTCCCAAAAGTGTTTCATTTGTGCACTATGCTATCTCTTTAGAGCTAAGGTCACAGGTTGGGGAAGCAGGGGCGTCACACCAAATTCTGGGCCCTGGGTACAAGGATTCACTGCGGGCCCCCCATGAATGTTAACTATTGAAAAAATAGCAGATATACAAGCTCACAGCGCGGCACCGAGTGCCGCGCTGCGAGCTTGTAGATCTGCTATTTTTGAAAAATCTTGAAAATGTGTGCCAAGAAACCTATGTTTCCATGTCAGTGATGCTCAAAATTTTTCATGTGAAGGACCCCCCCATCTCAAAATATTTAGTTCCAGGGACCCCCCCCAGAAGCAAACTTTGAGTTACAAATGTTCACTTAAAAAATACATATATTCAAAGATTTGCGCACATTTTCACGAAAATAGCAGATCTACAAGCTCGCAGCGCGGCACTCGGTGCCGCGCTGTGAGCTTGTATATCTGCTATTTTTCAATAGCTAAAGTTACTAGGGCCCCTCCACCTTGGGCCCTGGTAACTCAGTCCCACTTTCCTACCCCTTGTGACGCCCCTGTGGGGAAGTGAGAGGTGTTGGGAGAAGTTGATGCTATGACGTCATTTTTGCCCACCTACAGTACCTGTTGACCTGTTGTTGAACTTCTTACGACAGTTAACTGATGTTGTTTCTACAGACGGTAGACTGACATGTTGTTTAAACTGGACTGTTCATTTAACAGTACACTGACCTGTTGTTTCTATAAGAAACTGATGTTTCTACAGTAAACTGTGAGGCTTTGTAGGAGGCTAGCCATCCAGAAGAGGATCCTTTTGCGAATCGCTGGACCGATCAGCACCATATTACATGAGCACATTGCCAGAATGGTGAAGGCAGTACTTTCATGCATTGTATTTCACCTTATAGTTGAAGTATTTAACTTTAGTTTAAATAATGGAAGTGAATGGCTGTCGGATCATTGTGAAGCCTTGCCCAGGTATTGCCACATTGGAGTCATACATCATAGTACCGTATGACTGAAGTCACAGACTGGACAGTGGCCACACGAAGACTGAGATCCTCATGAAGCTCACGCCATTATTCGTCTTCATATTTGTTTCTGTGACTCAGAGCTTATAGTCAAAGTTCACTGTTCCAACATGACAACAGTTGTGTCAGTATATGCATTCACATACCTGGTTCTGTATTGGCTACAATACATTATATGCAAAGACGTTTATTCCTTCAATATAGCTTGTATGTATGCAAAGCTTAAAGGAGCTATAGTCAACTTTTTCTTGAAAAACAAATGCAAAAATAAAAATAATGTTTCGAAAATATTTTATAAAACAATAAGCTTCATACATGTGTTTCTATTCAAAAATGACCACAAAAAGCGTAAAATAATGATAAAATAATCATTTTGGCCATTGTCGGACTTTGTTTACATTCTAGTCTATAGACTAGGATGTAAACAAAGTGTCGGCCCTACAATGAAAAAGTTGACTATAGCTCCTTTAAGTCTTTTTCATATTATTTGTATATTATTTGCCCTACAGCAACATTACAGTGCATTTATAGTTTAGACATGTATGCGTTGCCCTCTGCTGGCACTTTGAAGAACTGCAATAGAACACAGTCCTGGAAACAGAGCTGAGGGATTTGTTGTTTTTCTTCTTCTGGACCATTGTTTCAGTGACCAGGGACATGCAGAGAATGTTAGAGAGGCAGGGGCTGAAATTTCTAAAAGGGCGTTTTGGTGGAAATATCGGAAATAGCAGACCCCAAGCTCGAGCTTGGAGGTTGGCTATTTTCGGTGTGTGATACCACACTGAACTAAGCATAATCAACAGAGAGGACAATTCTTTCAACATGAGACGCTGCATTCAAGTTCAGGAGAGTTTGGACAAGGCAATTCTCTTGAACGCTGCCTTTGGATATGGCATGGAAAGGGGGGGCATTTGCATTTCTTTCACCATAGTAAATAACTGCATTCATGGTCTGGAGAGGGCACTTTTTACAGACGGATAAAAGGGCAGGGGCTCAAACACACTTTGATGTCTATGTGTGCACAAGCCTGTCAATGACCATGATACTGACCATGACTAACCATGATACTGACCATGACTTTGACATGATTCTGAACATGATACTGATATCATACTAGCGATCATACACACTGACCAGGATACTGTCGTCATGATACCTACTGACATTTTGACCTGTGTGTTTCCAGCATCCCTGCATCCAACAGGAGTCTGGCTACATCAAGTTCCTGTGTTGTGAAGACGAACACACACTCTCTTTGTGGGTGAACTCCATCAGAATAGCCAAGGTCAGAAACGCCACTGGAACACCTCCATATTTTCAAACCGCAAAATGTCTCACAATGCATCACGATGCATTCTGAGCTTGTAGTTCGGCTATTTTCATCAGGCGACACCTTCGTACAACAAAGTATTACTATTAAATAGGTCTTCTCAGTGGTTAAATAAAATAAAAGATAGAGGCAAACATCTTTACAATACACCAATCACTTTGCCACTCACTCAAACGCACACAAACCATGCACCATTACAGTTGATTGGTATCACAAAGTAGTAAGCATACTGTAAAGACTCTGTCCTTGAATAAATCATACAAATCACCATGTTATTTTGGCGTGTGTGTGTGTGTGTGTGTGTGTGTGTGTGTGTGTGTGTGTGTGATAGTATGGTTCCAGCCTGTATCAGAACTACCAGACTGCAGTGAAGAGGACCTCAGCTGTGTTCTCCACATTCAGCAGTCTGTCAGCGGCGAGGCAAACCACGCCTTCCACAGTCCAGAAAGGTAAAGCCTGCAACCTGAGCACACCCTGGAAAACAGGCATGGGAGTTACATGGAGAGAGAGAGAGAGATTGATTGATTGATTGATTGATTGATTGATTGGAAGCACTAGGTTTATTTTCTTAATATAAAATAGACTTTTTGGGAGATAAAATTCTTACATTCTTCATTACATCTGACTGTAACTGTTAACAATAAATGTGGTCTCTGCCTGCTCAGTGCTACAGGGCCTTCAAAAATATCACACAGTGCTCCTCAATCACTAATGACACAGACAGACAGACAGACAGACAGAATGAGAGAGCGAGGGGAAGAGAGTGTGTGTTGTGATGTCTCCTGACCCTGACAAGAAAACAAAATTTGTTGTTCTCGTTGAGTACCATGTGTATCCTCTCGAATATATAGTGCAGACTGCAGAGACAATTGTGTGTTCGTGTCGGCACAATTTATAGTTCCTAAACTCTAGGAATAGAGACTTGATTTGACACAGACAATAGTGTAAAAACTGTGCCCACAATTTAGAAATGGGGGTAGCCTACCGCCTAGTGCAGCTTTAATTGAAAATGTCATAAAACACTTACATTCTTACAGAGAGAAGGCGAGAGGGATAATATTGGAGGGGGGGGGGGGGGGGGGGGGGGGGTAGTCAGAGAGAAGAATCAGGGATAGGCCAGAGAAATGGGAAGAAAGAGAAGTGAGACAGAGAGAAGCATGGGGGGGGGGGGAGAAAGGCAACAAATCCTTGTTGAAGAAAATATCTGGAAAATAAGAAAATCGCCCTGAAAACTCTCGTCATCATTTGATCACGATTCTGTTCTCTTCACAGTGAATACCAACGGTCAGCAAACGCTCCCTCCTCCCCCACCTGCCGCCTTTATCGACGACCAATCAGATTCGGAGCCACTGCCAGACTTCCTCCCTCCACCTCCCCCGGACGTCCTCTTCTCTTGAAAGGAATCTCATGCCAGAGACATCCATAGCCCTCAATGGGTGTCAAACATTATTTTACATTTTGCAATTCGTCGTTGTCAGGTGGAAACCTTGTATGTCCAAAACGGTTCCTTTTTTATTATTATTACGAGTTAAAGTAGTGAAAATAGCCGATCTACAAGCACACAACGCCTTGCATCGCGAGGCGTGTGCTTGTAGATTGGCTATTTTCACTACTTTTGTGGAACACACTTGTATGATGAAGTGGGGCTTTAATTTACGAAAGAACAAACTATTTTGGAACTTTTGGAGCTTTTGGAACTTTTTGAAGGTTTCAGTGACGATTTGAAATATTAGTTTTCAATTATGAGTTGCGGATGTTCTTCTGTCTTGCTCTTATTCTGTCTTATTGAAACGGGAGTTTCCAAGCAAAGTCTGCTGTTTTGTTGTTTGAACCCCTGGGCTCACATGAGGGAAACCCAGGCTACCGCTAATCCAAAGCGGTGTCCCTCTTTTGAAAAGGTAGATAATAAGCCTCTGGACTCTTATGCTACATGCACGCATGATTGCAATGCCTGTATTGGTGCTGTCCATCATGCATTAGTCACAGCAAATAACTGGAAGTGATTGTCAAATATGTTATACACATGTTGTACAGATGTTACCGACTTGTATGAGAGGGTGTTTTCACTTGATTTCTTTCACTTGCAAATGTTTCTTGTCTTGTAATGGCTGCAAGCAGAGGAATTCTTAATGTGGTTTATTTATTCTTTAACATATTTATTTGTATCTGTTGGACAACATTGTGATACACATCATGGTAGCCTTTCAATAAATATGAATTCATTTATTATGTAGGTCTGGATCTCTCCATCAGATGGAATTCCCTATTTCACATAAGTAAACCAGTCTGGGTCCTGATCATAGTACTGGCATGATACTGACCATGATACAGCCAATGATACTGACCAGAGCACTGGCATGATACTGGCCATTATACTGACCAGATCAGGCACGTGCACACATAGACCCTGCCCTACCCTACCAGAAGGCAGCATTGAAGAGAATTCTCCAGAACTTGAATGCAGCATCTTATATTGAAAGAATTGCCCTCTCTGGGTAGAAATCTCTAGTATTGACTTGATTATGCTTAGTTCATTGTGGTATCACTCACTGAAAATAGCCGACCTCCATCTCCAAGCTCACAACGCATCCTAAAGGCCCTTTCAGACTTTCAGCCCCTGCTTCTCTAACATTCTCTGCACGTCCCTGGACCAGATTACTGGCATGATACTGACCGTGATACTGACATGATACTGACATGATACTGACATGCTATCAACGTGCTACTGACCATGATATTGACATGCTACTGACCATGATATTGACATAATAAATGTTTCAAAAAGTATAGAACATTATGTGAACAAAAATGATAGGGACTCAACAGTGAACAGAGACTGACAGACCCTCTTGTTCTGTAGATGATCCACAGTATAACTTTTCTGACAGGGAGGGACACCAGGTGAAAGTCACTAAACATTGGGACATATGGCTGCCTATACTGATGTAAAAAAAAAGTCAAATAATGGAAGATCAATCTGCCATATAACTGTCAGTTATTCATCTGTTGGGCTCTAGACATAACCACACCAAACCCATGTCAAGCTCAACCACCTCAAACCTAACCAGAGAACACATCTGGGCAGGGTCTAATAGGTCAGGTGAGGTGGGCACTATAGGAAATCTGGGCACCTCGACCTAAGAATTGTCTATAAAAAATATAGTATGTTCTATATGTCTGTCATTCTATGTTATACGAGTTAAAAATGTTACACAAGCCCAAAAGCTTTTTTGAGGTAGGCCTACTGTATCCTTTTAGTTGACCTTGTACCAGTGAACTGTATTGTCATGAAACTGTACCTTTTCCTTTTCCCATGCAAACTTATAATAAAGTGTTCAATCAATAGGCTACATGATCATTACATGCTTTAACATTCAACAGGTCTAAGACCTTTATTGTCGATTTTTTAAAGCATGTATTCTGTGTCTTACAGAGGATCGCCCCGATGGTCAATAACAATACATGGAAGACTCTAGACTGTTTAGCCCAGTGTTTCTCAAACTTAGATAGATAGATAGATAGATAGATACCTTTATTATCCCAAGGGGGAAACCCAAGTGCGGTCCCCAAATTATTTTGTGGGGTCCCCAGATGATTAGCTTAATGTAAAAAAAAAATTGTTTCACTCAACGGTAAACAAACCTACAGTACATAAGTGTATACAGGGTATCTGCACATTTATAAAGTGACAATTTAAGGACTTTCAAGACCATTTTAATACCAAATTGACCAAACTGTCAAATATAATAAAGCAAGAGGCGAAGTTGCGAACATTGTGAAAATAGCAGATAGCACATGCTCACAATGCCTTGCAGGCGTTGTGAGCATGTTGTGCGTTGTGTAGATCTGCTAGTTTCACAATAGTTATCTGTGGAACCGAGTCACATTAAATGTAATACCTACAATTCCAAGTGCTTGTCAGGGTGGGGGTCCCAAGTTCATATATGTTTATTTTGGGGGTCACAGCCTGAAAAAGTTTGAGAACCCCTGGTTTAGCCTTTCACAGCGACAACGGAAACGGGCCGCTCAGTGGATTGTTTCAATGAGCTGTTTATTACAAAAGGACTGTACATAAATTTCAATGAACACATCATATGTACAAACCAAGAGGAGAAGACAAATATTGGATCCTGTTCCTGTGAACATTAAGTTACAGTTTTGTTTACGTTTCATCATAAGAAAACACATACATAGAAGAAAGGCGCCTTGAGTCGTGATGCCCTGAAATGCTAGACGTTAAGTGGTAAACATTACAAAGTTCTGCAAGTGAGTGGTCATCTCATGGTTTCTCTAGGAAAAAAAGTATAAATAAATCAAATACAACTGCTAGCAAACCGTTAACTAGAAATGCAACAGGTAGAAAAAGTCAGTTCCTCGCCAAAAATTACCTTCGGAGATGTGGGAAAGAAATACAATCAATGATGGGATGTAATTAGCAAATCATTCCCAATAATACATGAAATGTACTGTTCATTTTGACTAGCTTTGCATTATAAAGAATCCTACACTAGCATGTGTGAGAACCTCAAATCCTGTAACCACAAATGGATTCTATAGAGGTTCCAAAGACAGATACCAAAAACTGCATGTGCCATTTCCTCAAGATTGCAATACTTCACTCAGAATGCACGCTGTACTGTAGAAAGAATTTCATTCCAAAATATACAGTACTGTATATACATCTTGAAAATAAGAAGAATTGTTCTATTCTATTTCTTATAGTCGAAAACTGTATTAAACTGAAAACTGTAGTCTGTAGTTTTACGAGCAAAGGTCTTAAGAAAATCTGTAAAAAAACTAAAGTAACATATTTCAATTCAATATTAATTATTATTTAAATAATAATTCAATAGTAACCAGAAGTGAGTTTTAACGTCCTGTCCATAAAGTTTATTTTGCGTTTGAGATATTTGTTAGAAATCAAGACAATCTGAAGTATTATAAAAAATATTATAATACTTTTGTTAATGTATATGTGTTCACTAAATTATACACTGAACACTGTTCAGTGTATAATTCAGTGATGGTATAAACCTCTTACCTTTTGTGTACAAACTAAAACTAATCTACAATGTAGTACATTTGAGCATGTATCATCATGCCAGATCACACGGTTGCCTGCCCTACATTCAGTATGATTAGAAAAAAAGCATGATTGAATGAGGTAACATTCAAAACCGTTTGAATGTTTACCCTTTGTTACAAAACGTGGAGATGGAACACATTCAGTACAATATTGTCTATATAGGTACAGTAGACCAGCCTTGTACTGAGGTTGTTATGGTACAGTAGGTGATTACGGTTACTGAGCACCAAAGTAAAGCACCATACCAGTACTGGAAACACTAGAAGATACTACTCTAATGCTGTAATGGTTAAGCCAGACTAGGGCATTTACGACAAGTCGACTCAGTCGACTTCATTACACAAGTCGACTCCCACCAGAGAAAGTCAAAAGTCGATGTTGAAAAAAAAAAAAACGTTCTATTGTAAAAATAGCAGATCTACATGCTTAGCATGTAGATCGGCTATTTTCACAATTTCTGCCTCTATATATCTGACAATTTGGACAATGTTTAATTTGCCATTTTAGAGGTATTAAAAACTCCTTAAATTTAGAAATGTGAAGATACCCTCTATACACTTAAACTTTATGTTGGTTTGTTTAGAGTTGAGTGAGAAAACAATGTTTTACATTAAGTTAATCATCTGGGGACCCCCAAAATAATTGGGGGGGTCGTGTGTGATGTGATGACGTCATCAAACGATAAAGTCGACATCAACTCAACTTTTTACTGAGTCGAGTCGACTTGCAAAAATCACAAGTCGTTAATGCCCTAAGCCAGACTTGCACTTCATCGTATGCCGACAATAGATGATAACGGCATAGAAATGAAGTATTAGTAGAACTCTTACGAGGCTTAAATGCAACTCTGGTGTTTGTGATCGAAGCCGTAATGGAAAGGAAGCCGCCAATCTCGGATGAATGTTCAGTGCAGCTCTTCCGAGACAACGGGAAGAAAAAAAAAGAAACGTGACAATTAAAAACACACAAAATGCATCTTCTTCCTCTTCTTCACATTTGCTCGTTTGAAGCGATTCCCAATCCTCAGGGACCTTTTGCTACAGTGGCTGGACAGCATATTAACTAGATCGGTGACGATCAAGTGCTCAAAAATATGACACAGTCATGTTTCTTTGTAAGAAAGTAAATGTGTGTTAGCTAAAGGTAAAATGGCACTGTGCGTGATAAATAACAGAAGAAAGAATAAAAATAGTCCAGTAAAAACAAAATAATAATAAAAAAGGTGGTTTTGGAGCTCAAAACCATCCAATCTTGGCATCTCCTCACTTCCGACTGACCCATCTCCATTGACACAGATGGAAACTCACAGGTGAAACACTCTACAAACAAATGTACTGGTAGCTTCTCACATTACAGTATATACAATTTATAGACAAAAACAACTTCACCAGGAACAAGCAACTTAAACGGGTCATATCTTTAGTTTTTGTGTGTTTTTTTGTTTTGTTTTGTTGTTGTTGTAATGCATTATATATAATCATTAGTATACCCTTTTTAAACATCAATGGATTCCTCAACCACAACTGGCCCCCATTCCTCTGACCGCTGACATCGACGCATAGCATAGTCAATAGATAGCTCAAAGTTATTGTTTTTTTTTTTAACCCCTTTAACATTAGCAACATAGACAATGACGATATCAAACATTCTGTCATGTCTATCTACAGTATTGTTGTCGTCTGTTGTGGTTGTTGTAGTAGACAAAGTCAGACCGTTGTTTTCATTTGTGATGGGACTGGGGTGGTCTGCTGGTCTACAGTGGAAAATAAAAGAATGGATATTTTGCACGACTTATGAATATCATCTTCATATTCATGTCCATCAAAGTTTTCCTTGAATCCCAAGCAAAACACGACCATTCAAAACTCTGTATAGTGACACTTTCGGCCATGGCGAGTTCTAGCCTTGCTTGTGCTACCCAAATAAGAAGCATTTCAATCTTTTGCTTCTAAAAGAATCTTTAAAAACCAACAGACCCTAATTGTGGGATCTCTCATACGACTGATTATCCTTTGAAAAGAACGAAAGCTGTGGCAGAAGACCCCCCACCCCCCCCCCCCCCCCCCCCCCTCCTTCGAATACTACAACATGGCACTTGATTCAAAATGGTGGTCGCATGAACTGCTGTTGTCACTGTTTTGCTTTACAATACGTCTTCACGGTTTCGAGTTGTGTGTTCATAAACGGAGGCTTATGTTTTGTTTTTAGTGGTTTCTTTTTTGCTTCAGTCGGCGTAGTGCATGATGGACTCCACGTAGTTTCCGGGGAAGAGTCCCGTGACGCCGTTGCTGACCCCTTCATACCAGCCGTCGTCGTTCTTCTTGATGATGTAGATGATGGCTCCTTCCATGAAGGACAGCTCGTCCTCCTTGTCCTTGGAGTAGTCGTAGATGGCCACCACTGGAGAGGGGGATGACCACACACACACACACACACATAGTCAAGGTCCGAAAACAATGAGACAAAGTGAACATTGGGACAAAGTGCTGTTGGTGGAAAAAGTACTCAAATTGTTTACTCAAGTTAAAGTATCAATACGGCAATCAGTGTTGGGGAAAGTTCACTTTCAAAATGAACTAGTTCAAGTTCAAGTTCAAAACTTCTAAAATGAACTAGTTCAATAAAATTCTACATTTTGAACTAAAGTTCATGGTTCCCCAAAATGAACTAACTTACCGGTAGTTCTTTTTCGTTCTTTTTTAAACCATAATATTTTTATACTTTTGGCTATTCAAATGTATTTTTTTTTTACATTGCTGCAAGCTATTATTTGTCAAAATTATTGACACATGAGCCCATATAGAACCACACACAGCAATTATTTCATCCAACTTAACATTGAAGTGCCCACAATATTTAGGTGCCCACTAGTGCCAATTCTTCCTGGCTGCACTGTGAAGCCAGAGGTTTCTAAACGTCGCGCACATCTGCATGTTTCCGCATTGGTTAAAATAGCTGATCTACAAGCTCACGTTGTCTCGTGGATGCGACGCGTTGTGAGCTTGCAGATCAGCTATTTTCGGCATGCAACACACGTCATACGACGAAGTATAGACAGGCTTTACTTGCGAGACGTAATGAGGCGGAGACTCACACACTGACACACAGCACTTGATGTGAAGAGAAGCACCCAGGCAGACAGCACCGCGGCGCTCAGATATCAACTTTCGCGAGGTTTGCGAGGCTGCAGCTGGGTGATATTGGGGCATGTGAATGAAAAGAAAGATGCGAGGATAGACGACTGCGGACCGCCGCACGAACGAGCAAAGTTTAAATAGAAGTGGTAAATGTATGTTTTGTAATAATAATAATACAGTATATGACCCAGCGGGTCATTTGCTGCATATCACTGGCAGACTCTCTTTCCCTGAAAGACCCCCAAAATACCATCACATCATGTGGATCCACATGGGAACGGCATGGTTGTAATGTGGATCTCGGTCTGACTTCATGAAACCGGCCTGTGTCAGTTGTCTCTGACATATCTATGACATATGACTCAAGATTTTTGGCAGGGTTTGAACCAGATCTAAGCCCCTTTGAGTTACATAAAAAAGAAGAAAGTGAAAGAAATGAGGAGGTTTTAATCTAGCCCACTGATCAGTCAGACAGACATCTCTCTCTCACTCACACACACACACACACACACACACACACACACACACACACACACACACACACACACACACACACACACACACACACACACACACACAGAGAGAGAGAGAGAGAGAGAGAATAGCCTCCTGCAGAACCACGTCATAAAAATACTCTGTATATTCTGCCCCCCAAAAAGCCAAATACTTTCAGTTACATCACTCAGTTTGAGAACTAGGCACCATTTACACTGGCAGCCAAAGCCAGCCTGAATCAGATCTGTGCCACTTCCAGATTGGAATCCGATTTGTTTAAATAAGTCTAAAATACAAACAAGTCACATGGAATCCGAATTTTACAAATGTGACTTGAGCCACATTCAGAGGTGTTTTCAGATCTGATTCAAATCTGATTTGTAAAGATGTGTCTCATTCTGAACGCAGTAACCTGATCTACCAACCCAAGTCGCATATCAAACTGTCCAAAACGTCACTTGCAATTGACCTGAGTGCCACTGACATCATTACAGAGTGCGAGAATTTAATCGCAGGGCGGCTTTGGGATGACGTTGTTGAAATCACGAACCGCAGGAAAGTGCCTCCAGGAAGAACCAAACCTTTGTCCTAAGCACTCCAACGTACAATTTCCATAATCTCAGCAGAATCTGTCAAAGCCACTGCCTTAAATATAATGACATTAGCAGGAATTAACACAGAAGCATAACGAAAGAATTCCAAAATGCTCACCTTTCTCTACGTAAGCCTTGGGGGCCCACTGGGGGTCCCCGTCGGCGTAGGGGTCGCTGTAGTGCACCACCGACGCGTCCTCCTCCTCGTAGTCCACAGGCGGAGGCGGGGGAGGGGGCGAAGGCTCCTCGAACATGGCCACGTCCTCCGGGGGAGGTGGGGGGGGAGGCGCTGGGCTGTCCGATACTGGAGGAGAGGGGAGAGAGACAGAAACGCCATGGACAGCAGGGTTACAGAGGTGACTCGTCTTCTCTCAATTGTAACATAGTTCAGTGTTTCTCAAACTTTCACATTTCAAGGTCTCTCCTTAACTCTGACAGCGTAAAATGGAAATTTGACAGTTTGATATGGGACTTGGGTGGGTAGATCATGTTACTGCGTTCAGACTGAGACGCATCTTTGAATCAGATCTGAAACCACCTCTGAATGTGGCTCAAGTCACATTTGTAAAATTCGGATTCCATGTGACTTGTTTGTATTTTAGACTTATTTAAACAAATTGGATTCCAATCTGGAAGTGGCACAGATCTGATTCAGGTTGGCTTATTGGCTGCCAGTGTAAATGGGGCCTAGTTCTAATTCAATCTATCACTGTATCGTTGTTTACTCTGTTGTCAATAATCTGCCGTGCAGTAGGTGCAACTTACCATGATGGTGTGTGTGTGTGTGTGTGTGTGTGTGTGTGTGTGTGTGTGTGTGTGTGTGTGTGTGTGTGTGTGTGTGTGTGTGTGTGGATGATTGATCCCTGTCCTGACCAAGACAAAATGATGCTGCTAAGCAACAGATTGCCTATACACGCATGTAATAGCATGACTGTCCACCAGAGGGCAGCTAAGCGCCGGGGCACTGCGCTAACTCTATATGACTCATCATCAATACACTTACAGAATGTACAAACGATACTAATGCCACATTCATTACCGGTCCGGGACTCGTAGAGTTTATCAATAATGTAATCTTCTCAAGAATACACAGGATGTGCTATTTTTAGACATGCCAAACATGCCCACCCCGGTGTTTCTGGGTTTCAGTGGCTTCTGTAGGCGTTATTGAAAATCTTTATCTATTGCTTTCATCAGCAATATAAAAAACTAAAATCTCCCCTCCGCTTCACTTTGAAAGACAGAGCCATATATACTGTAGTGTACATCAAATTGCAAAAATAAACGATTTAGAACATTTTAGTAATGTTAATCTTTGTCTATAATGACATCCCTAAATTAGGGACACCAGGTATGAGCTGAGATAGTGTATATCACATGAGTTGGTGTGCTTATCGGTACACTCACACTTGGCCCTAACAGCAGTCAGTCTGTGCACGTGCTGTGCGTGCCATCTGATTAATTCATAGTCCAGTTGTTGAATTAACCACAGGGCCAGTGTTTCCAGCCAGCGTGGGGGAGGGGGGCACGGCTGACTGATTCCCCTGGTTCCATGAAATATGCACACGCAGTTCTACAGGTTAAAGCTGCTGACAGGAAAGCTCGTTTCTTTTTTTTTAGGTACTTGCAGCGCTCCGATGCACTGCAGCAGCTCAAGGTGTTTGACGCGTGTTTTCTCATGACGACATGATGAAAAAATTAAAACAACATTGTAATACTAGTTGTGGGCTCGCCTGTAACAGGCGAGCACACTTTAGATGTTGTCATTATTTATTTATTGTGGGCTCGCCTATAAGGCGAGCACACTTTAGATATTGTCATTATTTATTTATCTATCAGGCAATCAGTAGACGGGATCTTCGGTTCCTTTCTACTCCTACATACTTAGTGAGAAAATGAAAATAAAAACATCAATGTGTTCAGTTTACAGTGGCGAAGTGTGCTATTATTTTTTATAGCAATCGGCCAAATGGTGGCGCTGTAGGAAGCCTTCGAAAGTGCGATCTTTGAACAGGTATAGCTCATGCTGTGTTATACATACAGCCATGAAACCTGTATACACTTATGCGTCTCCTCATGCCGAACAACTTTTTCCCTCTAACTTTTGACCTCTGACCTTTAGGTCTCCCACAATTCGGAATTATATGAAAAACAGTAAAAATCTATCTCCTCCTGGGATTTTCGCGTCAAGTGCACAAAACTTTTTTCACATGAACTTTGGACCAATACGGTCAGATTGATCAACCAGATTTTTTTTAAAGTGAAATATAATTTTTTAATAATTTAATCAATATTGCGGTTTTATGCAAATTATTCTTCGGCCTCTAAATCATACATGCAAAGGTACACGTTCATGGCATTTGGCAAAGATGTGGAGGGTTAGTCAAAGTATCACTGAAACCAATTTTATTCCAATCGGCCAAAGGGGGGCGCTATACGAAGCGTTTGAAAATTCAAACTTCAAACGGGCATAAGTCATGACTCGTTTCGTTTGAAGACATGCAACTTGTTATACGCGTGCTTTGACTCGAGCGGAAGACATCTGTGTCGTTGTTAAGTAAGCTCCGCCCTTCGATTTTCCGCCATTTTGAGCAGTTTGTAAAACGCGTAAACCCGCTTTTATTCTGGAATTTTCGCTCCACGTGCACAAAACTCTTTTTTACGTGAACTTTGGACCGATATCTAAAGATCTGTCAGATCGGATTTCTTTAAAATTGAAACATGCTTTTTTAAATAAATTCAATGAATATTGCAGTTTTATGCAAATTATTCTTCTGCCTCTAAATCATACATGCAAAGTAACATGTTCATGGCATTTGGCAAAGATGTAGAGTGTTAGTCCAAATATCACTAAAACCAATCTTACCCCAATTGGCCAAAGGGGGGCGCTATATCATTTTGAGCAGTTTGTGAAACGCTTAAACCCATTAGGATTTTTTTTTTTGCAATTTGCATGAAACATTCTACACACAATCTAAGGACCTTTATCTAATATGCCTATGAAGTGCACACACACAAAAAAATAAAAAATAATAATGAATATAGCTGCAAGCAGCGATAAAGTGGCCAAAGCCAAAAACACCTCAAATCATGAACACAGCCTGCAATGGGTGTGAAATCTTGCAAGCACATTCCCAATAGGTCAAGGAACAGATACCACCCTTCTTACATTGGCCTGTTATAGCGCCACCAGCGGGTCAACTTTTGCACAACACATTTTTCGAACAAAATGGACCAATCTTTGACGTCAGTAACGTCAAAGAGAGCACTGCCTGCGATCTTGACATTTTGTACTTTTATAGCCATTGTTTTCCGGCTTGAAGCGAGCCCACAATTGTTTCGAAGGAACAATATTTTTCTAGTTTATTTATCTAGTAAGTAGACGGGATTTTCGGTTCCTTTCTACTCCTACATACTTAGTGAGAAAATGAAAATAAAAACATCAATGTGTTCAGCTTACAGTGGGGAAGTGTGCTATTACTTTTTACAGCAATCGGCCAAATGGTGGCGCTGTAGGAAGCCTTCGAAAGTACGATCTTTGAACAGGTATAGCTCATGCTGTGTTATACATACAGCCATGAAACCTGTATACACGTATGCGTCTCCTCATGCCGAACAACTTTTACCCTCTGACTTTTGACCTCTGACCTTTAGGTCTCCCACAATTTTGAATTATATGAAATACAGTAAAAATCTATCTCCTCCTGGGATTTTTGAGTTAAGCGCACAAAACTTTTTTCACATGGACTTTGGACCAATACCTATACAGTCTATGTGGTGAGAAGTTTGTACGTTAAACCATTAATTTTTAATAATTCAATTCATATTGCGGTTTTATGCAAATTATTATTCTGCCTCTAAATCAAACATGCAAAGTGTTACTTTCATGGCATTTGGCAAACATGTAGAGGGTTAGTCCAAATATCCCTGAAACCAATCTTATTCCAATTGGCCAAAGGGGGGCGCTATACGAAGCGTTTGAAAATTCAAACTTCAAACGGACATAAGTCTTGACTCGTTTCGTTTGAAGACATGCAACTTGTTACACGCGTGCTTTGACTCAAGCGGAAGACATCTGTGTCGTTGTTAAGTAAGCTCCGCCCTTAGATTTTCCGCCAATTTGAGCAGTTTGTAAAACGCGTAAACCCGCTTTTATTCTGAAATTTTCGCGTCACGTGCACAACACTTTTTTTACGTGAACTTTGGACCGATATCTAAAGATCTGTCAGATTGGATTTCTTTAAAATTGAAACATGCTTTTTTAAATAATTCAATGAATATTGCATTTTTATGCAAATTATTCTTCTGCCTCTAAATCATACATACAAAGTAGCATGTTCATGGCATTTGGCAAAGATGTAGAGTGTTATTCCAAATATCACTAAAACCAATCATACCCCAATTGGCCAAAGGGGGGCGCTATATCATTTTGAGCAGTTTGTAAAACGCTTAAACCCGTTTTTATTCTAGGATTTTTTTTGCAATTTGCATGAAACATTCTACACGCAATCTAAGGACCTTTATCTAACATGCCTATGAAGTGCACACAAAAAAATTATAAAATAATAATAATAAATATAGCTGCAAGCAGCGATAAAGTGTCCAAAGCCAAAAACACCTCAAATCATGAACACAGCCTGGGATGTGCGTGAAATCTTGCAAGCACATTCCCAATAGGTCAAGGAACAGATACCAACCTTCTCACATTGGCCTGTTATAGCGCCACCAGCGGGTCAACTTTTGCACAACACATTTTTGGAACAAAATGGACCAATCTTTGACGTCAGTAACGTCAAAGAGAGCACTGCCTGCGATCTTGACATTTTGTGCTTTTATAGCCATTGTTTTCCGGCTTGAAGCGAGCCCACTATTGTTTCGAAGGAACAATATTTTTCTAGTTAGCATATCGTTGCTGTCGGGGAAGAAAGCGCCTATCTCCATATTTGTCTCCACCAGCCGAAAGGCATGGGGAGACTATGTTTTGCACGGCACCTGTCCGTCCGTGTGTGTGTGTGTCCGTGTGTCCTCTCCTTCTGTCTGTGTAGGCTACAGCTAATCTCATCAAATCATGAGAGTGCAATTTCCGTAAAGTTTTGCACGCATATTCCAACTAGGCCGAAAAAGACAGTCACTTAAAAATTGTAAAATCAGCATCATGGTGGCGCTACACCAGCCTGATTTGTGTTTTTTTCTATAACTCCACCGAAACTTTGTATGCACACTCCCTACAGGCTAAAGATAAACCTTTGCCCTGCATTTCTCAAATTTGCATTACTAGCCCTTACCCGTTCAAAGATATGAGCTCCAAAATGATGTGCAGTGTGTGGGTTATGGGATGTGCACTGTGCACACAGTATATGAGGGATGGAAAGTAACTTTAACTGGTGCTTGCATGATGTACTGTAGGAGCATCAATGTAAGAAACCTGTTTCGTTTAATGGCTACAGAGATACTGTCCCCCCCCAGCCCGCCCGCCCACCCGCCTGCACACACACCCGCCTGCCTGCACACACACACACACACACACACACACACACACACACACACACACACACAGAGCTGGTTAAACATTTTGCCTCAAGCTAGATGCAGAATAGATGCGCCTCATGCTAGATGCAGAATAGATAGTAGATACACCATAAAAATGCTAATATACAGCATACGATTTGTGAAAGTGACAATCGGGCTTCACAGTTATGTCAGGTGTGTTCATATGCTGATGGTGATGCGATTTCAGACCAATTGCTCCAGCCACAGAGGAGAAACGCTGTGACAGACAGACACTCACTCACTCACTCACTCACTCACTCAGACATTCGCAAAATTATAGTATAGATATAGCGCCACCAGGAGGCTGACTTGCGTAAAACCATTTTTTATACGACTCCTTCAGATTTTATCCAAATTTCACGTAACTTGCTACACATGATCTCTATAGTCATGTGATCAAGATGGATATCTTTCATATTCCATCCTGATTGGCTAAGATTTCCTTCCAAAGTTTGAAGGATTGGTCTGTTTTGAACAAAATGCCTCAAATCATGAATGTATTGTGGAATTTGTGTGAAACTTTGCACACACATTCCCACTAGGTCAAAGAACAAATGTCACCTTTTTCACATTGGCCTGTTATAGCGCCACCAGTAGGTCAACTTTTGCAAATCACATTTTTAGAACAAAATGGCTACCTGGTGCAGTGCTCGGAAGAGCACTGCTTCTAGTTTTACTCTCCGTTAGTTTTTTCGTAAACCACAACAGCCTCACGTGCAAAGCATCAAAAGTAGCAGATCCACAAGCGACCCGTTTCAAGCTTGTAGATCAGCTAGTTTAGCTATTTTTGAATCTGCACGTGCGCGCACACTGCTCTCTGTTGCCATGGCAGCAGACAGACATCAGAGGGAGATGTGTCCACACCGTGCATGAAAAGTGCACGAGTGTGCACCGTGCACAGGAAACGCACGCGGCCTCCGATAGTGGCGGCGGCAAGAAGGCGTGGCGTGTGGCGATTCGCGGGAAGTGATGGGGAAAAGCAAGGCGCTTGCTGACTGACGATAAGAGACATGAGTGAATATGATGATGTCCATGTGTGTGCGGTGTGTGCATGTGTGGACTCACTGCTCTCCTGCATTCTCGCCACAAAGCCGGTCAGTGGTATCTGTGGGGTCAGCTGCACCATGGGAGGAGGAGGGGGCGCCACAGACACTGGAGCAGCAACAGACATATACACAGCAACAGACAGAGAGACACAGAGAGAGAGACAGAGACAGAGACAGAGAGAAAGACAGAAAGAGAGTAGAGAGAGAGAGAGAGAGAGAGAGAGAGAGAGAGAGAGAAGACAGATGGAGAGCCAGACAGGGAGGGAGAAAATAGAAAAAACATCAAAGCTTGTAAGCGAGCAGCAAACGGGTGCAGTGAGCGTTACTGAGCAGCCCATTAGACTGTGAGCCTGAATGCTGCTGGACCAAAACACCACCGCTCTCCTTCTCTTTACTTTCATTCAGCTAAAAGAGTAGTAGTAGGCACACATTATAATTCTCTATGTTAATGTACCTCAGAGTGAAACAGAATCTGTCAAGAGTTACATTAACATTGAGAATATAACAGTTTAATCGTCTCTCAGGCTCAGTAAAACACCTCTCGTCAGCATCTGTTCTCTGAGTCACAGATGCCAAAATCTGGCAGACGACAATAGACTGCTGCTGCTGCTGCTACCGGTAGACGACTTGCACTCGCTGCGCTTCAAAGAAACCCAAAAATAATTAGTGTAGCGAGGCGACAGCTCCACTGACGCAGCAGAGAGAGAAAGAGAGAGAGAGAGAGAGCACATAGGGGCGTTTTGCACAGGTCTAGCGTTCGTTGGCCACAATTCCAAACTCTAGGCCGGTTTTGTTTTAGAGAGCTCCCTACAGGCAGCTGGAGTTATTTGTTCACAAATAAATAATTGTGTCTCGACCGGTTGAATAAATGCAACAAATATATAGACCAGGGGTCTTCAACGTTTTCAGGCCAAGGAGATGAGAGAGATGAAGCAGGGACCCCTACAACCCATAGATTCCATATAGTTTCATCGTTTGACAGCACAATCATCAGTGTATTTTGGATTCATGTCAATATGTGTTTTCAGATATGTAACCACTTGAACCGTCAATAATTAATAAACTTGACCTTTCACTCTGTAGTCTGCTCTTTTTCTCCTCTACACCAAACCTCTTTGCCAAAAATTGCCGATCTACAAGCTCACAACGCCCTGTGCTGTGAGGCGTTGTGAGCTTGTAGATCGGCTATTTTTGGCTAAAGTTCTCAGAATATGGACGCTATGGTTCAAGTGGTTAATTAAAAAAAAGAGAGAAAAAAGTTTCTACCACAAGAGGATTTGGAGGACCCCCTGTAGTAACTCTGAGGACCCCCTGTTGAAGACCCTTGACGTAGACCATGCAAGGCACCAACCTGCTCATCGGGAGCAATTAGGGGTTCAGTGTGTTACTGAAGGACACTTCGACACTAGCTCTGGGGGAGTGTATACAGGGTACCGTATATGCATTATGCACATTTCTAAAGTGACAATTTAAGGACTTTTTAAGACTTTTTTTTATACCTCTGAAATAAAAATGTAATTGAGTCAAACGTACCGTCATCAACAAACCATACCATAAGTATTTGACAACCTGTATTTTTTACAGCTTTGGTCCCAGGGATTCTTTAAATCAGGGGTCTTAAACAGGGGGTCAGGACCCCTAGGGGGTCCTCAGAGTTACTACAGGGGGTCCTTCAAATCTTTGTGTGATAGAAACTTTTTTTCTCCTTTTTTATATTAACCATGTGAACCCTAGTGTCCTTAATCTGAGAACTTTAGCCAAAAATAGCCTGCGAGGCGTTGTGAGCTTGTAGATCAGCTATTTTTGGCAAAGAGGTTTGGTGTAGAGGGGAAAAAGAGCAGCCTAAGTACATAGTGAAAGGTCAACTTTATTAAGTATTGACGGTTCAAGAAGTGGTTAAATATCTGAAAACACAAATTGACATGAATCCAAAATACACTGATGATCGTGCTGTCAAACGATGAAACTATATGGAATGAATGAAAAGGTTGTGGGGGTCCCCGCTTCATCTCTCTCTCTCAGCTAAGGGGTCCTTGGCCTGAAAACGTTAAAGACCCCTGCTTTAAATAAATATATCAAATGGAGTTCTGTGGCCTAATTGCATATCAAACTGGGGATGGTTGGAATTGAAAAGGCTGAGAAGCAATGCTCTAACAAGCGTCCCCGCCCATAGACAGGTGCGTCACACCAAATTCTGGGCCCTGGGTACAAGGATTCACTGTGGGCCCCCCATGAATGTTAACTATTGAAAAATAGCAGATATACAAGCTCACGGCGCGGCACCGAGTGCCGCGCTGCGAGCTTGTAGATCTGCTATTTTTGAAAAATTGTGAAAATGTGTGCAAGAAACCTATGTTTCCATGTCAGTGATGCTCAGATGCTCAAACGTTTTCATGTGAAGGACCCCCAAAATTATATGTATTTAGCCACGGACCCCCATCTAAAAATATTTAGTTCCAGGGACCCCCCCAGAAGCAAAATTTGAGTTTCAAATGTTCACTTAAAAAATACATAATATTCAAAGATTTGTGCACATTTTCACAACTTTTCAAAAATAGCAGATCTACAAGCTCGCAGCGCGGCACTCGGTGCCGCGCTGTGAGCTTGTATATCTGCTATTTTTCAATAGCTAAAGTTACTAGGGCCCCTCCACCTTGGGCCCCAGTAACTCCTACCCCTTGTGACGCCCCTGCCCACAGACATGATGTCACACGGCCAGCCAGGCCCGTCTGGCCGGGTCCAGACACACTGTGATGTCTTCATGAATCATTATCAGTGTGGCTTTCACCCTCGCACACACTGTTGTACAACTAATACTGCTGCATGGAACACCAGGGCCCGTGTTATCCACAGCACAGGATGAGATGGTTTTAGATGCAGCCCCACACATGAAACACAGGATTCTTAAAGGAGAAGTTCACCCCCAAAATGACTTTTTTTCCTATCGATTACTCATGCCATGGAGAGTAGAGTTCAATAATATTTTTGGGTTTTTGTCACATTCCTAAGACAAAAATTTGATTCGAGTAAATTTACCCCCCATTGATTTTGGATGGGGGTAAATTTATTATTAATTTTTGCTATCTTTAAAACAGTTTTTTTTTTCTTCTTTCTTCTTCTTTTCTTTTTTATCTTCTCTAATAGTTTGAAACATCTCTAAATAGTGGTGCAGATTCTAGAGCTTATTTATTTTTACATCTTAATTCTGATTAATTAAGTTAGTTAATTGTATGGTTTCAATGTACAGATTATTTATTTTTTGATATACAGTTTAGACTGATGAATGCGACGTATTCTTGCTATGATCCTAGATTACTATCTCTATGAAATTGATGTATTAACCCGTGTTTACTTTGCTTACAGTAAATCGCTCCGGATTAAGAGTAATATTTTAACATGGCCTTGATATCGATGTAGGTAAAACCAACCATATCATCCCTTAAATCAGTGATCCGATCGCCAATCGCGGATGCTCTCACGAGGGCACGGCCTGCAGCTGGCAATGGCCAACAGACCAGGACACACGCGCGTCTCTGCTTCGCATTTTTTTTTTGTTTTACCCGGAGTTTGACCTTGTGCTACGGGAGTGTTTTATGCTCGGAGGGGGGCTAACCATCTAACTAATTCATGGTCCGGGTTGTTGAATTAATCAGAGGCCACTTGGGAGAGGAGGGGGGCTACGCCGATTTCTCCAATTCTATAAAGATTTGCCACACGGTTACGCAGGTGAAAGCTGCTGACAGGAAAGCTCAAGTTGTTAAAGCTGAATGCTTCTAGTAAGACCACTTCACTTCCAGCATTCCAGTACGTTCGGCCCAGAGTAGCTCTTAAATCCACTTTAATGGAAGGTCTTCACGCCCACTGGACACTAATGTCTTTTTATTCCAGCCATGTCCATTCACAGCTACACCACATGAACAAAGCAGGGCTGGGGAAATGAAAATGGTTTTATTTTCATTGTGTCTTTCAACAGTGAACAGTGAAAACGATGAATAAAAAGAATCTCCTCTCCGTCTCTCCTATTGTTTAATTGTGTTAACCACTTGCTCACAAGCATATATACGACGCGTCGTTGCGAACATGTAGATCACAACGTTTTGTAGGTTTTTACCATTTTTGACGCTATGAGTATGACATGCCCAAAATGGGGACATCAGGTTGAAAGTGGTTAATGATGTATGGCAGGGGTCTTCAACAGGGGGTCCGGGACCCCTATGGGGTCCTCAGAGTTACTACAAGGGGTCCCCCAAATCTTTGAGTGATAGAAAGTTTTTTTTTCTACTTTTTTTATATTAACCACTTGAACCCAATATTCTGAGAACTTTAGCCAAAAATAGCAGATCTACAAGCTCACAACGGTGAGCTTGTAGATCGGCTATTTTCGGCAAATAGCTTTGGTGCAAAGGGGAAAAAGAGCAGACTAAGTACAGAGTGAAAGTTCAAGTTTATTAAGTATTGACGGTTCAAGTGATTAAATATCTGAAAACACAAATTGACATGAATCCAAAATACACTGATGATTGTGCTGTCAAACTAAAGCGGTCCTTGGCCTTGAAAACGTTGAAGATCCCTGATGTATGGTATTGACATATGCCCAAATATGGTTATGATGTGTCATCATGGTAGCTTGGTATTTATCGATACTATTGTGCTGTGCTGGCTGGTGGAGGTGGCATTAAATCCCTGCTAAGTCCCAGCTCAGACATCGAGATGTCTGTTCCCAGACTAATTATCTCCTCCTCTGTCCCGGTGTCCATGCCAAGGAAGATGTTTGTGTCTGCAGTGGGAAGCCATTAGCGTCATGGATGCTGAGGTAAATCTCTGCTGCTCTGACTGCTACTTTACTGCAGCGGCCTTTTCAGGCAGTGACCCCCAAAATAATCATATTTTAACTGGGGACCCCCCACCCTGACGAGCACTAAGAGTTGAGGCATTGCATTTTCTATAACACGGTTCTATTGCTCACAACGCCTCGCAACGCAGATATTTTCACAATTTCTGTATCTAATATTTGACAATTTGGACAATGTTTAATTTGTCATTTTACAGGTATTAAAAAGTTATGTTGATTTGTTTACTGTTGAGTGAGAAAACAACGTTGCACATTAAGTCAATCATCTAGGGACCCCACAAAATAATTTGGGGATCCCCTGGGGGTCCCGACCCACAGGTTGAGAACCACTGCTTCACAGTACTTGTGTCCTGGCCATTATCAGTTCTTTTGCTCAATTTGCTCAATTTGCTGTGTTTACATTTTGTCCCCCATCTGTCTCTGTGTTTTTACTGTGAGGAACTGCTCTGTAAAGCACGTTATTACAACTGTGTGTTGTTTTCAAAAGCACTTTATAAATGATTCATGGCTCTTGGGCCCATTAGAAACCTTTACTTATCCAATTCTAAAAAACAAACACGTGCTGCTGCTGCTTCATCACTGACCACCTCCCTTCATAAGTGGCCTTGACTCTCCATGCCGGCTGATAACGACATAATGTTGTCCATGATGGCAGTGGTGGAATGTAAATAAGTACATTTATTCAAGTACAGGACTTAACTCATTCCCTGCTAGGCCCGATAGTCCCGAGAATATGCTAATGTCCCTCCCCGCCAGGCCCGATAGTCCCGAGAATTTTGAAGAAAAAAAAAAAAACCAAAAATGTAGTAGGCATGATAGCAATCGCGAAATTGCATGTTTAACCCCATAGCAACCCCATCTTTCAAACATGGCAGCCATCTTTGTTTACATTTTAGGAAAACATAATGGCTGCTATATCATGAATGCCTGAACGGATTTCCATTCAGATTTTTTTGTTTGAAAGCTGTGAGCAATGTGCACACACGTGGTGCATGATCTAGGCATGGACATGACATTATCAGTGCACTATGAATTACATGGAAGTCTATGGAGACAGAGGCATATGAGAGTACGAAAGTATTTGCAAATGGCGGGGTATGAGTTAAGTACAATTGTGAGGTATTTTTTATTTTACTGGAGTATTTCCAATTTTCAGTACATTTACTTATACTCCACTACAATTATTTGACAACTTTAGTTACTTGTTACTTTATCGATTTTGATTAGTATTACAAAACACACATTAACCACTTCAGCCCTACAGTATATACATGTTGGGCATTTGAAAATAGCCGATCTACATGGGTCCCTGAATTTTCAGTTTTCCTACATTTTGTTTTTAAAACATTTTTGAAAAACATTCCCAAAAAAACTAAAATCTTCATGAATGACAAATAAATCCAGTGCTTTCAGTCATTTTATGAAGAAATAAAAGAAACCCTAAGCAATTACGTGAATCATAAAACAAATGTCTAAGAAGTAGTGAAAATAGCCCATCTACGAGCTGCTCGTGACGCGCTGTGAGCTTGTACAGATCTGCTGTTTTCACTAGTTTGGGCACCGGGACAAAAGTCTCATTTCTCTTTTGGGTCTCGAGCTGGAAAGGTTTGAGGAACCACCGCAGCAGCAGCGTACTACAGTCAGCCACGTACCTGAGTTGTGAGGGGGGAAGGCGCCGGGGCCCCCGTTGAGGTGGGGCTGCTGCTGGGAGACAGAGAAGTGGGAGTTGAGGGAGGGGGCGCGCCGGTAGGTGCCCGTGGCCGACACCATGGAGGCCGAGGACGAGGTGGTGGACGAGGAGTTGTGGCGCGAGATCTGGCGCGAGATGGTGCCGAACTGAGACATGGGGATGGGTCCCAGGCCAGGCCCCTGGGGTACAGAGGCTGCTGCTGGGGGAGGGGGGGAGAGAGAGAGAGAGAGAGAGAGAGAGAGAGAGAGAGAGAGAGAGAGAGAGAGAGAGAGAGATAGAGAGAGAGAGAGAGAGAGAGAGAGAGAGAGAGAGAGAAAGAGAGAGAGAGAGATTAAAAACGATCTAGACTTGGAACGCATCTGTGTCACTTCAGATTTTAACCACTTCATTTGTTATTTCATACTTTAGCTATTCAAAAATAGCAGATCTACAAGCTCATAGTGCAGCCCTCACCGCACTCACTCACCGCACTATTAGCTTGTAGACCTGCTATTTTTTTATTTATTTGTGCAAATCTTTGAATATATACAGTATGTATTTTAAAGCAAACATTTGTAACTCAAATCTTTCTTTTGAGATTTTCATAAAACGTTTGGATTTAGAAGACATTTTTAGAATGGGCCTCAGGTCATAATGGGGTAAAGTGAGTCTATTCAAAGTTAGTTGACAGTCAGTGTAGTTTGCAGATAATGTGGGACCTTACCTTGGCCCATACTGGGTGGAGAAGGGGTGGGGACAGCCAGAGGAACACCCACGACACTGCTGCCTCCGCTGTTCTCCCTACCACCACTACCCCCACTGCTACCACTACAGAGGATGAGAGAGAGAGAGTGTCACATAGCCACAATAGCTGGAACAAACATCTAACAGAATCTTTACATGCAAACCTCTGAAGATCCATTCTACATACACATATAGTAATACACCAACCAGTTGCATGTAGAGAGAACAGTTATGCCCAGTTCATGCTCCGTGTCGTCGAAAATATGTGTGAGCTTGTAGACACAGTCGTACGACTTAGTATAAATCGGGCTTGTGGGCAGGCAGATGCCCATTGAAGATTTACACTTAGTCTGGGGCCTTAGGGGGATAAAATGGTAATTTCTTGCAAATAAGTCTAAAAGCACCACATTTTGCACAGATGTAGCCCAGTGCAGTGGTTCTCAACCTGTGGGTCGGGATGATTAACTTAATGTGCAACATTGTTTTCTCACTCAACAGTAGCATTGTTGAGCATGTAGATCTGCTATTTTCACAATTTCAATTTCACAATAGAACCGTTTTCACAATAGAACAATGTTATACATAATGTAATGCCTCAACTCTTAGTGCTCGCCAGGGTGGGGGGGTCCACAGTTAAAATATGATTATTTTGGGGGTCGCGGCCTGACAAGGTTGAGAACCACTGGCCCAGGGCATGCTCTAATGATGTAGCTAGTGCGCCCGAGTTGGTGACCTTCGGGGTCCCTACAGCGGCAAAATCAAGTTGGGCTCCCATTAGCCTCGGAAACCCAGGCTTTTATTTTGGCGATAGGAAGAAAAATAAAAGCCTGGGGTAACCACGCACGCACGCACGCACATGCACGCACACATTAAATGAAGGGTGAGAGAGTGAGAGGTGCTGATTAACGGATGGGTGAGACAATTTTAATTATGTGATAACTTTTGAAACAATAACACGTCTGATTAACATGCCTGTCAAAACTAGAACAAGATACTATACTCCCTGTCAGAGTGACTGAACTGTGAACACATACACAGGGGTCTTTCTGACTGGCAAACTGGCACCAGATAACGGATATACAACTATAAATTATGACATTATGATACAAACGGCATCGGTGCCAAATCTCTCTTTGGCATCTAAATTAAGAGGATGAGACTCCTGGCTCAACGCACGCACGCACGCACGCACGCACGCACGCACGCACGCACGCACGCACGCACGCACACAAGCACGTATGCGCGCACACACACACACACACACACACACACACACACACACACACACACACACACACACACACACATTTACACACGCACATTTACACACGCACGCACATGCGCGCACACACATGCACGCACACATTAAATGGAGGGTGAGAGAGTGAGAGGTGCTGATTAACGGATGGGTGTGACAATTTTAATTATGTGATAACCTTTGAAACAATAACACGTCTGAGTGACTGAACTGTGAACACATACATGGGGGGCTTTCTGACTGGCAAACTGGCACCAGATAACACCTATAAATTATGACATTATGATACAAACGGCATCGCACACACACACACACACACACACACACACACACACACACACACACACACACACACACACACACACACACACACACACACACAACACACACACACACACACACACACACACACACACACACACACACACACACACACACACGTGTACGTGTTGTACCTGTGTGTCCTGGGCCTCTGGTTGAGCGAGGCTGTGCGTGCCGGGCTGTGCTGGTTGCCCAGTCGGGCTGGACTAGTCATGTAGTCATTGGGGACCACCGGAGGTTTGACTGGTTCCAGGGTCTTGTAGGGAGTGTTACGCCTAGAGAGACAGACAGACAGAGAGAGACAGACAGACACAGAGAGAGAGGAGATAGCATAGGACATTATAGGCAGCTGAAGGGAGAATGTTGGTTGATCCATGAGAGATCTACACAGAATCTATGGACCATTATCTGAAGATCGTATTAATTAATGCAGTTACAATTTTTAAAGATAACATGAAACGCTTTTTTGAGAGTATTTTCAATGTATGATATACTTGGTTGTGATACAGTAGGTATTAGTTCAGTCTTCTATGGCTTATTATTCATATTGCTTAGTTTTTTCTTTTAGCTTAGTGCAGTGGTTCTCAACCTGTGGGTCGCCAAATTATTTTTGGGGGTCCCCAGATGTTTATCTTAATGTTACCACATTGTTTTCTCACTCAACAGTAAATAGACCAACATACAGTATAAGTGTATCTGCACATTTCTGAAGTGACAAATTAAGGACTGGTCAAACATTGGCCAAATTGTCAAATATTGGAGGGCAAAATTGTGAAAATGGAACAGATGCAGTCAAACTAAGGAATGCCAACTCCTACAATTCCAAGTGCTTGTCAGGGTGGGGGTCCCCAGTTGAAATATGATTATTTTGGGGGTCGCAGCATGAAAAGGTTGAGAACCACTGGCTTAGTGCATTGCTTGGCCCCTCTTATCGCTGCTTGCAGCGTTATTTATTATTATCATTATTAAAAATAACAGAAAACATGTTGTGGTTCTTGGTACCCCAGGGTTCCACGGCCGGCCATGGGTGGGCTAGGGGGCTTCTGTGTGGGGGGGTTGGTCCTCGATAACGTCCCTCCTCCTCCTCCTCCTCCTCCTCTCCCTGCTGCATTGTTCCCATGTTGCTGGAAGAGAACCAAGGTAAATGTCACTCAACAATAAAGGCCTACCATGGTCGGGGTGCAGTGTTATTTCAACAGTACCAGGGACCAGTGCTTTGCCTGACGCTAGGCAGGCAAGCCTGAGGGGATCTATATCTTCAGTAGTGGTTTCAGAGGAGTTTCCATGAGGGAGGGCATTATTTGAAGGTCATTTTGGGTGGAATACCAGTTTCTCAAGACTGATTCACGACTTCAGCCTAAAACTATTACGTCGCCGCCGTGTTTTTTTGTAAATTAATGCCCTATTACAGCATCACACAAAAGCATCAAAAGTAGCAGATTCACAAGCTCAAAACGCTGCGCAAAGCGACACAGATGTATGTCAGGCATTGATACTAAGGCTTGCCCACCTGCCCCCGGCAGGTAAATAAAACCTTCGGGCAGGTGAAGTTTGCTTTCAGGTTGCCCGACCGGGCAAGTGCTAGTTTGAAAGGGGACGCAACCGTCTATAAACACAGTACGAGATATCTGTCTAAACACCTGAACATGGCCAAAGCGCTCTGTCTTCTGGTCTGTGGAATGTAAAATAAAAGCACCGTTAACCTATAATGTGCTGTTTTCACTGTTGCTACACTTATATAAAATAGGTGTGAAGCCATAGTCATATTCAATCATAAATATGTAGGTATTTTGATCAAAATTTAGGTATGACATTTCTAAAGTGTTACATTTTACTTATCATTTTCTAATGGCCAATTTACTTTTCGGGCAAGTGAGCTTGACCTTTGGGCAAGTAGAAAATTATCTGTACTTGCCCGACGGGCAAGTGCCTCTGAGACCTTAGTGTCAACCCCTGTATGTGCTACTGTAGATCTGCTACTTTTGCTGTTTTTGAATTTGAATCCTGAAAAGAAAAAAAAAATTGTGAGGTTTCCACCTGACAGAGAGGATATACAGCGAAAATAGTCGATCTACAAGCTCACGGCTCACAGCTTGTAGACTGTACAGTTTTTCTATTTGGGAATAATGTGGAATTGTTGGAACAATTAATGTCCAAAATAGAGACGGATGTGTGTGTGTGTGTGTGTGTGTGTGTGTGTGTGTGTGTGTGTGTGTGTGTGTGTGTGTGTGTGTGTGTGTGTGTGTGTGTGTGTTGATCGCGTTCATAGGACTATGGATGCATCATGTACTGTACCTGCGTAGATTATGTAGGCTATGTCTTGATGTTTAAGATAAAATGGAGACACATTTTGTGGTCAAAGGGAAGATGTTGTAATTTGTCCTAACTGTGTTTTCACGCACTGGGGTTTGTCTATTATTCTATATTTCGTTTGTTGAAACGTATTAAAATTTGATTTTTAATATGTTGCGGGGGACCTTGAATGTGAGCAGAGCATGATGGGAAAAGGGAAGCTTCTTACCTTGGCCTTAAGCCACTGAGTGCAAGCAGGTAAAAAAAAAGAGAGAAGAGAGATAAGAAAACAGGCTTGCTTTGTTGGTTATTGATAGAAAAGTTAGTAATGTATCATTTTACAAGTACAGCTGCATGGAAACAATATAGAAGAACCCCCAACATTCATTCATTCCTTGTGCCTCTGCTATGCACCTACAGTATGCTGTGTTAGCACCGCGGTGGCAACTGCAGCTTAATGTGAGAAACACCAAAACCCATTGAGCTAAATCAGCTCATCAGCCAGACAGCCACGTCCCTGCACCTGTGTGGAGAGCTGAGGGGGAAACCAATTCTGAGGAAAAATTCCATTATAAAGTTGAGAAACAATTCCTTTTGGGGGAACAGAGAATTGCGATTCTGCAGCAAAGTCACATTGACACTTCTTAAGACTGCTGTCAAGAGAGAAACCACACAGTGTTAAGCAACCAGCCATGTTAGACTTCAATAAATAAATAACAAATTTTAAGATATAGAGATGCTAAGAGATGCAATAGAGACAGGGTTGAGAGCTGTTATTGTTTATTATAACACAGTGTAGCATCTGTCACTTGTTCTTATGTAGCCTGAGGGAGGGAGGCCATTGAAACCAAACCGTAGATGTGCTGTTTCTCTGAACATAATGAATTTAAGTGTTGCACCCATACTTGTTATCTTGATACTTTACGTATTCAATATTCGGTGTCACCCATGTGTCTATAAGCCATTAAATCAGGGGTCTTCAACGTTTTCATGTCAAGGACCCCTTAGTTTAGAGAGAGATGAAGCAGGGACCCCAGCCCCAGAACCTTGTCATAGATTCCATATAGTTTCATCGTTTGACAGCACAATCATCAGTGTATTTTGGATTCATGTCAATTTGTGTTTTCAGATATTTAACCACTTGAACCGTCAGTACTTAATAAACTTGGCCTTTCACACTCTATATAGTCTGCTCTTTATTCCCCTCTACACCAAACCTCTTTGCCGAAAATAGCCGATCTGCTATTTTTGGCTACAGTTCTCAGAATATGGACACGTTGTTAATATAACAAAGATTTGGAGGACCCCCTGTAGTAACACTGAGGACCCCCTAGGGGTCCTGGACCCCCTGTTGAAGACCCCTGCATTAAATAATTGGAACATCAAAACAACCCCTCCAAAATGAGGAAATGTGTGCCTAGTTATAGTCGCCTGTCAGAAAGTGAAACAAATGACTATTTCCTGCAACAACAACAACAAAAAAGTCTCAGTTGGTGCAATTACCCAATAAATAAAGCACAAGTGAACCTGTAGTTAAATAATATAAGAAAAAGGGAACACAACATGTTGCTACTGACACCACTGGGGAAACCACTTTTACATTTCTTTTCACATTCTACAGACCTGCTTCTGGGCCATTACTGGGTTTGAAATTAAGAACTTGCCAGGTATGAAATACCTAGGACACTGCTGGCCTTAGGATAATGGGAAAGGCATATGTTTCTGAGTTGATGTGTTAGCCTGCCAGTTAGCCAGTCAGGAATATTGATGGGGTCCCAGTGTCTGTCTAAATTAATTATCAAATTACAAGAGCATAATTGGTTTTCTGAACCGTTATCAGGGAAGAAAGAAAAAATACATTTGCCACACCCCTTTTGAAAGACAATACATGTGTCATACTGCTGGTTATCATGAAGAAGTAAAGCCTATACTTGATGTATTTCTACATTCTGGCACAGTGGCAGTGTAGTGCACTTAATGTCCCTTTACCATTCATGAAAATCCACGACTCTCTCTCTCTGCAGCAAACTGTGCTGACAAGTAATAACCATAAAATATGCTAAGCACATGTTTTCCTTTCCTAGTTCTACGTTGTGTCTTCCATTATTTGACTCAGGCTTCCATCTTCCCTTTCTCTCTGTCCTCTCTCTTATAATATTGGCACTACAAGGATTCACTGCGGGCCCCCTGTGAATGTCCTTCATGGGGGGGGGGTTTACTTGGAACGCGTTATTACGCATTATTTTGTGCTTTAACTATTGAAAAATAGCAGATATACAAGCTCACAGCATGGCACCGAGTGCCACGCTGTGAGCTTGATCTGCTATTTTTGAAAAATCTTGAAAATCTGTGCAAGTCTTTGAATATTTCAAATCCTTCTAAGGTTTTTTGAAAAACCTGTTTCTATGTCAGTGGTGCTCAAATTTCAAGTCAAGGACCCCCAAAAAATTGTATTTGGCCACGGACCCCCATCTCAAAATATTTAGTTCCAGGGACCCCCCCAGAAGCAAAAGTTGAGTTACAAATGTTCGCTTAAAAAATACATATATTCAAAGATTTGTGCACATTTTCACGACTTTTCAAAAATAGCAGATCTACAAGCTTGCAGCGCGGCACTCGGTGCTGCGCTGTGAGCTTGTATATCTGCTATTTTTCAATAGCTAAAATATAAAATAATTCCAGGCCCCTCCACCTTGGGCCCTAGTAACTCAGTCCCACTCCCCCCCCCCCCCCCTTGTGACGCCCCTGACTGTGGCTGATAAGGTGGTGGGTTTGAGCTGCGCTGAATATCACTGCTTCTGAATTATTTACAGCCATGTACTTTGGAGGCAGAAAGGCAGAATCAGAGCTCACTGTGACTGTGAGTGTGTACGTGTTGGAAAAAAAAGAAGAAGAAAAAGATGGAATCTGATAAGCTTCTCTGCCTGCAAAGAGCCAGACGGAGAAATCAAACGGAATTCAAAATGGACGGCTGGAATAGCATGCCGTTGCCAGGAAGTCTGAACTGACGGTTCTCATTGATTGACGGTATTTGTCACAGTGTGATATCTGTCTCTGCTCTCCAGACTACTTTCCTTGAGCTCCCCAGAGCTGCCATCCTCAGTCTGTCCACCAGATGTCCTCTGAGGTTCTCCACCTTTCTCCGTCACCTATCTACACTAGGGCTGTCACAATTATTACATAATCGTCTAATCGTGATTATTTGACATTATCGCAGTTATTTTGTCATAATCGTCATAATCGTGAATGTTGAAAAATGTCCGAAATAGTGGAAATAGCAGGTCTACAAGCTCACAACGCGTCGCATCGCGACGCGTTGTGAGCTTGTAGATCGGCTATTTCCACTATCAAAGTTATTTTTTAAGTAGTAAGTTGTCAAATATGTCAGTAATTTCTTTGTATATTTAGGTTATGTCTCATATCTACCATGTACAACTTCAAAGCCTAAAAGCCAAACAGAAATGTAATTATCAACGACAAAAACACAATTAAATCGTTAATCGCCAATTATTTGAGTGACAAATAATCGTCATGTAAAATGTCATATCGTGACAGCCCTAATTCTGGGGAAATATTCCCCCCAAAATAGCTGATCTACAACCTCACAACGCCGCAGTGAGCTTCTACTGTAGATTGGGGGGAAAAGAGCACAGAGCCAAAGTACAGAGCGCCTCAGGTCAGTTTTACCAAGAATAGAGGGTTTAAGTGGTTAACTGGACCATTCCCACAGATTGTGTTGTTGTTACCTTCATTGCGGCTTCGTGTTTTAGCTCTCTACCCTCTGGTTTTCTAGTGCTTCATGTTTTGACTTTTCCCATGTTTAGCAAATGGAAGAGACAGCTCATAGCATACCATTCACACTGAGCACCATAACTATGATCATAAAAGTTTAGTTTAAAAAATCTTCGAAGTCAAGTAGATGTCAGTGTTCACACCGACTACTAAAAATTCAATGGGGAACAATATAGTTATAGTTATCTTTATAGTTATCGTGCCTGCTGGGAATGGCGCTTTAGGGAGGAGAGGATTGCTTGAAGGCATCCTTTTTTACGAGTTCAAACCTAGTTGGGTGAACTCTCACTGAACTTGTGTGCTTCACGAACATAAAGAAGACATTGTGAACATACAGGCAACTTCAGACAGCCTCAAGCATCTTGTCAACACAACGAAGCATACAAACCCACTCTGCTTTAGTGTTGCTTTGAGATATTAGTATCTAACCAGGGTCTTCTGTCTGTCTTCCACTCTGGTCTGAGACATTTTTATTGGCAGCGAAGTCGACGGGTTCAGCAGCAGATTACATATAGCTGCCTCTAAAAAGGTGAGCGTGATGAAAAGGAACAAACCACCACAAGAACACTCACTGGTCTGGCTTATGTATTTTATATTGTATTATTGGTTAGTGCCTCCTATCCAGCCTCATGTGGTTCTCGTTCTCCAAATAATGGGGAAAACGGGTGTGATATTTGTTTGCCGGTTGGATATGGCTGTCATCATTCACTGTACTTAGTCTGCTCTTTTTCCCCTCTACACCAAAGCTCTGCGAGTCGTTGTGAGCTTGTAGATCTGCTATTTTTGACTAAAGTTCTCAGAATATGGACTCTAGGGTTCAAGTGGTTAATATAAAAAAGGAGAAAAAAGGTTTCTATCACTCAAAGATTTGGAGGACCCCCTGTAGTAACTCTGGGGACCCCCTAGGGGTCCTGGACCCCCTGTTGAAGACCCCTGACTTAAAGTATTATCTGATGACTGATCATAGATATTATTTTGGTTATTGGACTTACAATTATTAAAGTTATTTTAACAACTTAAACCCAACAAATCTCTGCCGAAAATAGCCTGTCTACAAACTCAAACAACACGTTGCCTTGTGATGCGTCGTTGGCTTGTAGATCTGCAATTCTTGCCAGAATGTTCAACCCCAGAATAGGGACGCTATAGGTTCATGTGGTAAAAAATCCCCCAAGTTGTTGTTGTTGTCATCTTCTCCCATGCCCTATGACAGCAAATACAATTGGAGCTGCTCCATATAGTTTGTGGGTGTTGTGTATTTTTCAAAAGGTTGCTGTAAGAAATCACTGCAGTAGTATAGCCCAGTGGTTCTCAACCTTTTCAGACCAGGACCCCCATATTTTAACTATTTATGTTGGTTTGTTTACCGTTGAGTTGCACATTAAGTTAATCGTCTACAGTACAGTTGAGAACCACTGCAGCCTCCCTACAAGAGGACAACATGAAAAATAAAATGAAAGCGCTCCGTTTCTGTGGGCTCATCATCATTTATCCGAGGGACCCTTTTGATTGCTGCTGCATTTCCTGGCGTCGGTTCATTTGCATAGCGGTCCGAGCCAAATCTCAGTGTGCGCCGGCTCTCACCAAGAGGGGAGCATTTTGCATTCAAATCGCTGGATGTTTGAAAATCAGCAAGACACTCGAGGGCTTTTCTGCGCGTGGTGCCACACACCGAAATGAGCAGATCTACAAGCTCACAACGCGTCGTAACGCGATGCGTTGTGGGCAATGTAGATCTATTTGTGGTGTGCCACGCCGTCGTGTAACTAAGTTCTCCATATTTCCGGCTTCACTATCCCAGCAGAGACGGGCAGGAGGACGCAGGGTGAAGAATAAAAGAGATTGAATAATAAATGTCGTGCCACGGAAACCAGATGAATGGCAATGACAGGAGCTGTCAATGAGCACTTTGTGAATTGAGTGCCTGCACACAAACAAGGGAAGAAAGAAACAGATCCCGTCGAGAGAGCATAAAGGATGGGAGAGTGCAGAGGAAACAAGATGAAGAAATATTTCCCACATTTTGGGAGGCAGAGGGGCAACAACTCATGGCCAACATCTCACACAGAACGCACGCACGCCGCGCAGATGCACGGGCACGCACGCACGCACGCCGCGCAGACGCACGCACGCACGCACGCACGCACACACACACACACCTATGGAGCTCCTTCAATGCCTTTAATCTCACCGAATCGAATCTCACACGCGTACCATTACGCGTGAACGCGTGACCAAGTACGCGTTCACACGTGCACGCGTGAACGCGTACACGCATAACCACTTTAAGTCAATGGGAAACTACATGACGCAACCACAAGTTCAGTCACGCTCGCGGGTATGAGGTACACGTACGTGAGAGTTTTGGCACTCATGGAGCGTTTGATTATGGCTCCCTGCGTAGCACAGCTCACATGAGTATGTCATGTATATTTCCCATTGACTTACCATTGTAAGTCACGTGACGCGTCACGTGACGCGACCAGATCAGATGCGACCAGATCAGATGCTCCAACAATGCCAGCTCTCCAATGAAAACTACGTGTGAACCTGTAAAGGTACAGGTTTTCGTGTAAAGGTTACATGCTACGTTTAACTTTAATGCGAAAACGTGTACCTTTACAGGTTCACACGTAGTTTTCATTGGAGAGCTGGCATTGTTGGAGCATCTGATCTGGTCGCATCTGATCTGGTCGCGTCACGTGACGCGTCACGTGACTTACAATGGAAAGTCAATGGGAAATATACATGACATGCTCATGTGAGCTGTGCTACGCAGGGAGCCATAATCAAACGCTCCATGAGTGCCAAAACTCTCACGTACGCGTACCTCATACCCGCGAGCGTGACTGAACTTGTGGTTGCGTCATGTAGTTTCCCATTGACTTAAAGTGGTTACGCGTGTACGCGTGTACGCGTTCACGCGTGCACGTGTGAACGCGTACTTGGTCACGCGTTCACGCGTTCACGCGTAATGGTACGCGTGTGAGATTCGATTCGGTGAGATTAAAGGCATTGAAGGAGCTCCATACACACACACACACACACACACACACACACACACACACACACACACACACACACACACACACACACACACACACACACTATATATTTACATCACTTGTGGGGACATTACATAGACTTCCATTAATTTTTATGCAAGTCCTGTGGCCTTACCCTAACCTCTATCCCTAAACTTAACCCCTAACCCTAACCCTAACCTTAACCCTAACCCTAACCCTAACCATTGTGGGGACCTACTATTTTGTCCCCACAATGTCAGAGGTCCCCTGCAGGTGACTGTGTGAACATGCGTTTAGTCCCCATAAGTATAGCTAGACAAACTCTCTCTCTCTCACACGCGCACGCACGCACGCACGCACGCACGCACGCACGCACATACAGGAACCAACCTGTGTTCCCCAATTTTCAATGTCTAAACTAGAGTGTTAGCTACATTCAGTCTATGTAAAAGCTTCACTACTGTCGATATTTAATCAGCTAAAACGCTAGGTAGCCTTATCGACCGCCTCAAAGTCTGAGCGGTAATTACACCGGCAGACGGCCTGTTTTTTTCACGCAAGAGTGACAGGTGTGAACTACACTCTAAATGTGTGTTATCCTTTCCGGTACAATTGATTTAGGCCGGGCACAAGTGATATATATCAAAATAATGAGCTCAATTAAGAGGCGCGGCTATAAAATGGTGCTGAGGATTGCAGATGCTGGTGTCTAAATACTAACATACTAACAAGAATGTCCAGAGAATCACTAAATATAAGCCTTTAGAGCAATGCTGTGAGCAGCTGTCTTCAACCCTGGTCCTCGGGGAAGTATAGTACTACTTGTCTTCAGTCCTACCAGGAAATACTGGTTTTCTGTCCTACCAGTTACCCTAGAACTATTGGTTTTCTGTAACCAGGACTCATTGATCAACCGGTTTTATGCTAGCCTCGGAAACCCAGGCTTATTTTGGCGATCGGAATGAAAAATAAGCCTGGGCGATCGCGTTAAAATCACTGTTGGAGGAAGTGTAGAATTTCCCTAACAGAGAGGCGTCGCACCGAATTCGTTGACGTCATGACGCAGCAGCGTTCTCTGCGCTGAGCAGAGGAGCAGAGGGGGGTGGGGGGGAGGAGAACACATGCTATTGGCCGGAGACTCCCGGAGAGATTCTCCGGGTCCGCCCATCTGCATACAGAAACTGTCCGCGTTAGCTCAGAGTGGTTTTATGCTAGCAGAAACCCTAGTACTAGTACTGCTAGTAACCAAAAAACATTGTACCGGTATATCTGTTAAAGGGTGTAAGTTTATGGCAATGCTGTGAAATGGAATTAAGGATGTGCAGGTAAAATATATGGGTTCAATTTTTTTGTCTGGCCCTGTTACAGATGTTGTCCAAAAATCATGCAGATCGGTACACAGTATCTCTGTAGCCATTAAACAAAACGGGTATTTCTTACATTGATGCTCCAACATATTATCATGCAAGCACCAGTTAAAGTTACTTTCCATCCCTCATATACTGTGTGCACAGTGCATCCCATAACCCACACACTGCACATAATTTCGGAGCTCATATCTTTGAACGGGTAAGGACTAGTATAAATAAGCCAAGGTCTTCAGCCTACACCTTTTTGGTCGATTTCCTTTATGAAATGAATGGAAATGAAATGAAAGTATATTGTAAATTCCAAATATTGATCACAAACTACTACTACTACTGGTTTTCTGTCCTACCAGGAATCCTTATACTACGACTCTTCTGTCCTACTACCAGAACAACCGTTCATTTGAAACCACAGCTTTTATTTTGACATGGTGACCACCAATGTTTCCTCGATGGTGGGGGAGGAGGGAGCTCTTACCTTGACGCCATGTCCCACATCGTCCAGCAGCGTGTAGTCGATGGGCTTCCTGATGTAGCGCACCGGCCGCTCCATGTTACCCGGGGCGATGATCTTGTGCGTGCGCGAGGTGTTCTTGTTGGTGGTCAGGATGCCGATCTCTCGCCGTGCCACCTTCTCTTTATGAATGTCCACCGTCTACAGAGGAGGGAATGGAGAGAGAGAGAGAGAGAGAGAGAGAGAGAGAGAGAGAGAAAGAGAGAGAGAGAGAGAGAGAGAGAGAGAGAGAGAGAGTCAATGTTGAATGTTTTAAATCAGTTTTCTACCAATGTGATTGAAGACCAAACAACTCCCAGCATCACAAAACTAGGGATGGGACGATAAGCGATATTATCGTTTATCGTAATAAAAAAACACTCACGATAATCGTATGGTGGAGATTTAATTTATAGTGAAATCGTCCTCCGTCACGCACTGGGATCAATTTACCTTTTATTTGCCAAGCTGCATATTCGGTACCATTTAAACCCTCTATTGATAAAATGTACTTATAACATACGTACTTGATACAGTCTTTGTTTCACTCTCTACCAAATCTCTTTGCCAAAAAATAGCCGATCTACGGTACATGCTCACAACGCGCTGTGTTGCAACGCAATGTGAGCTTGTAGATCTGCTATTTTTTGGCAAATGTTCCACCCCAGGACAATGGATGTTTGGGATATTTTGATGATCACGATAATATTGTAAATCGCAATGTCTTTGGTCACAATAATCGTGATACGAAATTTTCATATCGTCCCCCCTAGACGAAACTGGGTGAAGAAGTCTGGATGGGGCACCCAGTGTCAAACCAGACAAGCTCTGACTTGGAACCCTCAGGGGAAGAGAAAAAGAAACAGAGGCCGGCCCCAAAAAACCTGGCTGCGGGATCTGGAGTTCTGGAGCAGGCAGGCTACTGGTCACAGACCACAACGCCAGTCAGGGGCGTCAATTGGGTATGGCAGGGGTAGGGGTAGCTGCCATACCCTGGGTCCAGGGGGGAAAATAAAAGTTACTTTTAACTATAAATCCATGAATGTCTCTTTGTCTATCTGCGCGGGTTATTATGTTGTTACATTACAGTAAAATAACTACAAATGGAAAATTTTACAAAATGGTAACTTTAACAAAGTATTATAATTATATTCTCCCCATCTTGACAAAATGGTACAGTATATTACCAGGTTCCGCAGGTCAGCTGCACAGGTGCAATGTTGTTAATTGTGGCACGTTTACTAACATGCCAAGTTTAGCTGCACTTGAACAACCATTCCAGGCTGCCATATCCAGCCCAAGAAACCGTAGAAACCTGTGTAAAAAACTGACAAAAGTCGTTTTTTTTTCTTCTTTTTTTTCAGACATTGTGAAAATAGCCGATCTACATGTTCACAACGCCTCGCAGCGCGAGGCGTTGTGAGCATGTAGATCTGCTATTTTCACAATAGAACCATGTTATCCAAAATGTAATGCCTATTTTCCATGAGGACTCCCATCTTTGCCATACCCTAGTTTTTGCTGAACTGACGCCACTGACGCCAGTAACGAGAACTCAGAAAATCCCTTGTCAACAAACCCTAGTAAGGGTGTCAGGTAAGTAAGCATTATTAAAAGCCCCATACTATTCCTTAATCTAGTAATCCATATGAACACAATGGCAATAAGCTCTCAGGCTTTTTTTTGTCATCCTTTTGACTACTGTGTGCAATCAGATGTTGCTGTACATAGGTTTTGCAGGCCTTTAAAGACATCATGTAAAAGGCATTTAAATGCATAATAGAAAGAGTCAAATAAAGAAATAAAAAAAGCCCATAAAAGTCATAAAGGAAAGAAGCATAATTAAAAATCACTCTCTTATCCTGGTCCTGCCCGTCTGTAGGCAGAAGAATCAAGCAGTGCCCACAACGAGAAGATCTACTACTGGTCTGACCAATCTGCATTCATTTACGGTACGTGACCGTTTTGTTTGGAACGGAGAGGACGTTGTCTGCATAAAAACATTCTGGGTGTATCCAAACCAGAAGCCATGGATAACAGTTGTGATCAAGCTGCTTTCAACAGCAGGGGCATTGCCTTCGCCTCTGGAGACAAAGCATAGGAGGGGGGGGGGGGGGGGGGGGGGTGGGACTGTTATAATCTCCGCAGAGCGAGCACAGCAGCCAAACAGGATTACAGCAAGACGATTGAGACACAGTTTAAGTGCGGTAATGAATGACCCACGTAGTACAGTATGTGGCAGGAACACACATTATATTCGACTATAAAGGGATACATAATCTGACATCCCAGCTAGGGATGGGACGATACGCGATATTATCGTTTATCGCGATAAAAAACACTCACGATAAAGGTATCGTGGAGATTTCAATTATCGTGATATCGTCCTCCGTCATGCACTAGGACCAATTCACCTTTTATTTGCAGAGCTACATATCCGGTACCATTTAAACCCTCTATAATTGGTAAAAGGTACTTATAATATACATACTTGATACAGTCTTTTTTTTGCTCTCTAACAAATCTCTTTGCCAAAAAATTGCAGATCTACAAGCTCACAACGCGTCGCTTTGTAGATCTGCTATTTTTTGGCAAATGTTCCGCCCCCAGGATAATGGATTTTGATTATCACAATAATATCGTAAATCGTGATTTTTTTTGTCACAATAATCGTGATATGAAATTTTCATATCGTCCCATCCCTAATCCCAGCCCAGGTTGTGTGATCAGAGTGTGTAACATGGGCATATTCAACTATCTATTCTCTTGTGTGTCGTGCCTTTTTTTATCAGCCACCATTAAGGTTTGCACCAAGGCCCTGGTCTATGTTGTGTCGAAGTGTAACGTAACCACGAACAGCCTCTGTAGTGCCGACTGCTCCTAAAGAGTGGGAGGAGTACATGACCTGCTCAACAGTGGCGACATGAGGAGCACGTGGCGAGGGCTACAGTCAATAGGGACTTTAAGCCAGGACGCTAGGCGGAGGTAGAGCTGATATGGCGCAATCGCTGTAGCAGTGAAAATCGTTAAACAAACAGCCGTTGACGACGGGTTCCCACCCCTTTTACTCAACTCTTTGGTTCCCATGGTGACGTCTCTATGCAGCAGACGTTGTAGACGCTACGCAGAAAGGTAGTTCTGGTTTGAGACTAACAGCAAACCCCAAACCAACCAGCCAGTGTCATGTCTACCTGAGGAGTCCATTAACCCTCTTGGAGGCTGATGTGTGCAGAGCCTTTAAGCAGGTGAACACCTGTAAGGGCCGCAATGGCATCCCAGGCCACCCACACCCACACACGCACGCACGCACGCACGCACGCGCGCGCACACACACACACACACACACACACACACACACACACACACACACACACACACACACACACACACACACACACACACACACACACACACACACACACACACACACACACACACACACACACACTGAGAGACTGAGTACAAATTAGCTATTGTGTAGCCTGTCTAGTAGTAGTTCTATTACTCCTACCATTGCTTTGGCCTACATTCCACATTCTTGGCCACATTGGTTGAACTGCTATTGAACACCCTCCCTGTCCTGCAGGCTTTTACCCTTGGGAGCATTTGATGAAGCAACCACACTCAATGAAACGCCATCTCATCTCCCATTGCGCTCGTGGTGGCTGATATGACAGCAGCTCACAGCGGGCTCCACCCCCGGACAGACCTTCACCCAGGAGAGACTTATGAATGATAGATGCGACGTGGAGGCAGGGAATGGATGGATGGATAGATAGATATGGATGGATGGATGGATTGGATTGGATTGGATGGAGGGATGAAAGGAGGTGAAGGAATGAAGGAGGACAGGCGAACGAGGCTCTGGACAATGAGGTCACACTTGTGTCCACAGGGATGGAGAAGGGGTGCACAACGTTCACGGTAGAGTAGAAGTCATTCTATTGTTCTGACGTTGCCCTTAATTCTTTTCTTGGATGAGATTGTTCGGGGCAACAAGGACAGACGGCGAATGGAATAAGAAGTGGGCGCCTGGAAGTGTTTCTCTCTCTCTGTGTGTGTGTGTGTGTGTGTGTGTGTGTGTGTGTGTGTGTGTGTGTGTGTGTGTGTGTGTGTGTGTGTGTGTGTGTGTGTGTGTGTGAGTGTGTGTGTGTGTGTGTGTGTGTGTGTGTGTGTGTGTGTGTGTGTGTGACATCCACAGCAATAAGGTCACACTTCAGTCAATCATCAAAGCAGGCCAGCTCGCTCTGTCAGCCCCAACCACCACCAGAGCTCCAGAGTTGGTCTGGCTCTGGGGGCTGAGACACTAGCCTAGCTGAGCTAGACATCCCAGCCATGTTAAAACAAGGTAGGGATGGTAGATACTGCAGTTAGTTAGCTAGATGCATTAGTATCTAGGCTGGCCCCAGGCTACTGAGACACTGCCTCCTGTGTCACTCTGGGCTGCTGTGCAAAACGCTCACATTTGATGCCTTCTCTGGCACATGACATCTACTATATTTATATGCTTGATACAGACAAACATGATGTGCCGTGTATACAGCAGCTATGTACAACTAGGGATGGGACGATATGAAAATGTCATATCACGATTATTGTAACAAAATAAATCGTGATTTACGATATTAGCACGATAATCAAAATCCATTATCTTGGGGCGGAACATTTGCCAAAAAATAGCAGATCTACAAGCTCACAACACGTCGCAACGCGACACGTTGTGAGCTTGTTGATCGCCTATTTTTTGGCAAAGACATTTGATAGAGTGAAAAAAAGACTGTATCAAGTACATATATTATAAGTACCTTTTACCAATTATAGAGGGTTTAAGTGGTACCGGATATGCAGCTCGGCAAATAAAAGGTGAATTGATCCCAGTACATGACGGAGGACGACATCACGATAAATTAAATCTCCACGATACGATTATCGAGAGTGTTTTTTTATCACGATAAACGATAATATCACGTATCGTCCCATCCCTATGTACAACAAGCACCGCTCTTACTTTTAGGAGAGGAAACCGAAACGGTCACGCCTGTCTGTAGCTGGGAACTGACAAAGACAGACCCGCCTATTTCCTGTCAGAGATAGGCGAGAAAAACTTGAGGGAGGGGAGAGAGAGAGAGAGAGAGAGGAGAGAGAGAGAGAGAGAGAGAGAGAGAGAGAGAGAGAGAGAGAGAGAGAGAGAGAGAGAGAGAAAGAGAGAGAGAGAGGAGGGAGATGCAGCGACAGATGAGAGATGGTGGGATAAATGAGGAAAAAAGAGAGGAGAGGATTATGGAGAGTGGTAGAGTGACGTGATGGACTCTTAAGAGCGTGAACTTATCTTCGGCATCAGACAAACGTAATGCACACTTCCTTCCAGGGTTGGGATCAGCGCAGTAACCACACTGGTTACAGTGGTTAGTGGTTACAGTGGTTTGCAACCTGCAAGCTTCATATATGTTTCATTTAAAAAATTACGACAAAAAGCGTAAAATAATGATAAAATAATCATTTTGGCCGTTGTCAGGCTGACTTTGTTTACATCCCTCTTCTATTCTTTTATATGGATTCCAAATAAAATAGAAGAGGGATGTAAACAAAGTCAGCCTGACAACGGCCAAAATGAAAAGGTTGACTATACAGTAGCTCCTTTAGTGTTAATCAAGGACAGAAGCATGGATTTACAAGACAATCTCAATCATCTCATCAATAATGCCAGAACGCACAGCTGTGGAGACTCCACCACATGCAGCTCAGCTGGCGCAGTGAAATGAGTGATAGCAGGAAGGATAGAGTTGTATGCATCCTGGGGATGCAGTGATGCTTAGTTTAATGAGTCCTTTATTTAAAAGTGTGGGTCAGGGACTCAGGATGCAGGGCTAGTAGCATCACTGCTGGGACCCCAATATACACTGTAAAATCAGAGTCAATTTAATTCAGAGAGCGTCAAAAAAAGGAATGCATCATTTGCAGCATGTGCACCATTTATACACTGTCAAAGAACCGTAAGGGTCCATTTGGTTCCTAACTATCAATCATTGATATACACGGAAATAGAGAGGGAGAGAGAGAGAGAGAGAGAGAGAGAGAGAGAGAGACCAAGGTTCTGTCTTATTTGAGTCCGTCATCTAAGCTGCTCTCTTTTTTCCTCTCTCTCTCTCTCTCTCGCTCCATCATCCAATTTTCGTAATCTCTTTACATTAACAAACATCTGGTTGAAACTGACGCCTTCTACTGTATGTGTGTAGGGAACAGATGGTCGAGAGGGAAGGACAGCATGTTTGTTAACTGCTGGAGCTGTGGTTTTGGCTGCACGGCAAATCTGCACTGAGCAAATTTAAGGCTGGAGCTGTGGTGGTACAATTTCACAGCAATTTCTCTTGGGGTGGAGGACCTTTGCTGCGGCAGACAGTGCAGCCAGCATCTAAAACAGGGGGCCGGCCAGGCCGCAGGGTTTCCCCCAGGGCTTTACAGCCCAGGCCTTAGCAAGTATTGTCAGCCGCCGTGGCTGAGAAAAGTCCTGCAAAAATTAATATTTCATGGTGTCCATGAGTTTAACGCTCAAATGCCTGGAACGCGCCCGAGTCGTGTGAGATTTGAACCACCTTAACCATTATTCTATGCTTTAACTATTGAAAAATAGCAGATATACAAGCTCGCTCGCAGCGTCACGCTGCGAGCTTGTAGATCTGCTATTTTTGAAAAGTCTTGAAAATGTGTGCAAGTCTTTGAATATCTTTGACCCGATCTTTGACCCGACTTCTAAATCCTTCCTCAAAATCAGTGGTTCTCAAACCTTTTCATGTCAAGGACCCCCAGAATTACATTTATTTGGCCGCATCTCAAAATATGTTGTTCCAGGGACCACCCAGAAGCAGAGATTTGAGTTACAAAAGTTTGCTTTGAAAAAAATATATTGAATGATTTGCACACATTTTCACAATTTTTCAAAAATAGCAGATATACAAGCTCACAGCGCGGCATAGTTAAAGCATTCAACAATTCTAGGCCTCAATGAGTTTAATGCAGACCAAACTGTCGCCTGAGATTCAAAGTTGGATACAGTGATTAACCGTGACTTCTCCGGGGTGTACAGCAATGATCCGGGGAGTCACAACTGTCAGTGCACTGATCGTTTCTGTCATCCGGTTTGTCAGTGTCAGACTATGTCAGAAAGGTGTCTGACTGTGTGCACAGTAATCCCATGCAAGTCTTTTGTTAATTTATTTCTAAATTCTAGTGTCTAGACAGACTGCACACATTTTCATTCACTGTGCATCACTGTTCATTTTAGCCAAGCCAACCGTAGCAATTTAAGTGGATGCTTCAGCGTCAAGTAGTGAGTCTATTTTTGAGTAATAAGAATTATAATGAAAAGGAAGCTTATTAGGAGTAGGACTACGTTGTTAACAAAAATGCAGCAGAGATATGTTCGCTTTTTGATGCCATTCCAGCATGATACTTTATTGGAAGGGTAGCAGTCGTCTACAATATAACCAGTAACAAGTGTTTGAAAATCTTATAAAGTCCTCATTGCGACAAAGGTCGCAGTTTAGTATTTAGTATAATGTTAAGTGTGGTTCCTGTGGAAATAAGCCGTAGAGCTTTCTAGGATCTCCTTTTAGTTGACCTTGTACCAGTGATTTGTGCTGTCATGAAACTGTACTTTTTTCTATTTCAAACTTCTAATAAATTCTTCAATTAATCAATCAATCAATCAATCAATCAATAGTATGTGAAACGGCATATGCTGACTCCGTCTGTCTGGACGTGTATACTTTTTACGGTCTATGGGTTTGCCGCTTTGACATCATGCTCCGACATCACTGTGATTTCAGGGGAACCACTCTAACAGAATGTGTTTGCCGCTCTGACATCACGCTCTGCTTCACTGTGATGTCACACTAACAGAATCCCTTTTATGCCCATACTGTATGAGTTCCCTGATGTCATCAATATTAAGAGCATAACAGGACTTCATATGGGAATGCCCATATATGGAGGCCACATCAGCCACATACCACACTAAAATAATCCATAAATGGCCAAGACAGATGGCCAATAGATCTCCATGTATGGGCATAAAAGGGTATGATGTCAGATGTCATATACATTATAGGACTTTCACATAACTGAGTAAGCATGTTTGCGCCCTCACAGCATATCTCCATATACCGGTACAGTACATGGATCTCTATATATGGGTACCAGGAGTCTCCATATATGGGTAACTGGTCCAATATACATCACTGGCCAGATGGCCAAGACATGGCGCAACCTCGCCCTTTAGGGTGAGGTCGCGACATGTCGCCCTGAGGCGTCTTACTAGTATACTGTAGCAGGATGGCTAATCCAAAATGTTACCTAAACATAATCTGACAGGACGGGTTATTATGACTAAATCCTTCATCCACAATTATTATATATGTATAATATACAACATATAACACAGTCGGCAGTCCATAAGCGTGCTAGGACAGGTTTATCTTGACCTGAGAGGACTCAGATCTCGGGTCACCAACCACCAACCATACAAATGAGAAAAACAATGAATGGATGAATCATAGTGCAAGCGCAGTGGAGCTTAGAGATGAAGGGTGGGGTGGTGACTCATGGATTAATGTTGTAATGTTTTGTGTCACAGCACAATCAAAATGAAGCACTTCCCTTTTATTTGCCATGCACTGACAAGACGCTAGAGTAGAATACAAAGGCACTTTCACATGGGACACTTGAGTCACTGAGTACAGCCAAATACCAGTGGTGTAAAGTAACTAACACGTGTATTCAAGTACTGTACTTAGTAAATAAAATAAATTAGGTATTTTTAACCTCAAAATTCGTAAAGCGGCAAGTTGTGGGCTTGTAGATGGGGAAATCGCACTCTTTCGAACGACCATCATTTCGACCGGAGGGTTAGCGACTCATTCCACGGAGGTTAGGGTGAGGGTTAGAGTCGGGTGTCGACATGTAGTAACAGCGACACGCTCCCCTTGTAGATCTGCTATTTTCAAAGGATTGTATACGGGAGTACTTTACCTGTAAGTAACAAATGTGAGTACTTCTTTCACCAAGTAAAAGAGGAGGTGGTTCAGAGGAACCACAGAACCGTAGAAGGATTCTATCATAGGAAGGAAACTTGGATTTGGGGCAATATCCTGACTAGCAGTGCCATTCAGGTACCATTCAGTGCCCATTTGATCCCTCTCAAAATCTGACAGAATTAATGAGCACAATTTTGCATAAGCCCTGACAGAAAGAAGGGTGACTCATGGATTAGTGATGTAATGACCTTTCACAATATTAACGCAGCACATCTCCACGGATCTCAACCACTTTGACTGGCTGCTACCTATTAAAGATTTTTCTTAAAAAGCAACTCATTGGTCTATGGCTCAGTCAAAGAATAATACAATGATCAAATCCAGGCATTGACACTAAGGCTTGCCCACCTGCCGCCGGCAGGTAAATAAGACGTTCGGGCAGGTGAAGTTGGCTTTCAGGTTGTCCGACCGGGCAAGTGCTCATTTGAGAGGGGACGCAACCGTCTAACATAACACAAGATATCTGTCTAAACACCTGAACGTGGCCAGAGCGCTCTGTCTTCTGGTCTGTGGAATGTAAAATAAAAGCACTGTTTAAAATAGGTGTGAACCCCTAGTCATATTCAATCACAGCTACCGGTATGCAGGTATTTGGATAAAAATGTAGATATGGCATTACTCCAGGGGGTAAAAAAGTGTTAAATTGAGCAGTAATTAAAATCTTACCTATCATTTTATAATGGAAGATTTACTTTTGGGCATGACCTTTGGGCAAGTAGAACATGACCTATACTGCCCCTGAGACCTTAGTGTCAACCCCCGAAATCCATTCTTTGTAAGGCTACATCTTCACTAAGATGTTATCATTGTAAAGCAGCTTTCCTTTTTTTCATTTTTTTTTTTTTTTTTTTTGTCACATGTTTTTTTTTGTTGTCACATTGTTCAGGAGCTTGTGCAGTTTGGAGAGAGTGGCACTGACAAAAAGGCAGGAGGCAGAGTTGGAGTTGGCAGAGACACAGTTGAGTGTTAAGATTTTCACTGGGAGTGACGAGGACGGACAGGATTAGGACTGAGTGTATTAGAGAGATAGCCCAGGTGGGGCAGTGTGCAAGCAAAGTAAAAGAGGCGAGGTTGAGTTGGTTTACTTTGGACATGTGCAGACTGCAGAGGAGTGATGCATGATGAGTATTAATGGGAGAAGAATGTGGAAGATGGACCTGCTAGAGGGAGAGGAAGGGTTTATGGAGGTGGGGAGAGAGGACATGCATGTGGCTGCCAGTGAGGAAGATGCAGAGAACAGGAAGAGATGGAAATGGATAATCCACGGTGGCAACGGTAAAAAAGCCGAAAAGTCTCTTTTAATCACTTACAGTAAACCCTAAACACTCATTTAAGGCTCGAACACACGAACATGTACGATATTGCGTGATCGGTGAGTCATCAGATCGTTAAGAGAATTTCACACTACACAAGTGACTTTCTTGAAATCGTCTGTCATAATATCGTTGTGGTTTTCACACTATGAGATTGATCACCGACAAGGGATTTCACCAGGATGCATCCCCGATACATAGCCAATATTAGATTTGGCTATGTATCAGGTGAGAGCACCACACATGCGAGCACGCACACACACAAACACATACTGTAGATCGCGAGCGCACTGTGCGCCTGTTCATGTTTTCATAATAACACCAGCCGTGCTGCTGCGTGGTTTTACCAACATATTGAAGTGATGCGTTAGTTTTCTATTGCTATGAAACAGCATCTATATTATTGTGATGAAACAGCAATATTAGAGAGGGCGAGATCATCCTACAGCCTACGACCTGGTTTCAACCCCTACTGCAATATTACTACCAATAAGACACCTGAATTTACCCTCAGAATAAAGGTCTATACTCTATAGCCTATTCATGACATATCCATCTATCTTACAGACGACAGACAGGTCTGTCTGTCTGTGAGCAGCTGTCCTGTGCGCTCATTTAACACAGATCTTCTCAGGGTACGCTCGTAACCTCTTTCATACTGTATGATGTCCAGTGTGTGACAGAGCCAAATAATAAACTTGCTAGATATCTAGAAACGCTCTGGAAGAAATCGCAGAGCGCTATAATAGCAGACAGATCTTCTCGCAGTGCCTTACACACAGAGCAAAACCTCGGCGAGCAAAGACTGACCTTGTGGCAGATCTCTGTTTTTGTCGGCGAGCGCCAAAAATGGTTCGGCGACAGCACAATAGGCTCAAAATGTCGGGCAGTGTGTTCAAGCCCTAACCGGAGTTCCCCAGGGGTCTATGCTAGGCCCTCTCCTTTTGTTCCTTTACACCAAATCTCTTCCCCTAAAATAAAACACAGATAAAATACACGTATGCTAGTCTAACATGTCATTAATGGAAGGAAATATTGAAGAACATCTGTGCTTCAATGTGTGATAATCACATCATGTCATTTAGCACCCTCACCAGGGGTAAGATCTAAGTAAGGAAGATTATTGACCTCACCATCCCTGAGGATCAATAGCTAACAGTCTCTCTCTCTCTCTCCCCCTCTCTCTCTCTCTCTCTCTATCTCTCTCTCTCTCTCTTTACAGCCCTCCGTTTTACTGCAGCCACACCACTCCATCTCCGCTCGGCAGGCTGAGCGGAGCGCCGTGCTAGCGGTGAATGCTGGTACAGACGCAGAGTGCTGGTGTCAGGGTTTCCGTTAATTCCTGACGGGGCTTAATGAAGCACGTATGATAGAGGAGGACGGGGTCAGCCGCCAGCAGACTTACTGTGTGGCCAGGCACAGCACAGAGAGAAGCGAGAGAGAGTGTTAGAGAATGCTGATGAAGCAAGTGGCAGCATGGGCGGGTGGTGATGGGTGGCAAATCCATGCCCCTGCTGTGTGTCTCTGTAGTCATCAAAACTTGCAAAGGTGTGGTTCGGCATTGATTTGAGACACAAGCTATGCACCGTGTGCAAGGCAGTTACGTTACGCATGTGTGCCTGTGTGCATGCACGTACTTGGCAATTATTTGAGTCTGCCATTGCACTTGCAATCAAACTCAGATCCTAAACCATCTAAAACATGTTTATGAGCGCCTGTGCCTCCTAATAGCTTGATAGGATGATATGTTAATAACACAGTTATCTAAATGACATAAACTGACACTCCAGAGTCTTTTTTTTAGGGAATTCAGATTAATAACAAAAAACAGAGACGTAGAGCGCAGACGATTGATAAATAAATGTCCCTTACACTATGTGTTGAATGATATGGCAATTCTATTTTCTTTGAGATATCGATCAACAATACTGATACATTTGCTGATAATTCACGGAAAGATTTCGGCCACTTCCACAGTACCTTTTACAGGTATACATTTCTCTCAAAGTATCTTTGTCACGGTATGCATGCGTACCTGGGAGATGTGGTTGATGGAGGACTCCATGCGTCGTAGCTGCGAGGCCTGGATGTCGAGTAGCTGCAGTACATTGTTGGCTAAGGCATTGATCTGGTACGCCACGCTGGCCAGAGACTGGGTCGTATAGGCCTTGGTCTCCTCCAGGGCTTTCCTCTTGTCCTGGGCCTGACAGGAGAGGAGAGGAGAGGAGAGGAGAAGAGAAGAGATGAGAGGGATAGGTGGGTATGAGATGGAGGAGAGGTACAGTATACTACCGGTATGGAGACCACTGGTACCCATATATTGAGATCCATGTACTGTATATGGAGATATGCTGTGAGAGCCCAAACATGCTTACTCTGTTATTCGTTATGTGAAAGTCCTATGATGTCTATGACATCTGACATCATACATAAATCCCTTTTATGCCCATACATGGAGATGCCTGTAGAACCAGCCACACAGATTTGGGCTGTCTTGGCCATCTGTCTTGGCCATATATGGATTCTGAACATTAGTGTGGTATGTGGCCGATGTGGCCTCCATATATGGGCATTCCCATATGATGTCCTGTTAGATATGGGCTTAATATTGATGACATCAGGGAACTCCATATATGGGCATAAAAGAGATTCTGAGCATGATGTCAGAGCGGCAAATCCATTCTGTTAGAGTGGTTCCCGACATCATAGTGATGTTAGTGCGGCAAACCCATAGATCTTACACAAGTATACGGGTCCGGGCGGACAGAGTCAGCATGTGCTGTTTCGCATACTGTAGTGATCTGTGACCTTTGGTCGCAATAAGTATTGTGTCTGTTTATTCTTGCAATTGCAAATGGAAAACTCACTTTTTACTTTTGTGCGATTACATTATTATTCCATATTCACAGATAATGATATTGAGGTAATGTCACGGCTCATAGGGCAGAGCCCTAAAACGCTCTCTTAAAATTTTAAGGTTCCTTTTTAATGATGTCAAACCAACCCCACCGTTAACATCCTCTGTATGTGCTGTGTGAATGCCAAGTAGCTCTTTGTGAGGACAATCAAGGTCTTCTCTGACTGAATATTTTATTTTGACAGTTGATATGAAATATAAAAATCATGTATCAATCAAGTATTTATCAATCAAACCTCAATATTCATTCATTAGTCACTTTGTATGGCATGGTTCCTGAGTCTGACCCGGAGACAAGCTGTCGAGAAGAGGATCTGTGTGTGTGTGCGTGCGTGCGTTTGTGCGCGTGTGTGTGTGTGTCAGTTTGGCATACCACTGGACCAATCAGCCAAATGTATTGTGAACACTGCCAGCAGGCAAAGGAAGCAAATCCCCAAATATTTGTCACATATTGTGAATATTATTATTGTAATTTTTTGGGTGTGTGAAAATTTTTCACATTTTGTGAATTCACAATATCAGATCCACCATCCCTACATATTTGAAGGGAATATAAGAAGAACATGAAATATCATATTTTGTTAAAGTTATTACATCACACTGGAGAATCTGATATATTGCCTGGCACTCTGTCCAGCCACATGTCCCCATTAGACCTGTGAATGAACCAGAGTTCATCCAGACTCAGAGGGAAAGGACTTTTTGGAATGCAAAGCAGCCCGGGGATTTAGACAACAATGATTTTTCCCGATGACTCAGATGGAAATTGTGGGACAGGTGCATTGTGGGAGGTCGGCTGGCATCCAAGAATACTGGGGGCATTCCATAGGAGCCAATTCCATATGCCAACTGCCGGAACCATCTGTTTCAGGATGCTTTTAATAACCTTAAATTTACAGCTTGAAACATACTGAATGTTGGGTTCCAAACTTCCAATCCAAAAAGCACAAGTAACCTATTAAGTTGGCATTCAATGTTCAATATAGTCTCCCGAGATTGACAGTTGGCTCACACATTTTTGGAGCTGTGTGGAGCTCCCTATACGTGGCCGTGTGTGTGGGTCTGTCTGTCTGTCTGTTTGTCTGTTTGTCTGTCTGTCTGTCTCCGGGTATGTAGCCTGCAGTAACCTTTTCTGGCCACACATGTTAAGGGAGGGGAGCTGTTGCACACACACACACACACACACACACACACACACACACACACACACACACACACACACACACACACACACACACACACACACACACACACACACAGCTCCACTTCGAACAGAGGTTCGATTTTTTAAATGCTTCTGCCTAACAGTTGTCGGAAGTGCGGGAAAAGTGGATGCCTCCCACTTCTGTTTTGCCTTTGCACTTGCCTAAGTAAGTCCTACTCTAACTATTCCACACCTATTTAGGTTGCTGCATAGGCAGAAATGGACATTCAAAACATATATACCGGTATGAAAGATTTTTCTATTCTAAATATATTTCCCTGAACAGAAATGACAAACATGATGACAGCTTCCTGTGAGGGACTTTTAGGAGGCAGAAGTACAGACTCTATGTTGCATTCAAAGATTGTGGAAGAGTCTGTCTGTCTAAAGGCAGATCTTAACCAAGGAGATTAGTGGACGATTTCAGTCAAAAAGCGCCGGCTGCCAACAGGCTGCCGACAGGGAGCCATCGGGAACCTGTCGGCAAGAGGCGATAGGGTCGATAGGGCTGGCGGAACCCGTCGATGAAAAACTGAACGTGCTCAGTTTTTTTTGCGGTCGGTGGTAAATCCTCCATTGTAGAATGGACCTCTGTCTAGTCTGCTACAGTGCAGAACCTCCAGAAGCAAACCTAAAAAAGCCAGAGAAGTTTTCCCGTGGCACATTTTAACTAAATACCATATTCTCAATCTCAAACTCTCAATTCCTATTCCAATCGAGTCCAAAGCAAAGTTAGTAATAGACTAATATCTGTGCAATATGTGTAGAGTCAGTAAAGGGGCTATTGTTTGTTTTGAAGGGCATGATAATATCGTCTCTTATCCACTGTCTTTTGAGAGTGCCTGTGAACTTTAAAGAAACAAACATTAGCTTCACTTAAATTTTCCAACACTGTTCTGTTGAGGTAAGCTCTGATTATTGCAGTGTTGCTTATGTGCATGTGAGAATAAAGAATTTTGAACCAAATGGCTTATATTCAAGAAAGTGAGTGCGAGCTATCTTGTTTGTTTCTAGTACTACTGCACTGTCAGTTTTTAGCTCAGTACCAAAGACAGGAGGATGTGCGTTACTTTTTCTCTCTTTATATTCATTAGCCTTTTTTTTAGGTTATACGAGGAGACCCTTACTTGGGTGCAATACAATACAGACCAGGCCTAAAAAGCGATTGCATGATGATGCATTATTATTATTATCTCTCTCTCTCTCCCTCTCTCTCTCTCTCAGACACACAAAAAAGAAAGAGTCCATCCTAAATGTATATCAGATTGAGATGGAGGGGAATTGGATTCTGCCAGCATATCACAGAAACCATAATTGACAAAAACCATTGGTCTGTGATATTATTATAATTGTACTATCTTATCACTTATAAATCACCCTGCGCGCACACACGCACACACACACACTTTAGTAGAGCATTTCAATTAGCTGCTCAATTTAACCCAATTAGAAAAAAAACGTAAACATGTGTGCCCTCGGGTGAATTTGCAAGGCGCAATGCAGGAACCACTCAGCAATATCCTACACACTGGTACGACTACTCCAGATTTGCATTGCACATTGCACACACGCGATCACACTAATGCAAGCACACAAACACACATGCAACACAGATCACAAAAATCAAACCTCTGTTCGAAGTGGAGCGGTGAATTTGAGCAGCTGTACCCTATGTGAGTGAGTGAGTGAGTGTAAACTGTGCCTGTGAGTGAGTGGTGAGTGTGCCTGGCCTGCACAAAACAGCGCCCCTCCTTTAACTAGTGTGTTGTGTGTGGCCACTCAAGGTATTGCCCAGGCTACGGACAGGGCCAGCCAGCCACCCACCCACCCAGCCAGCCAGCCAGCCAGCCAGCCACATACCCACGGATTAGGGATGTTAATCGACGCATTATTGGCGAATCGACGCGTCGCGGCCGAAAATCGACGCGTCGATCGACTTTTTTCACTTTTTTTTTTCGCTAAGCAGCAGCTGAGAGGAGAGCAGCACAACGGCGCATTACTTTAAACAACACAACGTATGCTGCACCCATCAGAACTTGCATCAAAGCCCTAATAATAATGATAGGCTAATACATAATTGCTCTTCCTTGTTAGCATGGAGTCTGTTCTCTAGAGACTAGAAGCGGAGTGACAATAAGTCCATGGAACGTGCGGGAGCGCTGACCGCTCGCTCTCATATCCCTGGTGTGTCGCATTAACGTTAACGACGAGTAGTGTGGTTTGTGATCATCGCACACAACGGCGACGCTGCCATTAACAAGCGAGCTTTCGTGTCAAGCGTGCATGCAGAGGCAGGAGGTAAACAAAAGCATCCAGTCCATAGAGTTGATACAGTCAGGCAAGTCAGCGCGCACTGCTATGACGCGCACATCAGCCCGGTGCCCCGGTCCAGCAGTGTTTCTCAACCAGTAGTCCGCGGACCTGACTAGCGCCGCATGCATGCGAATGCACAACACATGCAGGCATGCACTTGTCTCCGACACAGACACACACACACACACACACACACACACACACACACACACACACACACACACACACACACACACACACACACTGTCCTCTCACATATGGAAAACATTAACGCTTATAACGTTTTTGAACGATTAAAACCTTTTTTGGGGGAAAAACTTTTGAAAAATAAAAAAATATATATATTTTTTGACTTTTCGACTCGTACTTTTTGAGTCGCGGTGAGCGTGAGTCGATCGACGCGTCGATTTCCGATTTTTTTTCACATCCCTACCACGGATATACCTGTTCATTGGGAGCGCTTTCACCGCTCCAAAAATACAGAATCAAACTACTAAAATGCTTTCACATTCTCAACTAGAAAAGTGCACTCCTGTTTTGGTTGCCTACCCTGGGCTATGTTGCGACCTGTTATAGTGCCACCATGAGGCCGATTTGAAACATTTGGGGCGAGCTTACTTGGCTTACTGGAAGTGTGCGTGCAAACTTTCATGCCAATCCGTCACTGTGTTTGTGGTATTTTGTGTAAAACGGGCCCCTTCTGCAAACGTTGAAAGTCAATCATAGCAATCGTAGCCAATCGGAATGGAATCAGAAATATGTGACAGTCTAGGTACATCTTGACGTGACTGAGTTTTAGACAATATCTGTAGGAGCAGTAGTACAAAATGTACAGGTATTTTGAAACATTTGGGGTGGAGGTTCTTCCTTGGCCAATACTGGGAGTATGCATGTAAAGTTTCATGCCGATCAGTCCGGCCGTGCCCAAGATTAGCTGCTCACAGACAGACAAGAGCCAATAGGTAATTCCTCGCCCACGGCCGTTGCGGCCTGCTGGGGATAATTACCAACATACTCAGTGGCCTCTTTAATAGGTACACTCATTCATAATGCAAACAACCTACTCCTCCAAACAGAGACAGATGTGGCTGCAACTCAGTATATAACGTATTATATATACAGGAATGGCCACAGATTGACTTTGAATGATTGTTTTAGTGCTAAACAGTATGGTAGCATCTCGGATAGAGCTCTCTCCTGTACATCACTGGTGGGGTGGTCCGGGGACCCCCAGGTGTCCTTGGGGGGGTTCCTGGGCTTTCTCCTGCTATTAATGATTGATAGTTATGTACCAAACTGACCCTTATGAGACCCTGATCACTGCTGTACAGGGTGTGTAGAGTTTGAATGAGAATAAATAAACCAACATCCAGTCAGTCGACCTCTTAATGAGAGAGGGGGCTGGATGGGGGCACCTGGTGGGTATCTACTGTAATAAAATTAGCCGCTGATTGTAATCATCCTGCACTCATTCATTCACACAACTGGTGCACACACACACACACGCACGCACGCACGCACGCACGCACGCACACACGCACACACACACACACACACACACACACACACACACACACACACACACACACACACACACACACACACACACACGGCTATCTATAACACAGAGCAGTGATTTCAGCAGTACTGTGATTAAAGGAGAAGTGTAACTTCCAGCTGAATCAATCTAGCCTAATTAAAGTGGTCTGAACAACATTATCTACCATCTAAAGTCCGGGGCAAGAAATTAATATATCTTCGTTATGGATTTCTCTTGTTCATTCATTTCCTCGCGTTCCTTTTTATATGCGTTGTAAAAGGCTTAAAATGGTTTTCACAAGATTTCACTTGGGATTCTTTTTTTCCTCCTTTCTTTTTTCCAGATAACTGATAGCCGTTATTCATCCCAAAATAAAGCAATTTACTGAGTTTTATAAAAGTGTGTGTGTTTATTGTGTATATTGACAAAGCCCTGAGTCATGATGAATGAAATCAGAGGGGCATCATCTGAGCAGAAAGGGGACTTGGGGGCAGGGTAAATAGCCATGACAAATTTGTGTGATTTATGATTACACAAGCCTACCCCGAACGGAACACACACACACACACACACACACACACACACACACACACACACACACACACACACACACACACACACACACACACACACACACACACACACACACACACACACACTGTGACACACGTACGTACGCACGTACGCACAGGTTCCGTGCTTTAATATCATGTAATGGCTAAATTACAAACTTTAGTTTTGTGATATAGTTTTATGTATAATGTACTGCAGCATGTAAAGTGTATTTTGCTGCTATTTAATATATATGGATTTATGCCTGCGGTTGGCACACACACACACGCACACACACACACACACACACACACACACACACACACACACACACACACACACACACACACACACACACACACACACACACACACACACACTGGCGTAACCAATCCATTGATAGTTCAATGACTCCATGCAGCAAACTGGTTTTGTATGCAGGCACCATTCTCAGCTGAGAAAACAAAATGTTGGATGCTGAGACATTCCTTAGAACTTCTGATATTTAGCCTAATGTCTGTATAAAATATCTAAGTCCTCCCAAAATACTGCAGAACCAAAAACAAACTGCAACAAAACAAACATCTAATCAATGTGTGATTTGGACTTGTGATGTTTTTTGCTGCAGATCCTTTCTTAAATCATTCTCCTTAAACTGTGATAATTGATGAGCTTATTGAGGCACTGAACTGTGCAAAAAGAAGCTATAGTGAAAGCAATAAACCCAGGACTAGGGCTGTCACAATTATCTAACATATAATTTAGCGAATGTCTGAGTGTCTGTCTCAGCGTTTCTCCTCGGTGGCTGGAGCAATTGATCTGAAATCGCATCACCATCAGCATATGAACACACCTGACATAACTGTGAAGCCCGTTTGTCACTTTCACAAATCGTATGCTGTATAATAGCATTTTTATGGTGTATCTATATCTATTTAGCCTACAGTACCTTTTGTGACCACACATGTTAAGGGAGGGGCGCTGTTGTTCAGGCCATGCACAATCACACACAAAGGGGGAGTGTGTGTGTGTGCAGGCGGGCAGGCGGGCGGGCGGGGGGGCGGGGGGAGGGGGGGGGGGGGGGGGGACAGTATCTCTGGAGCCATTAAAAGAAACGGGTTTCTTACATTGATGCTCCTACATCATGCAAGCACCAGTTAAAGTTACTTTCCATCCCTCATATACTGTGTGCACAGTGCACATCCCATAACCCACACACTGCACATCATTTGGGAGCTCATATCTTTGAACGGGTAAGGGCTAGTTAGTACAAACAAACAAAAAACGAATTTCAATGTATAACTTTAAATGTGTCCTGACTCCTGTTTTGGTCATAGTAATATATATATATGGAATAATCTGTTATGATTCAATCCTACATAGGTTTCCAAAACCTATTTATTTTATATTTTCCGATGTTCAATGCCAAAAACAATTAAATCGTTAATCACAATTATTTGTATGACAATTAATCGTCAAGTAAAATCTCAGGATTGTGACAGGCCTACCCGGGACAAGACCACTTCTTACTTTGCACGAAGAAGGACATTTCGTTTAAAATGTCCACATCGCATCAGTGATGCCAACGCAAACCTCATTCTGTCTAACACTGTTAACGTTTGCCAAGTGCAGTGCACTTAAAAAGTCACACAGCGTTTCGTTAAATTACTCGTATCATGGCTGAGGTCTTATTCGGGACAAGCTGTTTGCACGCGTCCTCATATCCCACTCAAGAATGCGTTTTATATCATGAAAGAAACAGAGGGTTCTGACTATTGCCATGGAAACTGAACCTATAGGCTAGTGTGTGAAAATCAATATTGAAGAGGATGAGATGTGTACAGTATGCTGAGAGTAGTCTCTCACGTGATCAGAGGGTCTGCAATAATCTGTTTTCAAAAACAGTGAAAATAGCAGATCTACAAACTTTTATGAGCTTGCAGATCAGATGTTCTCAAATCAGATGTTCTCACTATGTTTATTGTATTGTGTGTTGTGGCTTAAGTGCTTAATCAGTCTAATTAAGTCTAATAAACAAGAAAATGCTGTGTTGTTGATTATAGTTTTGTTAGCCCCCCAAATAACGTCTTGATTATTTGATTAACAAAAAAGGTTATTGATATAACAGTCGCTAAACAGATAATCGATATTTGCAGCCCTACAAGTCAGTGAGTCCGGAATATCTGTGCTTAGTGTTTGGGTTCTGGGTTAAATCCCCAGCCGACAAGTCATTTTAAAGAGTGTTGTACAAGCTTTATAAAGCTGCCTCGTGCCATGGAAACAGCATAAGGCCATATGGCGTGGAAACTGTTGCTTCCCAAGACTATTTCAGAATAACAGCTTAACCTAAAATAAAATAAAATTACTAATAGTCAGTAGTGGGCCTACAAATACTAAGTCAGTCTGATGTATGTACTTATTATACAGACATTTTAAATTTGACTACACTGATCTTCTAGACATATGATGACTGAGTAGGTAGAGGTTTCCTGACACCACGCATGGCTTTGAATGGATTGCTGCTGGTCATATTAGGTAGTCAAACTCAAACCTATGATGATACAGCTACCCAATAGACCAGCCTGCCAATCGTCATCACAGTACAATACAGGCTGTGCACAACAATGTCTGGGATTAGATCTTTTGAATATGTCTACTGGTCGCATACAGATTCAATCTCACCTAAAGGGTCATTCATACTGCTGCAATTTTTCTCTGTTGACATAATAGTCTTGCATGCCGAAAATAGCAAATCTACAAGCTCAGAGTGCGTTGTTGATGTGAAGGATGATGGACGTTTCGATAACTGTTCCAGAATTAGCTACAAAGCTACATTTCATCTGCATTCCAGGAGAGGAAATAGCTACAGTAAAGTACAGTACCCGCTTTGGTTCCACTACACAATTGCCTCTGGTGGATGCTTGTGTTGGACTGATTTGATCTGATTCTGAACACAGTATGAGAATATCAGTACCTCACATTAACCTGTTCACTAAAGCCCCTTTTTGACTGCAGCTTTAGCACCACACTACACCACACCACACCACACCACATAAAAATATCTACATTTTCCATTACACAAAAGTACCCCTATCGGTAAGAAACAAATTGACCCTTTTAACTGTAATTATAAAACAATATGAATTTGTATTACAACTATCCTAAATTATAATACACTATAATGTATTATATTATAATACACTATAATAGATTATAATAGTGGTTATAACACAGTAGAATATATTATCATGTATTACAACTATAACCTGGTGGTCTAAAGGAAAAGTCAATGAGTGATCAGTCATTATGAAGTGTTTGGCCCTGTTTGGCCTAGCTCAGACCTACTCTAGATTGGATACTTTTTAGTACCACGTTTAGTACCACTTTCACACCACTCTACGCAGGTCCTTGTAGTGGAAAACCTGGCATAAGTGCGCGGTGTGGAATGATGTGGTGCTGGACCATGTCAGTGGAAAAGGGGCTTAAGCCAACCTACTGTATATAATCTGCATTTATTGCGACCGTCAGGGAGCAGTTTACTATGAAAACCTCCACCGGCCGTCCGTCCGTCCGTCCGTCCGTCACACCTTTGTGACCATCAACAAACGTCACACCTTTGTTGATGTTTAAATCGAAGAGTCTTGGTCAAATACTTCTGTTGGTTTCTGCACTGATCATTTATACAATTCAGATGTGTTTGCTCGTGTCATCATGATGAGGTCATAAATCAGCCATGCCCAAATATAGATTTTACGGGTTTACATGCTTACTCAGTTATTCGTTATGTGAAAGTCCTATGACGTCTATGATATCTGACATCATCATACATACATTCCCTTTTATGCCCATAAATGGAGATCCCCTCTGTAGAACCAGCCACTGACATCACTGTAATGTCAGGGGAACCAAATCCCTTTTATGCCCATATATGGAGATCCCTGTGATGCCAGGGGAACCAAATCCCTTTTATGCCCATATATGGAGATATGGAGATCCCCGTGTTGCCAGGGTAACCAAATCCATTTTATGCCCATATATGGAGATCCCTGTGATGCCAGGGGAACCAAATCCCTTTACGCCCATATATGGAGATCCCTTATGTCATCAATATTAAGCCCATATCTGTGAATATCTTTGGGTACCAGATGTCTCCATATATGGTTAAATGGTCCGATATACATCACTGGCCAGAAGACCAAGAAATGGTGCAACCTCGCCCTTTGCTTTTCTCCCTATAGGCATCTTACTGGTAGGTAGTTTAATGAGGAATGCAGTATGGTGGTAGGTAGGTAGTTATGGCCTTTGATGTAAGATTTTCACTTTCTAGGATAACTATATTTGCTATTCCCAGATGATGCCCTTTTAGGGTACCCCTCATGCCCATATATGGAGATCCCCAGGCTTTACTAATTAACATAAGTTTTATGCCCATATATGGAGATCATTGTCCCAATGTCATCAGATATATGGGCATAAATGGACACAGGCAAACTAGATGGGCTGTATGGATATCCAGATGTGTGATGTAAGTGTTTTATTCCAAATGTGGCACCCCACAGACATATTTCCAGAAACAAAATCCCTTTCATGCCCATATATGGAGATTTCTGATGTCATCAATCCCAGGCCCTGTAAAAAACATGGTTGCTATGGTATGAGCAACTTATGTCTCCATATATGGAGATTCAACTTCAATGAGTAACCATGGCAAACTGTCAACTGCCCGTATGTCTTGATAATTGGTAAAACAAACTTTTGGCCTATTTGTGGAGATAAGCGACCAACGGTCGCTTATCTCCCGATTAGGGAGTCTTACTGGTAACATATATAGCTGGTGTGAATGTGTTGTTGAAATGGCTGCATAATGTCCAACAAGTCAAAGTGGTCGACAGTGTTTTTTTTACTGTACATTGAAAGGCTTTCTTAAGTCATTCTACTTTGGGCGACCCAATAGTCGAGTGGTTAGGGTGTATACAGTACCAAATAGGCTCTAATACCCTCCCTGTGCCTGGGTCGATTCCTAGCTGGCCAGACCATTTGCTGCATGTCACTCCCCTACTCTCTCTCTCTCCGTGTTTCCAGTCTCTCTCCTATCAAATAAAGGCTTAGAAAAGCCCTCGAAGAGTTTACTTAGAAAAAAGAAAAAGAAACTATATATTCTACTTCAAGAAAATAATTTCTTTTATTTTCCCAGGTTCAATCTGGGAGAAACATGCTCAGCTCGATTATTGCAAAAAGCTCTTTAGTTGAGCCTCATTGTGACTGCACATACTAGGCTGTATGTGCAGTCACATACAGCCTATACTAGCCTGTGCAGTCACTAGGCTGTATGTGCAGTCACATACAGCCTAGCCTGTGCAGTCACTATAGGCTGTATGTAAGTCAGTCTGCAATGACTCAATACAGTGCATCATCATTTATCACATACCGGTACCTAAACACGAGCTGTCATCATGAGCAATCTCCCAACTAAAGGAATCTATGTCAAACATGGTTACCTACCATGTTTGCTGCATTGACACATATATTGATCATTCATCTATAAATAAATTATTCGTTGTATAGCCCTCAGTTGGATAACCTCGGTCAACAATAATTACCTGGGTGTTGGTGATAATAATCTACTGTATGTGGTTCAATAGGCGATCAAAGCTTGAAGTCAAGGTAATTGATGCATGGGCCACAACTATGACCATATCTTCATATTATATCGTCGTTGTCGGGTGGACACCTTATATGTCCAAAACCATTTGTTTTGTATTCATCATTTTAAAAATATTTTAAACTAGTGAAAACAGCCGATCTACAAGCACACAACGCCTCACGGTGCGAGGCGTTGTGTGCTTGTAGATCTGCTGTTTTCAATACTTTTGTGCGACGGCCTTGTATGATGAAGCAGGGCTTTACTTTGCGGGGGGAAAAAATTACAAATTTGAAACTTGGAGATACAAGGTTTCTGCCCGACAGTGACAATATACTGTATTATGGGATCATGTCCATAGCTGAATGGATATAGGGCTGGGATCCGGAAGGGAAGGGAGGAACCACATCCAACTTTGAGGTTCCATCACATTTGGAACTGTTTCCAGAACAGTTTTATCTACGGTACACTGTCAGAGCTGGTGTGTGGACTGGACTGGACTTCACGTCTGTTTTACAATTACAATACCAGAGGTGGTTCTCAAGTGTTTTTAATTTCAAGGACCACCATAACTCTGAGATTTATGAAACCAAGAAATCAAATGGACGCATGCTTACACAGACCTTTAAGGGTCCATTTGGAACCCCCCAAGTAACCCAGAGGGTCCCTATACCTCACTTTAAGAACCAGTGAGGTATAGGAATGCATAGGATTTGTTAACTTAAAGGCAACTGTTAAGGAATCAGACTGTTCAGAGGGAATCGTTAAGGAACCGAAATCGTTAATGGATCCCAACGCTAAACGGATGGAGAGGCCACTTTCTGGTCTATATGTGTACCTGAGCAAGACACTTTAACCCCCAACTGCTCCCCAGGCACTGCCATGTAGCGCTCATTGCTATATACCGGTGCGTCGGATCTCACCAACAATTATAAGATCACAAAATGTGTAGACTACTATACCTTCATTATTTCAATTGCCACTGATTCTAACATAAATATTCTAAATGTTTTACTTTCTCAACAAGGAAGAGTGTAGGGTCCAAGGGTTAATTTCATGTGCTCAATTGTCCTGACTGTTGCAGTGACTTGCCTCGAGTCTGGGCTGTAACAACATGTCAAGATGAAGTGGATGGGTAACTGTGCAAAAAGCGGTGACTGATAGCTGTCAAATCGGTCGTCAAACCTTCACTGACTGATGAAAGTGTAATTGATTTTGTTTGACCCTATACTTGCTGTATCCTTTGCTGCATTAAATATGCACTTTGGTGGTTTGGTTCACTGCGAAAGCAATTCTTTAGGGATTTATTTGAAATTATGTGATGAAGTGTATTGAAAAAGATATAGACACCATCATTCAAGTTCAATGGGCTGATAGCGACACTAAGCCATTTCCAACCCACTTACTTTTTTCGAAGGTTGGCTCACACAGCAGTTGATCTTGTTCTATCATGTCTGATTTGCAGATGACTGCAACATTGTACAAATACATTTAAGATGAGTAAGTTCAAGTCAAGTTTAAGGCACTCACCAAATTGGTGGCCTGTGAGCTAACACCAAATCAGAATGAATGTCAATATATTTATTTGTATTCTTATCCTAGTCACGCGTTACCTATGTTATAACTGGGTTTACACTAGGGATGGGTATCGTTCACCTTTGAATCGATACGATACCTTTTTCGATACCTGGGAATCGATACGATACCCTTTTCGATACCATTTACGATAATTTTTATTTAAATTTAACTGCTCTACCGCTGCTGCGGTAGAGCAGAGGTGATGATGATGATCACACAGTGTGGCAGAGCGGAGAGTATAGACGTTGGATAATCATCATAATAATAAACATTATAGGCTATTGTCGCTATTTTCCACAGTAACGAGTGTAGCCTACTAAAGCAGTCATTAAACTTTCAGTAGCCCAACTGTTACAGATGCGACCGGCCAGGGGTGCATTCCAGAGTATCGAAACGAGGTATCGTTCGTTTTTACGTGAACCGATACCCGATAGTATCGACGTCATTCAATCGATACCATTAAAAGTATCGCAGGCGATACCCATCCCTAGTTTACACACACTGTGTATTAGACAGTCTGCACGTGGAGGGTTGACACTAAAAGGTCATATTCTTCTGAAACAGGCTGGCAAAACTCACCATCCAATACACAGACAATAATCCAGATTACAAAATGTATTTAATCCTTTCTCACAGGGACACTGAAAATCAATACAGCAGCCACCTGGTCCCAGCAAATGCAGTTTTACCTCTCAGTGAGCGTGAAACCAATAGCTGAGCACTTCCTAGAACAGTGGTTCTCAACCTGGGGGTCGGGAGACTCGGGACCCCACATGATCTGCTGTTTTCACAAAATGTATCTGTGGAACCTAATTAAAAATTGACTTGAATGCCCCAACTCCTACATTCCAAGTGCTTATCAGGGTTATTTTGGGGGGTTACAGCCTGAAAAGGTTGACAACCACTGTCCTAGAAAACGGTACAAAATTGAAGTTCTAAATAGGATTTGTGATGACTGCGAGCCAGGTGTCATGATGTGAGACCTAAAATAAAGCCTGAAGAGAGAGTATATAAATAACTTGAAATTATTCTTGTTTTTTTCATTCTCACATGGGCTCTCTATGATTAACTAATGACTTCAGGCTGAAAACAACTCTCCTGATATCTGTGTGTGTGTGTGTGTGTGTGTGTGTGCGTGCGTGCGTGCGTGCGTGCGTGCGTGTGTGTGCGTGCGCGCCCGTGTGTGTGTGCGTGTACTAGGGATGAGATGATATGAAAGTTTCATATCACGATTATTGTGACCAAAGAAATCACGATATCCCCAAAAATATCCCCAACAACCATTATCCTGGGGCGCGTTGTGAGCTTGTAGATCTGCTATTTTTTGGCAAAGAGATTTGGTAAAAGAGAGTAAGAAAAAAGACAGTATCAAGTACGTATATTATAAGTACGTTTTACCAATAGATAAATGGTACCGGATATGCAGCTCGGCAAATAAAAGGTGAATTGATCCCAGTGCATGACTGAGGACGATATCACGATACATTAAATCTCCGCGATACGATTATCGCGTGTTTTTATCACGATAAACGATAATATCGCTTATCGTCCCATCCCTAGCGTGTACACGCTTGAGTCTCTTGTTGGACGTGCGTGTGTGTCTGTGTACAGTAGCCTACATGTACGAATGGGGCTAAGCAGCATCATGGCATGCAATTACAATGTAACTCTAGGCATTCTCTGCCAACACACTCAACATCAAAGTGTCACATCCGCATCGATGCCACGCGGGAGCACAAAGGGGTCCCTGGTGTGTCCGTCTGTCTGTCACAGTAGAACAGCTGAGCTCACAGACAGACACACTACTCCAAACCGCTGGGCGGGTGGGCTGACTCTCTCGCCCAATACTTCACGTGCACCGTGCATTTCCATGCCCCACAGAAAGGACAAGACCTATTTTTCACCAGACTTATCTTTTGACTTATAACGCCTATTTCACTACTGAATCTTGTCTATGCAAAACGCTTACAAGTACTTGAACTGTGCGTTTGATTACATGGAAATGAGCACTGGCTGAACAGGCTTTGTGTGCCAGTGTTCCCAAGCAGAGTTATAGTATAGTAATAGCTGCATACTACTACAGCAGTGCACTCTGTGAATCTACATGCACGTGTAAACTCGTGCATGGTAGGCTACACCAATCCGTGTGTGCGTGCATAGCCTAGTAATTACATGGACAACAAACACTATGAGTGTGTAATTAACCAAATGATGTATGTGGCTGTGCTGATAAAAATCAATTTGATAGGCTGTAAATTAGCAGGGTTCTCCCAATGTGAGGCACCAATGAAGAAGACCTAATTTCCCAGATGATAACAGTCCATGTGGCCTAAACACACACATACCAACTGCATGTCTATGAATAATGCATATATTATTATTATATTATGCTATAAATCAGTCTATTAACGCAGGTGGTCTGGGGACCACCAGTGGTCCTTGAGGGGGTTCCTGGTGGTCCCCAGCTAAATGATGGAGAGAGTTGGTGACCAACTGGACCCTTACTGTTCCATTTTACACTCTTTAGAGTTAAATTATGGTCAAACATCTTGTAGCCTATTACTACATTTAAGTCTGACACAATTAGATAATGTTGAAGAATTGTTATTTTGATCAACGTTTGCCTATTATCTCTCTATACTATACCAACATCAATACAGCATGGCATTGTGAAACAAAATCTTAAATCTTATGGGTCTGAATCTCGTCAAATGGTGGTCTGTATGTGGCTCATGATGCCGAATAAATAATGAACCTTGATATGAAAAAGGGTCATGAAAACCACTGCTTTACACATAGCATCACCTCAAAAAGGGGTTGCATTGCATGCAGTCACGGTGACATAGATATTAGTACCACTGGCTGCTGGTCATGACAACAACGACACACCCTCCTCCCAGTAGCCCCCATATAGGCTACAGAGCTCTCTCAGCTTTATTGTAGAGATTGCCACGGAATAGCCCCGTGTAATGTGAACACACGGGGTGTGAACACACGCCGCGCCGGGGGTGGGGTGGGACACACACACCAAATAAAACCCGTCCTCGCAGCCCACGCGGCTTGAATACTTCACATAATGAATATACACACGACATTATACAGCCATTATAGTACTGGAGTGAAGCCATCCGACTTTGCAAAACGGGAGGTGAAGTGAGCCGACGATCAAAGTTCGCTGCGCATCATGTAGTGTAATTACCGTAGGAGCTCGCTGGGGTTGTGACGAAAGCAGGCAATGGTCCTGAAAGATACATAACGTATCTTTTGAGTGTTTTATCAACACAAAGCAGCTCTACTGTTTACCCTATAACTCTATGGGTTTACCCAGAGGAAAGTAACTAATTATTTACTCAAGTACTTTTAATTTACCAGAGTATTTTTTTTTCTCAGCTTGTAGATCTGCTATTTTCAAACATTAGTAGGCCTATTTTTACTTTTTCTACTTTTACTTTTATTCCAATACTTTTGTACTTTTACTCAAGTACATTTTGATTTTTTACTTGTAACAGAGTATTTCTATATTGCAGTATTTATACTTTTACTCAAGTAATGAATGTGAGTACCACTGGTTTTACCTCATACTATAATCCAACAATAATAGTAGGCCTAATAATAATAATAATAATTAATTGGCTAATCATTGACAGCAACTTAAAAAAAAAAATCAGTGACCTCATTTTGATTAAATAGTCATGATATTTGAATATTCATGATATTTGACATCTATCTATCTATCTATCTATCTATCTATCTATCTATCTATCTATCTATCTATCTAACCATTACGGCCAAGACCCTTGCAAATTAATGCTGTCCTTTGCCGCAGCGTGATTCACACTTGCAAGGGAATTCTGTCCTTGTCCCTTTTATGCACATATATGAAGTACCCTGGTGTCATAAATATTAAGCCCAAATCTGGGAATGCCCATATATGGACTTATTGTGTCAATCTCATGTGGTCTATGACATCAGACATCTATGATGTGAGACATCAGTCATCTCCATATTTAGGAAAATATGGCCAGATTTTGGCCAACTTAAACAACCAACCAGGCATTGTCTGTCTGTCTGTCTGTCTGTCTGTCTGTCTGTCTGTCTGTCTGTCTGTCTGTCTGTCTGTCTGTCATATATTACTTAGACAATTTCTCTGAAAATAAAATAAAAAAAGACTCCACAATAGGTTTGTTCACAATTCCAATTGGAATCAACTCACATTATCCAACTGTACATGTGATAACAATTTTTTTAAGGTTTTATTGTAGAAAGTGCCTACAGGTAATATAGTAATAATATAGTAATATAGACTTTCTATGGAAAACTTCCTTCATAGGTTTGTTCACCATTCCAATGGGAATCAACTAACAATGTCCCAATATACCTCTGATAATAGTTTTGTAAGGTTTTACAGTGGAAATGTGGAGTAATATAGCTCCAAAGTGGCCTACAAGTACATATTTTAGACGATTTCTCTAGAATTTGAGCATTAACCAAAAACCTTCCTTCATAGGTTTGTTCACCATTCCAATTGGATTCAACTAACAATGTCCCACTGTACCTCTGACAATAGTTTTGTAAGGTTTTACAGTAGAAAAGTGGAGAAATATAGCTTCAAAGTGGCCTACAACGCATATATTACTTTGGCTATTTCTCTGGACTTTAACCAAAGCTTTAACCAAAAAACGTCCTTCATAGGTTTGTTCACCATTCCAAATTGTATCAACTAACAATGTCCCACTCTACCTCTGATAATAGTTGTGTAAGGTTTTACAGTAGAAATGTGGAGTAATATAGCTCCAAAGTTGCCTACAACGCACATATTTTAGACACTTTCTCTGGACTTTGTGCATTAACCAAAAGACCTCCTTCATAGGTTTGTTCACCATTCCAATTGGAATCAACTAACAATGTCCCACTGTACCTCTGATAATAGTTTTGAATGGTTTTACAGTGGAAATGTGGAGTAATATAGCTCCAAAGTTGCCTACAACGCACATATTTTAGACACTTTCTCTGGACTTTGTGCATTAACCAAAAAACTTCCTTCATAGGTTTGTTCACCATTCCAATTGGTATCAACTAACAATGTCCCACTCGACCTCTGACAATAGTTTTGTAAGGTTTTACAGTAGAAATGTGGAGTAATATAGCTCCAAAGTTGCCTACAACGCACATATTTTAGACACTTTCTCTGGACTTTGTGCATTAACCAAAAAACCTCCTTCATAGGTTTGTTCACCAATCCAATGGGACTCAACTAACAATGTCCCAATGTACCACTGATAATAGTTTTGTAAGGTTTTACAGTAGAAAAGTGGAGAAATAAAGCTTCAAAGTTGCCTACAACGCACATATTTTAGACACTTTCTCTGGACTTTGTGCATTAACCAAAAAACTTCCTTCATAGGTTTGTTCACCATTCCAATTGGTATCAACTAACAATGTCCCACTCTACCTCTGACAATAGTTTTGTAAGGTTTTACAGTAGAAAAGTGGAGAAATATAGCTTCAAAGTGGCCTACGACGCACATATTTTAGACACTTTCTCTGGACTTTGTGCATTAACCAAAAAACCTCCTTCATAGGTTTGTTCACCAATCCAATGGGACTCAACTAACAATGTCCCAATGTACCACTGATAATAGTTTTGTAAGGTTTTACAGTAGAAAAGTGGAGAAATAAAGCTTCAAAGTTGCCTACAACGCACATATTTTAGACACTTTCTCTGGACTTTGTGCATTAACCAAAAAACTTCCTTCATAGGTTTGTTCACCATTCCAATTGGTATCAACTAACAATGTCCCACTCTACCTCTGACAATAGTTTTGTAAGGTTTTACAGTAGAAAAGTGGAGAAATATAGCTTCAAAGTGGCCTACGACGCACATATTTTAGACACTTTCTCTGGACTTTGTGCATTAACCAAAAAACCTCCTTCATAGGTTTGTTCACCAATCCAATGGGACTCAACTAACAATGTCCCAATGTACCACTGATAATAGTTTTGTAAGGTTTTACAGTAGAAAAGTGGAGAAATATAGCTTCAAAGTTGCCTACAACGCACATATTTTAGACAATTTCTCTGGACTTGGTGCATTAACCTAAAAACTTCCTTCATAGGTTTGTTCACCATTCCAATTGGAATCAACTAACAATGTCCCACTCTACCTCTGATAATAGTTTTGTAAGGTTTTACAGTAGAAATGTGGAGTAATATAGCTCCAAAGTGGCCTACAACGCACATATTTTAGACACTTTCTCTGGACTTTGTGCATTAACCAAAAAACTTCCTTCATAGGTTTGTTCACCATTCCAATTGGAATCAACTAACAATGTCCCACTCTACCTCTGATAATAGTTTTGTAAGGTTTTACAGTAGAAATGTGGAGTAATATAGCTCCAAAGTGGCCTACAACGCACATATTTTAGACACTTTCTCTGGACTTTGTGCATTAACCAAAAAACTTCCTTCATAGGTTTGTTCACCATTCCAATTGGAATCAACTAACAATGTCCCACTCTACCTCTGATAATAGTTTTGTAAGGTTTTACAGTAGAAATGTGGAGTAATATAGCTCCAAAGTTGCCTACAACGCACATATTTTAGACACTTTCTCTGGACTTTGTGCATTAACCAAAAAACCTCCTTCATAGGTTTGTTCACCAATCCAATGGGACTCAACTAACAATGTCCCAATGTACCACTGATAATAGTTTTGTAAGGTTTTACAGTAGAAAAGTGGAGAAATATAGCTTCAAAGTTGCCTACAACGCACATATTTTAGACAATTTCTCTGGACTTGGTGCATTAACCTAAAAACTTCCTTCATAGGTTTGTTCACCATTCCAATTGGAGTCAACTAACAATGTCCCACTCTACCTCTGACAATAGTTTTGTAAGGTTTTACAGTAGAAAAGTGGAGAAATATAGCTTCAAAGTGGCCTACGACGCACATATTTTAGACACTTTCTCTGGACTTTGTGCATTAACCTAAAAACTTCCTTCATAGGTTTGTTCACCATTCCAATTGGAATCAACTAACAATGTCCCACTCTACCTCTGACAATAGCTTCGTAAGGTTTTACAGTAGAAATGTGGAGTAATATAGCTCCAAAGTTGCCTACAACGCACATATTTTAGACACTCTCTCTGGACTTTGTGCATTAACCAAAAAACCTCCTTCATAGGTTTGTTCACCAATCCAATGGGACTCAACTAACAATGTCCCAATGTACCACTGATAATAGTTTTGTAAGGTTTTACAGTAGAAATGTGGAGAAATATAGCTTCAAAGTTGCCTACAACGCACATATTTTAGACACTTTCTCTGGACTTTGTGCATTAACCAAAAAACTTCCTTCATAGGTTTGTTCACCATTCCAATTGGAATCAACTAACAATGTCCCACTCTACCTCTGATAATAGTTTTGTAAGGTTTTACAGTAGAAAAGTGGAGTAATATAGCTCCAAAGTTGCCTACAACGCACATATTTTAGACACTTTCTCTGGACTTTGTGCATTAACCAAAAAACCTCCTTCATAGGTTTGTTCACCAATCCAATGGGACTCAACTAACAATGTCCCAATGTACCACTGATAATAGTTTTGTAAGGTTTTACAGTAGAAAAGTGGAGAAATATAGCTTCAAAGTTGCCTACAACGCACATATTTTAGACAATTTCTCTGGACTTGGTGCATTAACCTAAAAACTTCCTTCATAGGTTTGTTCACCATTCCAATTGGAGTCAACTAACAATGTCCCACTCTACCTCTGACAATAGTTTTGTAAGGTTTTACAGTAGAAAAGTGGAGAAATATAGCTTCAAAGTGGCCTACGACGCACATATTTTAGACACTTTCTCTGGACTTTGTGCATTAACCTAAAAACTTCCTTCATAGGTTTGTTCACCATTCCAATTGGAATCAACTAACAATGTCCCACTCTACCTCTGACAATAGCTTCGTAAGGTTTTACAGTAGAAATGTGGAGTAATATAGCTCCAAAGTTGCCTACAACGCACATATTTTAGACACTCTCTCTGGACTTTGTGCATTAACCAAAAAACCTCCTTCATAGGTTTGTTCACCAATCCAATGGGACTCAACTAACAATGTCCCAATGTACCACTGATAATAGTTTTGTAAGGTTTTACAGTAGAAATGTGGAGAAATATAGCTTCAAAGTTGCCTACAACGCACATATTTTAGACACTTTCTCTGGACTTTGTGCATTAACCAAAAAACTTCCTTCATAGGTTTGTTCACCATTCCAATTGGAATCAACTAACAATGTCCCACTCTACCTCTGATAATAGTTTTGTAAGGTTTTACAGTAGAAAAGTGGAGAAATATAGCTTCAAAGTGGCCTACGACGCACATATTTTAGACACTTTCTCTGGACTTTGTGCATTAACCTAAAAACTTCCTTCATAGGTTTGTTCACCAATCCAATGGGACTCAATTAACAATGTCCCAATGTACCACTGATAATAGTTTTGTAAGGTTTTACAGTAGAAAAGTGGAGAAATATAGCTTCAAAGTTGCCTACAACGTACATATTTTAGACACTTTCTCTGGACTTTGTGCATTAACCAAAAAACTTCCTTCATAGGTTTGTTCACCATTCCAATTGGTATCAACTAACAATGTCCCACTCTACCTCTGACAATAGTTTTGTAAGGTTTTACAGTAGAAAAGTGGAGAAATATAGCTTCGAAGTGGCCTACGACGCACATATTTTAGACACTTTCTCTGGACTTTGTGCATTAACCTAAAAACTTCCTTCATAGGTTTGTTCACCATTCCAATTGGAATCAACTAACAATGTCCAACTCTACCTCTGATAATAGTTTTGTAAGGTTTTACAGTAGAAATGTGGAGTAATATAGCTCCAAAGTTGCCTACAACGCACATATTTTAGACACTTTCTCTGGACTTTGTGCATTAACCAAAAAACCTCCTTCATAGGTTTGTTCACCAATCCAATGGGACTCAACTAACAATGTCCCAATGTACCACTGATAATAGTTTTGTAAGGTTTTACAGTAGAAAAGTGGAGAAATATAGCTTCGAAGTGGCCTACGACGCACATATTTTAGACACTTTCTCTGGACTTTGTGCATTGACCAAAAAACCTCCTTCATAGGTTTGTTCACCAATCCAATGGGACTCAACTAACAATGTCCCAATGTACCACTGATAATAGTTTTGTAAGGTTTTACAGTAGAAATGTGGAGAAATATAGCTTCAAAGTTGCCTACAACGCACATATTTTAGACACTTTCTCTGGACTTTGTGCATTAACCAAAAAACTTCCTTCATAGGTTTGTTCACCATTCCAATTGGAATCAACTAACAATGTCCCACTCTACCTCTGATAATAGTTTTGTAAGGTTTTACAGTAGAAATGTGGAGAAATATAGCTTCAACGTGTCCTAAGACGCACATATTTTAGACACTTTCTCTGGACTTTGTGCATTAACCTAAAAACTTCCTTCATAGGTTTGTTCACCAATCCAATGGGACTCAACTAACAATGTCCCAATGTACCACCGATAATAGTTTTGTAAGGTTTTACAGTAGAAAAGTGGAGAAATATAGCTTCAAAGTGGCCTACGACGCACATATTTTAGACACTTTCTCTGGACTTTGTGCATTAACCTAAAAACTTCCTTCATAGGTTTGTTCACCAATCCAATGGGACTCAACTAACAATGTCCCAATGTACCACTGATAATAGTTTTGTAAGGTTTTACCGTAGAAATGTGGATTAATATAGCTCCAAAGTGGCCTACAACGCACATATTTTAGACACTTTCTCTGGACTTTGTGCATTAACCAAAAAACTTCCTTCATAGGTTTGTTCACCATTCCAATTGGAATCAACTAACAATGTCCCACTCTACCTCTGATAATAGTTTTGAATGGTTTTACAGTGGAAATGTGGAGTAATATAGCTCCAAAGTTGCCTACAACGCACATATTTTAGACACTTTTCTTTGGACCAAAACACTTCCTTCATAGGTTTGTTCACCATTCCAATTGGAATGGTGAACAAACCTATGAAGGAAGTTTTTTGGTTAATGCACAAAGTCCAGAGAAAGTGTCTAAATATGTGCGTTGTAGGCCACTTTGAAGCTATATTACTCCACATTTCCACTGTAAAACCTTACACAACTATTATCAGAGGTACAGTGGGACATTGTTAGTTGATTCCAATTGGAATGGTGAACAAACCTATGAAGGAGGTTTTTTGGTTAATGCACAAAGTCCAGATAAAGTGTCTAAAATATGTGCGTTGTAGGCAACTTTGGAGCTATATTACTCCACGTGTCCACTGTAAAACCATTCAAAACTATTATCAGAGGTACAGTGGGACCTTGTTAGTTGATTCCAATTGGAATGGTGAACAAACCTATGAAGGAAGTGTTTTGGTTAAAGCTCAAAGTCCATAGAAAGTCTATATTACTGTATTATTACTATAGTAGTTGTAGGCCACTTTGAAGCTATATTACTCCACATTTCCACTGTAAAACCTTACAAAACTATTGTCAGAGGTACAGTGGGACATTGTTAGTTGATTCCAATTGGAATGGTGAACAAACCTATGAAGGAAGTTTTTTGGTTAATGCACAAAGTCCAGAGAAAGTGTCTAAAATATGTGCGTTGTAGGCCACTTTGGAGCTATATTTCTCCACTTTTCTACTGTAAAACCTTACGAAACTATTATCAGTGGTACATTGGGACATTGTTAGTTGATTCCAATTGGAATGGTGAACAAACCTATGAAGGAAGTGTTTTGGTTAAAGCTCAAAGTCCATAGAAAGTCTATATTACTGTATTATTACTATAGTAGTTGTAGGCCACTTTGAAGCTATATTACTCCACATTTCCACTGTAAAACCTTACAAAACTATTGTCAGAGGTACATTGGGACATTGTTAGTTGATTCCAATTGGAATGGTGAACAAACCTATGAAGGAAGTTTTTTGGTTAATGCACAAATTCCAGAGAAAGTGTCTAAAATATGTGCGTTGTAGGCAACTTTGGAGCTATATTACTCCACATTTCCACTGTAAAACCATTCAAAACTATTATCAGAGGTAGAGTGGGACATCGTTAGTTGATACCAATTGGAATGGTGAACAAACCTATGAAGGAAGTTTTTTGGTTAATGCACAAAGTCCAGAGAAAGTGTCTAAAATATGTGCGTTGTAGGCAACTTTGGAGCTATATTACTCCACATTTCCACTGTAAAACCATTCAAACCTATTATCAGAGGTACAGTGGGACCTTGTTAGTTGATTCCAATTGGAATGGTGAACAAACCTATGAAGGAAGTTTTTTGGTTAATGCACAAAGTCCAGAGAAAGTGTCTAAAATATGTGCGTTGTAGGCAACTTTGGAGCTATATTACTCCACATTTCCACTGTAAAACCATTCAAAACTATTATCAGAGGTAGAGTGGGACATCGTTAGTTGATACCAATTGGAATGGTGAACAAACCTATGAAGGAAGTTTTTTGGTTAATGCACAAAGTCCAGAGAAAGTGTCTAAAATATGTGCGTTGTAGGCCACTTTGGAGCTATATTTCTCCACTTTTCTACTGTAAAACCTTACGAAACTATTATCAGTGGTACATTGGGACATTGTTAGTTGATTCCAATTGGAATGGTGAACAAACCTATGAAGGAAGTGTTTTGGTTAAAGCTCAAAGTCCATAGAAAGTCTATATTACTGTATTATTACTATAGTAGTTGTAGGCCACTTTGAAGCTATATTACTCCACATTTCCAGTGTAAAACCTTACAAAACTATTGTCAGATGCAGAGTGGGACATTGTTAGTTGATACCAATTGGAATGGTGAACAAACCTATGAAGGAGGTTTTTTGGTTAATGCACAAAGTCCAGAGAAAGTGTCTAAAATATGTGCGTTGTAGGCCACTTTGGAGCTATATTACTCCACATTTCTACTGTAAAACCATTCAAAACTATTATCAGAGGTACAGTGGGACATTGTTAGTTGATTCCAATTGGAATGGTGAACAAACCTATGAAGGAAGTTTTTTGGTTAATGCACAAAGTCCAGAGAAAGTGTCTAAAATATGTGCGTTGTAGGCAACTTTGGAGCTATATTACTCCACATTTCCACTGTAAAACCATTCAAACCTATTATCAGAGGTACAGTGGGACATTGTTAGTTGATTCCAATTGGAATGGTGAACAAACCTATGAAGGAAGTTTTTTGGTTAATGCACAAAGTCCAGAGAAAGTGTCTAAAATATGTGCGTTGTAGGCAGGGACGGACTGGGACTAAAATTCAGCCCTGGCATCTTGGCCAGACCAGCCCCCACAACCAACGCGCGCAAAGATACTCTACCGGTCGAGGGCGGCACATATAAATACACAAGTGTTTAACCACAACTTTTACAGACAACAAATGATAACTACACAACTACACAATCCATAAATTGTATAACATACAGTTCTCACCACCAAACAGCGGAGTATGAACATGATTAGTGCCAAAATGTGTCAGAACTTTGGCTATTTTCTTTCCTTTTTTTTTTTTTACACCAGCCCCCCCAGCCCCCTAGCCTACCAGCCCACCGGGCAAATGCCCTGTATGCCAGATGGCCAGCCCGCCCCTGGTTGTAGGCAACTTTGAAGCTATATTTCTCCACTTTTCTACTGTAAAACCTTACGAAACTATTATCAGTGGTACATTGGGACATTGTTAGTTGATTCCAATTGGAATGGTGAACAAACCTATGAAGGAAGTGTTTTGGTTAAAGCTCAAAGTCCATAGAAAGTCTATATTACTGTATTATTACTATAGTAGTTGTAGGCCACTTTGAAGCCATATTACTCCACATTTCCACTGTAAAACCTTACAAAACTATTGTCAGAGGTAGAGTGGGACATTGTTAGTTGATACCAATTGGAATGGTGAACAAACCTATGAAGGAGGTTTTTTGGTTGATGCACAAAGTCCAGAGAAAGTGTCTAAAATATGTGCGTTGTAGGCCATTTTGAAGCTATATTACTCCACTTTTCTACTGTAAAACCTTACAAAACTATTATCAGAGGTAGAGTGGGACATCGTTAGTTGATACCAATTGGAATGGTGAACAAACCTATGAAGGAGGTTTTTTGGTTAATGCACAAAGTCCAGAGAAAGTGTCTAAAATATGTGCGTTGTATGCCACTTTGGAGCTATATTACTCCACATTTCTACTGTAAAACCATTCAAAACTATTATCAGAGGTACAGTGGGACATTGTTAGTTGATTCCAATTGGAATGGTGAACAAATCTATGAAGGAAGTTTTTTGGTTAATGCACAAAGTCCAGAGAAAGTGTCTAAAATATGTGTGTTGTAGGCCACTTTGAAGCTATATTCCTCCACTTTTCTATTGTAAAACCTTACAAAACTATTATCAGAGGTAGAGTGGGACATCGTTAGTTGATACCAATTGGAATGGTGAACAAACCTATGAAGGAGGTTTTTTGGTTAATGCACAAAGTCCAGAGAAAGTGTCTAAAATATGTGCGTTGTATGCCACTTTGGAGCTATATTACTCCACATTTCTACTGTAAAACCATTCAAAACTATTATCAGAGGTACATTGGGACATTGTTAGTTGATTCCAATTGGAATGGTGAACAAACCTATGAAGGAAGTGTTTTGGTTAAAGCTCAAAGTCCATAGAAAGTCTATATTACTGTATTATTACTATAGTAGTTGTAGGCCACTTTGAAGCCATATTACTCCACATTTCCACTGTAAAACCTTACAAAACTATTGTCAGAGGTAGAGTGGGACATTGTTAGTTGATACCAATTGGAATGGTGAACAAACCTATGAAGGAGGTTTTTTGGTTAATGCACAAAGTCCAGAGAAAGTGTCTAAAATATGTGTGTTGTAGGCCACTTTGAAGCTATATTCCTCCACTTTTCTATTGTAAAACCTTACAAAACTATTATCAGAGGTAGAGTGGGACATTGTTAGTTGATACCAATTGGAATGGTGAACAAACCTATGAAGGAAGTTTTTTGGTTAATGCACAAAGTCCAGAGAAAGTGTCTAAAATATGTGCGTTGTAGGCAACTTTGGAGCTATATTACTCCACATTTCCACTGTAAAACCTTACAAAACTATTATCAGAGGTAGAGTGGGACATTGTTAGTTGATACCAATTGGAATGGTGAACAAACCTATGAAGGAAGTTTTTTGGTTAATGCACAAAGTCCAGAGAAAGTGTCTAAAATATGTGCGTTGTAGGCCACTTTGAAGCTATATTTCTCCACTTTTCTACTGTAAAACCTTACAAAACTATTATCAGAGGTAGAGTGGGACATTGTTAGTTGATTCCCATTGGAATGGTGAACAAACCTATGAAGGAAGTTTTCCATAGAAAGTCTATATTACTATATTATTACTATATTACCTGTAGGCCTAGGCACTTTCTACAATAAAACCTTAAAAAATTGTTATCACATGTACAGTTGGATAATGTGAGTTGATTCCAATTGGAATTGTGAACAAACCTATTGTGGAGTCTTTTTTTATTTTATTTTCAGAGAAATTGTCTAAGTAATATATGACAGACAGACAGACAGCCAATGCCTGGTTGGTTGTTTAAGTTGGCCAAAATCTGGCCATATTTTCCTAAATATGGAGATGACTGATGGGCTTAATATTTATGACACCAGGGTACTTCATATATGTGCATAAAAGGGACAAGGACGGAATTCCCTTGCAAGTGTGAATCACGCTGCGGCAAAGGACAGCATTAATTTGCAAGGGTCTTGGCCGTAATGGTTAGATAGATAGATAGATAGATAGATAGATAGATAGATAGATAGATAGATGTCAAATATCATGAATATTCAAATATCATGACTATTCAATCAAAATGAGGTCACTGATTTTTTTTTTTTTTTTTTTTTTAAGTTGCTGTCAATGATTAGCCAATTAATTGATGTTGGATTATAGTATGAGGTAAAACCAGTGGTACTCACATTCATTACTTGAGTAAAAGTATAAATACTGCAATATAGAAATACTCTGTTACAAGTAAAAAATCAAAATGTACTTGAGTAAAAGTACAAAAGTATTGGAATAAAAGTAAAAGTAGAAAAAGTAAAAATAGGCCTACTAATGTTTGAAAATAGCAGATCTACAAGCTGAGAAAAAAATTACTCTGGTAAATTAAAAGTACTTGAGTAAATAATTAGTTACTTTCCTCTGGGTAAACCCATAGAGTTATAGGGTAAACCGTAGAGCTGCTTTGTGTTGATAAAACACTCAAAAGATACGTTATGTATCTTTCAGGACCATTGCCTGCTTTCGTCACAGCCCCAGCGAGCTCCTACGGTAATTACACTACATGATGCGCAGCGAACTTTGATCGTCGGCTCACTTCACCTCCCGTTTTGCAAAGTCGGATGGCTTCACTCCAGTCATTATAGTGGGGGGGAGACGAGCCGTCTCCATGTAGCGGTTTGAGGGTCCCCAGCATTTCCTGTCCCTGTGGTTTCTCCACTGTAACGACGAAGAGAAGAGAGATACACACACACGCGCGCAGGGACAATAATTTCACCATTTCCAGCCCCAAAACAACACAATATCTCTTTACCTGGACATAATTGTTTTCACAGTATTCCGCGACCTTCGACAGGTTCTGGTAGCTTTCCACGAGAGCTCGCTTGCCGGCCGGAATTTCCTCCTCTAATAGCATTTGCAGCTCTGCCATCTTACATCCCTGTTTCTGTTCTGCCTGCCTCCCTCTCTCTCTCTCTCTTTCCTCCCTATCCTTTCAATGTCTCTCTCCCTCCTCCCTGTCCTCTCAATGAGGCGAGGCGCCGCTGATGCTTTGGTGTGGTGAGCAGCACTGACTGACTGAGCAGTGGTGGGGGAAAAAAAGTACTAAAATGTTTTACTTGACTAAAAGTATCAATACTGCAATATTATAGAAATACTAAGTAGATTTTACTTGAGTAAAAGCACAAACGTATTGGTATCAAAATGAAGTACCAAATTACTCATTATGCAGAATGTCCTATTTCAAATGTATTGTAATCCAAATAAATAATAATAAAAAAATGGGAGAAATAATAATAATAACAATCCAAGTAAATACATAATAATCTAAATAAATAATAATCCAAATCTATAAAGTAACTATAGTAACTAAAGTTTTCAAATAATAGTAAAGTACAACATTTGGATCCGAGAAGTACAGAAAATTTGAATTACTAAAGTAAAGTACAAATACCTCAAAGTACAATATTTAAGTACATTTAATAGTTATTTAACAGTTTACACCAGCGGTGGTGAGAATGGGGCTCCCCCGCCTGGCGCCGTGGGGCCGCTAGGGGCCGCTGTGGCGTCGCAGACATTGTTATAAAGAACTGGACCGGGACCCATTTGTGGGTCGCGGACACATTTTATGGGTCCCTTTATTTATTTTTTGTTTCCTACATTTGGTAAAACATTTTCAAAAAACATCCGCAAAAAAGCCTAATGAATGAATTAAAAACAAAATTTCATGAATAGATCAAAGAAAATCTTAGAAATTCCATGAATTATAAAACAAATGTTCAATCAATCAATCAATCAATCTATCAATCAATCAATCAATCTTCAATCAATCAATGTTTAAGACGTACTAAATCTACAAGCTCACAACACGGCGCGAAGCAACGCGCTGTGAGCTTGTAGATCTGCTATTTTCACTAGTTTGGGTCCTGGGCAAACGTCTGATTTTACGGAGTAGGCCTATCACATTTTGAGATGTACGAATAGCGCCCCCCTGTGTCAACCTGGAGTGTTGCTGGTGCTATTAGATAGTTTACAGATGGCAACTTTGATTGATTGATTGATTGATTGATTGATCGATTGATTGATTGAATGAATGAATACTTTATTAGAAGTTTGCATAGGAAAAGGTAGGCCTACAGGTCCTGACTCCTGTACCCTTTCTCTTGCAAACTTCTGTACTAATATAATCATAATTATTAGTAGACTATTAGTTAATGATCACTTTACCACATTTGATTGATTGATTGGTTGATTGGTTGGTTGGTTGAATACTTTATTAGAAGTTTGCATAGGAATAGTAGACCCTACATTTCACTGACGGTCAACTAAATAAATGATTTAAACCACAAGAAAGCGCAATGGCTTGTTTGCATTGGGTTCGTTTTATAGGCTACTTGATTCATAAAAGGAACTTATGTCGCAGTTTAGACAATATTTAGCTATATCAACAATCATATTATTTGTTGAAGCGAGATCCAAAGTAAACACTACATTTCCCTTCGGTTCTGAAATAGAAAAAAACTACAATTCCCTACACGTTCAATGGTCACGTGTTCACCGCTCAGCTCATCCCTGACCGATCGGCTTCTACAGTGCAGATTGCAGACACGGGGATATAAAAATCCTTCTGCAACCGGCAGAAACCTTTATGGTGAGTTCTTCACAAAACAAATAATGTTTTGGATAGTATGTCTAACACCCTATAGGGCCTATTTACTGTCTCTACGCATAGGTCTTTTAATCAAACATATCACACATTTAAAATGTGATCATATAGGCCTATTTAATTTGCAATTAGCTGCATCGATAGCTAAAACATGTTGAAAACTATAGATCAACGCTGTTGACCGTTATCATTCATGCTTTAAATCAATGTCCTAGATGTGAAGATCCCTCCACTGGCTGTCATCCTTTTTGGGACAGGAGGACGGCATGGCGCAGGTGGACAACAATATCAGCCTGGAGGCAAAATTTGATGCTGCAGTTAGAGTAATCCGGAGTTTACCTGAGGATGGTAACAGCAGCCTATTCTATTCTATTCTATTCTATTCTATTCTATTATATTCTGCTCCAATACACCATGTTCGACCATCTGCTCATTGGTGTGACTGTGAAAAGTGAAAACAGTTAAATTGTTGACTAGCACTGTTGTCTGTTGATAAAGCTCATACTACATTGATTCATAGATTTCTCAAGTCTGGCAACTATCACACTGTGAAACCAGTGGGTTTCGGCTTTGAAGTTAGACATGACAACAGCTTTCAATGGGAATATATACTCTTTTATTTAATGTGTAGGCCTAATTGTCACCAACCACTTATCTATGGAGCACAGAAGGGAGAGTTAATTACTCCATGCAAATGTTCCTATTGGTAAGGGCTTTACACAGAATAACTTAGTTAATAACAACATAAAGTAAGGTCAATAAGACAATGCTGAGATGTTTCTCCTCATGCCCAATGCACAGCCGGATGTTACAGTAGGCCTACTGTAGCTCATATACCTCTTTATTACCTACATCACCTGTTATCAGCATTCAGCACAAAAACAATATGAACAAAATAAGAACTCTTTGGCCCTGCCTGAGTCTGCTCAAGTACAGGGGTTCGGGGTTCGCAAACCTTTATGTCTCAGGGCACCCCATAAATATTGTTTTTAAATCCGAGGCACCCCTAAATTATAATTTTCACTCCCAGCACCTTATATTTATAGCATATCGTTGTTGTCGGTTGGAAACCTTGTATGTCCAAAACCGTTCGTTTTGTATTTATCATCTATAAAATGTACTAAACTAGTGAAAACAGCAGATCTACAAGCACAAGCACGCAACGCCTCGCATCGCGAGGCGTTGTGTGCTTGTAGATCGGCTGTTTTCACTAGTTTTGTGCGACGGTCTTGTATGATGAAGCATGGCAAAAGACATGAGGAGATACGAGGTTTCTGCCCGACAGTGACGATATTTTAGTGATTATGTTGCGAGGAAAACGTTGAGATAATAGCCATTTTGGTTAGAGCGGACCGAAAATAACTTTATTTGTACTTCAAGTTTAAAATTATACAAAATAATATTTTTTCAAGTGTCCAAATAAATTCCAAATATTATCAAATGATCTCGCGGCACCCCTGGACTGCTGTCACGGCAACCCAGGGTGCCCCGTCACCCACTTTGAAAACCCCTGCTCAAGTAGGCCTATATCCATTCCACTCACTCTGTATCCGTTCCTGTGTTTCCCCCACCTTTTCAGGTCCCTTCCAGCCTTCGGATGACATGATGCTGATGTTTTATAGCTATTACAAGCAGGCTACCCTGGGACCCTGTAACATCCGCCGACCCAACGGCTTCTGGGACTCCCGTGGGAAAGCTAAATGGTAACTTACTGGTGTCATTGTGTATCGCTGTGTTACAGTATAACAAAACATAACATTCATGGTATATTAGCACAGTGGTTCTCAACCTGTGGGTCGGGACCCCAGATGATTAACTTAATGAGCAACATTGTTTTATCTCTCAACAGTAAACAAACCAACATAATGTTTAAGTGTATACAGGGTATTTCTAAAGTGACAATTTAAGGATGACAAATTAAACATTGGCCAAATTGTCAAATATTAGAGGCAGAAATTGTGAACTGTGTTATACAAAATGTTATGCCTCATCTCTCAGTGCTTATCAGGGTGGGGAGGGGGGGGGTCCCCAGTTAAAATATGATTATTTTGGGGGTCGCGGCCTGAAAAGGTTGAGAACCACTGTATTAGCACACTGTACAAGTGGTCATTTAACCCAGAAAGAGTATAAAATGTAACCAAATGAAGCTTTAACAGGACTGAGATGCAAGAGAAAAACAGCTTGCCCAGTATGCCCACCAAAGAAGTCATATGACCAGGAGAACACAGCATCATGAAGACCTCCTCTGTGCACTTTTTTGGAAGACTCTCTTGAGTTACCCTTACGGGTCCATTTGGTTCCATTTTGTAGACACTCTTAAGAGTTAAATGAACCCTGAGGGTAGAGGCTACACCATATATAGTTCTACACGGAGGAGACCTGATACAGCAAGAGCACTTCAAACCCAAAGCAGACATAGTTAGCGCAGCAGCCCTTTGAACATTTGATACAGAGACAGGGAAAATAAAGCAATGAGCTACGGAGAAAAAAGTCTAAAAACAGAAACATATGTTTTGCCTAGAGCCATACCAGGTAAGGCAAGGTAATGGAATAAAATGCTTATTAATTATGAGGTATATTTCACTTTTAAGTACAAATGGGGATGTTTGGCATGTGTGGCCAGTGTGATGGTGGTTGTCCACACCGCTGTTCTAAATATAACATAACTAAGGCCTATATTATCAGAGGACATAACACAGATCCTTGGACACCACACAATAAGCTACAGTATGTGATGTGAACCGAAACGCCTTTTGTCTTTTCTCTCGTTTGACATTTTGTGGCGTTAGATCTTCATGGATTATATTTCTCTGTTTCCTGCACAGACCTGACCATCCGCGCGCGCTCGCGCGTGTGTGTGGGCATTTGTCTCCTCCGAGTCGATACATTTCGATACCATAGACACACTGTCCTATGCTAGCGTTATACTTTTTTCAAAGGAAATATTCGCACATCCACTTAGCTCAGATGCAGGTGTGTTGGACAGTATCAGGTGACCATTAAAGGACAACTCCGCACTAGATAACATCTAGGCAAACTTTTCTACTTATATTTATCCCAAATGACTGTTCATGGGGTCTATTAGGCAAAAATGCTTTTATTAGGAGGGCAGTATGAGTCACCATGTGTTTTTCGATGAATCTATCATGGTTAAAATGGAGTTTGAAGTTCCAATGGGTTAGTTGTATAGGAAGGGACGTGTCTGATAAAGCAACTTAAAAACTGACCGCGTTGCTCACAAAAGCCAGAGTAGATGTTAAAATGACCCCAAACATTGAAAGTGAAATATCACTTTAAATGATATGTATTAAGTAATACAGCATAGATAGATATTTTACAATGTGTTTTACATTCCTCTCAGTGTTGCTTTGCCCATTTTTGTTGTCAGGGATGCATGGAATTCATTGGGGAATATGACAAAGGAGGAAGCCATGATGAATTACATCGAAGACATCCAGCTTGTAAGTCCCCCGACTCCCCCCCAATGAAAATGTGTTAATATCAGACAATATTGGAACAATGCTCCAATGTCCTACTTCATTACAGGCAGTACAGGCAGAGGCTCACCTGTGTCTCATTTCTCCTTCCCCTATATTGTTGCTGTCGGACATAAACCTCTTATCCCCATATTTTAACGTTTTATAAATGAATGCCCATACTACAGCTTGACACTGAGGTTTCCACCCGACAGAGACGATTCTCAAATAGATGTTGTTTGGTTTAGACCAGTGTTTTTCAAACCAAGGACACATTTCAGGTTTCTTAACCTCTCCTGCAAATTATCTTTTTTTTTTTTTTATTTCTTTTTTTTACATATTCAAGAATCTTTCAGAAATGTGCAAAAAAGAGTGAACATATCATATCAACAAGCTCAATTCAACCTGAGCTTGTAGATCAATCTATTTTGTCTATTTCTATTAAATATTCTTGTTTGGGTTTGGGTCCCAGGGAGACTCCAAATTTCTCTTTTGGGGCGCCACCAACTGAAAAAAGTTTGGGGACCCCTGATTTAGACTGTTTGATTGAAGACTGTTTTATTTGCACCAGCATGGAGAAGGTGGTACACTAGCAGTTGGAGTGAAGTTTTCACTATGAATCTTAGATGTGTGAACTTATTTCCAGGAGGAAATAAAGTCTGTTTCATTCCTCACTGTGCCTGCCATTACAATTAGTCCTGGTCCTTTCTCAGTTGACTGCACACCATGCATCTCTGTTCATGAATTATACATTATGTTGTTAAGCCCTAGTCGTAAAGCTTATACCAAATTTAGACGTTCAAAAGTATATATAAGCAATTTAACGAAACGCTGTGTAAGTGCATCATAATCGGAAATGTAAACCGTAGTAATAGAGGGTATGTGTGTAGGTGAAATCTCACTCTTTCGAATGACCATCATTTCGACAACGGAGCGTCGGGAGGGTTAGTGACTCACCCCACGGAGGTTAGTGTTAGGGTAAGGGTTAGGTTTGGGTGTCGAAAAGATGACACGTAGAAACAGCGAAATGCTCCCATGCGTGTGTCATCATCATCATACCCGGAAGTTATGCGGGAACGCCTACTGAGTGGCAAAATAACTACTTCCTGACCTTGATATTGGCATACATCCAAACAGAAAAGTCCTATGTGATTGCATTAAACAACGTTAATCGACGTTAAACTCACTTTGCCACTCACTTTGCCACTCGATTTGTCACTTTATGCATGCGCATACCCTCTATAGACAGAATGAGATGTTGGGTTGGTATCACCTCATACTGCTGCGATTTGAAATGGATGTATTGTATGTGAAGTAAGAATTGGCTCTGGGTTTATTACTTTGAATAGAGCTTTTTTTTTGCATAGGTAGCCTCAATAAGCTCATCAATAATCATATATGGAGAATGATTAAAGAAAGGATATTTTTGCAAGCACAGTAAAAAGTGGTTCACATTGTGTCACATTGCAACACGTTGTGAGCTTATAGATCAGCTTTTTTATAATAGCCGAAGAAGTAAAATACTACCTAAGTTTTTAAACTGTTCCTCATTTTGCAACCCCCCAAGGACTCCTCAGGGTCCCTGAACCCCACACAGAGAACCAGTGCTGTATATCTTCTTTATGGTCTCATTCGTTTGCCCCCTCTGATTTTCTCAGATTCCTTTACATTTCCAAGACATTCCTACAGATGTGTCGGTATCTTCTTATGCGCTGTACCTCTGCATCTTTAATATCTTTCTCCCTACAACAAAAGGAAGTAACACAAGTCTTGTCTGTGCATCTTCAGATTCTGGAGACTATGCCTATCTCAGATGAAGTGTCAGATCTGGTGGAGAAACTAGGTACCTTTTGCTCAGAGGACGAGACAGGTACACTAGAAGAGGAAGAAAATGAAGTGGACAAGAGACCCTTCACCAGACCCTATGCAAACTGCTCTGGTGTGTAATCGAAAATACAACCCTTTCATGCCTGCACTATTAACGGACAGCACCATAACCTCTTGAAGGAGTAGTTCACCCCCCAAAATGACTATTTCTATCAATTACTGTACACACCCCATGAATAGGGTGACCAGATCCAAACTGTTCATTTAAGGGACAGAAGTACTGTTTGTGTGGGACAATGTGGGCCATTCAGGCGGGGGGTGTTAATTGAGGTCATTTGATACTGCCTATCGTTTTGTTAGTAACCTGCTGTAGCCTAGGGGATATTTCTCAGGCTTAACAAAACATCTTGGAGGAAAAGAGACGATGAGAGAGATTTACAATGGAAAGCCAATTATTAGGAGGATATCTCAGTACCCTATAATGTATTCAAATGCTGCTAGAGCAATGCTGTTCGTGTCCAATGTGGTCCAATCTAGCTTGGTCACCTAAAAAAAAAAAGCTGCTTTTTTTTTTGCATTCCTAAGCTTTTGACCAATGACTCAACATTCAAATTATTGGCATAGGAATAGGAATTCAAGGCTTAATGGGGTGTGCAATTAATACAAAATACGTCGTTTTTTTGGGGGGTCAACTACCGATATAGTTTATCGTACTACACATATAAATGACACATATTTGATTATAATGACATCCGCAGGATAGGGACGCAAGGTTAAAAGTGGTTGAAAAACATATCTACAGTAACAACAACTGCTGAAATGGGGCGCACACTAGTAGAACGTATCATTGTTGTTGCTGTTCATCGTCTTTTTTAGCCATGGAGATGAATTGTTGTGAGAACCGCAAAATGTTGTTGTGTCTTTTCATCACCAGGTATGTGGTCAGAAGTTCTAGAACCATACAAACCAATAATGGAAGGCAAGTTTTTGGATTTGGTCATGGCTGTTGTAAACTGTAGAGTAGATGGAGTTCAGTTTATAGTTGCTTCTATGTCCCTGTCTGCCAGCTTTGAACCTGACCTACAATGCTTTCATTTGCCTTTCATTATGTCGGCAAAACGCAGACAAAGGCAAAAGCAATTAGGGCACATGCTCTATCTTTGACCTTGCTTTAGTCTAATGCCAGTTAACATAATGCCAGTTAACAGCTTGTGCCCTGAGGACATGGGGAAAGTCTTGTATAATCATATTTCTGTATAGTCTGGTGGCTGTAGTGTCACGTGCTTCCCTGTAAGTCCAGAGTTTGAAGCTTGTTGCTCCCGTGGGACGGTGCTTTGTCATGTGGTTGCAGCAGACAGTTAGTCAAAGTGTGGTCCAACCTGCCAACTGCTGAATGTGTCAACCCTGTAGTGTTGTGTAGTGGAGTGATTCTAAACCTTTTCAGTTTCAAGGACCCCCAATTTGATAAGGACCCCCATTTGATGTGGTCTTTATCTCTGGGACCCCAATCTACATTGTAAAATCCTCAAGGTCAATAATTCACCAGAGAGATTTTACAAACGGAACCAAATGGACCCGTAAGGGCTCACTCTCAGCGTTACGGACCTGTAAGTGTCCATTCGGTTCATAACTGTCAATCATTTAGCTGGGGACCCGCTGGAACCCCCTTAAGGACCCCTGGTCTCCAGGCCTCACGTTGAGAACCTGTGATCACACTGTGAGTGGCATCCCAGCTCCCTGTAGATCTTAGATGCTGTGTTGCAAAAAATATATATACATGTTATACTCCATCGTACGACGCCATTCCTCAACGAAAATAGCGGATTCTGAACTGAAATCTGATCTTTTTGAGCGGTGCTCCTGGAAGGAGCTAAGCTCCAACATCTGGCTTTGTCCGGTTCCCAAGAAATGTCCGGGCCCTAAAGTAAACTGAAGCCTACATCTGGTCCAGATATGGCCTACATCTTGGCACAAACGGATCAAAGTGTGTTGTACGCCCAGGGTCCCATTGGCCAAACTTTGCAGGACGTGCTGTGATTGGCTAGCGGCAGCCTTGATGAAATTAACTCATAAATAGCACCGCTCACTTCACACTAGGTGTGATTTTTGTCTTTGAGGGACACGGTCGTGCGGTGAGGTATGCATAGGCTCCTACGCCGCCGTGCGGGGTGACAGAGAGCGTTTCCTTCACTGTTCAGGCTATGGGGATCTGTGGGAAGATATTCAAAACCCCACAGGGATGCCTAAAGAGACAAGTGGTCATGATGACATGACAGATGACCGAGGCCAGGAGAAAGAGAATAGCGAGGCGGAAAGCAAGGAGGAAAGTAGTGAATGGGAGAAAGAGGAGGAAGAAGAGGAGGAGGAGGATTATACTGATACTGATGATGAAGACGAAGAGGAAGAGGAAGAGGAGGATGAACAAGGTACCGCTGCCGCTGGTAGTTGTAGGTGTTTTGTGGTGATGTGTGGTGTGGGGATTCGCACGTAGTAGCGCACATATCAATACACACACACTCACACGCACACACACACACACACACGCACGCACACTCACGCACGCACACACACACACACACATGAAGAAAAGCCAACCGACAGCATCAAAGAGTTACTCCAGGCTATGAAACAAGATAAACTGCCTTTTATCCTCTTATGAAGGTGTCTTGCGCCGAATATAGCCGATCTAAATCTGACATTTTCAGCAGGTGACACCGTGACAAAGTACAGTATAAACCTGGCGGTAGACATAAAAAAAGAACTGTGAGGTAAATCAGGACATAAAAAAGACTAGAATCTAGGCATGGCCATATCTCAACCGGGTTGTTAGACAAAGGGCGCAAAAAAGATGAACACCAGGCAGGGATCAAAGCAGTAAATCATATTATTGTTCCCACTTTTAGTCATTTCATGTCACAGGCATGTTCATGGATGGTTGGCACTGACACTTGACCCAGACGTTTGACGGACACATCTGTCTTCTAATTATTATTATTATTATTTTTAATGTGACATGCTGAGAATGGCTAGTCGATTAGTGTCATCATCGTGCCAGAGAGAAGGCACTGCTGTTGTTTGGACAACTATTTACTTTGCTGCTCCGACACATGACGGATTATGTGTGAATATAATCCTCTTTTGGCACTATGTTAGAAGGGGTGTTAAACGTTTTTGTGTGAATGAAACGTTATTTTAACCACTCTGTATGATTTAGAGTATGTTAATACAGTGTAACTAACACAACTGTGGTGGCTGTAGTTATTCTACCTGCTCTTCTATGTATACCTGCTCTACATGTGGTTGAGTAGGACCACTTCTGGTTGACAAGAGGTATTGTAATATTATAAATAATACATAATAAAGATGGACTTTCCGTCTTAGGCTCAGAAGTACAGATTTGAAACCATCCGTTTCGGATGTATCATGCCTTATAATGGCAGATTGTGAGCAATGGCCCTTCTGGGCTGATAAGAAGTGATAATCGCACAAGAAATGGGATGATAACGGCAGAAACGGCTGTTTGAAACCCAGGTAGGACATAAATCTCACAATCTTCTTTCTCGATCACTCTCCATCTCTGTCACTTTGTTTCTCTCCATCTCATCTTCATTTCACGTTTTCCCATTCCATCTTATACCTGTCCCTCGCTCTTCGTTCCTTCCACTCTCCCATCTTTCTGTCCATCTCTCTCTGTCTCCACCCCATCCCCACACAACCCATCTCTCTTGGCTCAGAGCGGAGGAGGAGGAGCCCTGACCCGAGGCTGGCGATGGTAGAGAATAGGAGGTGTCGGTTTGACACCCGGGGATCCGCCAGCAGCAGTGTGGAGCCTAGCATGTCCTCCGTGACCAACGGGACCCACAGCTCTCTCAACAGTGAGGCGGAGGAGGAGGAGCTAGCCTGCTCCGTAGAGTCCTGTGCAGAGATCACCTCCTACAGGCACCTCAACGGACACCTCAGCGGTAAGACACAACAACCCAAGACGGAAATAGCAAGACTCGCCATCTCCGGTTTACTTACCGTAACTGTGTGAAGTGGGCGGACGCCTTTTTAGGAGGCGGGAAGCAGTTTGGAGTCTATTCTTTCCAATGGGTGAGTGAACGCGAACACAGCTTCTGAATCATCCTTTAGTGTAGCCCAATAGAACTTATTCACACCGCGGCCATCTTTGATCACATGACCACGTCGGGTGGCAAGCAGCCAATCAGAAGCTTCCGTGGGTGGGTCTTGCCTTACCCAAAATGCTGTTTTGAGCTTCAGATTGGCTGTTTGCTACCCGACGTGGTCATGTGATCAAAGATGGCCGTGTGTGAATAAGGTCTATTGGTCACTGAACTAAATATTGGACCCGATCGTCACAAGCCAGAAGCCACACAATATTCCCAAAATGTTCATACTAAAATGGCTGTTCTCAGAGAGAGAAAATCGAATTTCTTATCGACCTTTCTCTATCCCAGCAACATACTCTCGCGGGATCTAGCCACAGTGTGAAAATTTCCGTCAGACGCCGGCGCCCACTTAGGAGACCATTTGTAGGATTTATGTACCATGTCGCCTCTTGTGGCTCCAATGGAGAATGTGTATCTTCCTAAATTAAAAGTTTTGGTGCCCTCCTAGTCTCACATGGTCTGACCATTGGTCAATTCATGTCTGGCACACTTTTCTTTTTGTCTTACCCCCCGGCTCCACCGGGCGCGTCGAGCGTTGCGTCAACGCTGGGAACCAGTGTTACCAGATGGGAAATATTGAATTATCGTACCGGAGGCTCAGAATTATCATATTTGACATAAAACTATCGTACACAGCCAAAAAAGAGAAATCACTCGCGTAAAAACGTAATTTCACCAAATAATGCGTCTTTAGTGTAAGAAACAACGTTGTTTGAGACTCCTGCGTGACAAAAACGCATCAGATATGCTGCGTGGAGGCAGGCAAGTTCCTGGAGCTTACACAAATAAAAGCTTGAAACTGGTCTGGAAAGATGCAACCGTCTGATTTCCCGGGTTATTTTGGGAAGCCAAACCGGATCCCAGATCAGCAGCCAGGGAAAATAGTGAATTCACGCTCTTTTTGGTGATATGCCGAAATTATCGTACATTTGGGCATTTTTGGAATTATTGATCGTACATCGCACAGAGGGTCAAATTATCGTACAAATACGATAATTATCGTACATCTGGCAACACTGCTGGGAACGCTCCCGTTTTAATTAATGAAGGGTGCTCACGACGCCGTCTTTTTGGTGGAGCCCTAGCCTTAGGGGCTGTCTTTTTCCAGTCCACTTTTCAATAGTGCCATTATGGACTCATATGTCGATTTACTGCACATTAACATTTTGGTGTTCATTTAATTCTCATCCGGGACCATTTAGGACGGTAAATATTTGTACTCAAAGTTGAATTAACACCTATGATTTTACTGTGTTATATTATGTTGTTATTCACCTGTTGTGTTTCAGCACGAGGCAGGATTTCCAATTATAAACCATAAATAGGCCTATAGGTAACAATGTATGAAATGGGAAGGTGGTTAAAAGATTTTTAACCACTTGAAAGCCATATTTTGTCATACAACGAATGGCAAAAATAGATGATTTGCTATTTTCAGCTATAAATGAAGGACATGCCAGGTTTGAAGTGGCTAAAGGGCATGCAGAACACAGACATAGGCTTCAGATGCAATCGGCATCTGTGACGCATTTCAAGCATACAGCTCTTCCTCAGGCACCACCAGTATCTAGCAGCTATAATGCTGGATATTGGACATTCCCACTTCACAATGGTGGAATTGAAAATATAGATTTATTTCAAAGTTATTGTAGCGTATTGCACAGTAGATTGCAAAGAACATGAACAGGAATACTCCTTTTGCTGTGCCTCTGTGGCTTTCATTTGAGGGTAAAATCACTGTATTTTGTCTCAGTTCATGGTATAAGACGCTGAAAAGGAGCAGGGGAAATACAAACTGTTCCAGCTAGATAAGAGAACGCCATGGGGATTATGAGAGGCCTTCCAAAGCAAAAAGCAAATCCTGTAATCTCTGAGGGGAAGCCGATAACAGAAACATTAAAGAAAGAAGAAAAAAGATTGGAGCAAAACCAACTAAACGTACGCCAACTGTGTGAACTAAAGCTTAAAAGACATAAAAGGTTGGCAACATATGCCAGAGTTACAGTATGTAGAATTTACTGTAGATTTAAATAATATCAGGGGTTATTCATAGGTGTAAAGTGTTTTAATGCAGTGTACAATTTTATTGCTCCTAGAGGGCGAGATGTCTGTCTGTCTGTTTGTCTGTCCACTGCCACTAAGCCAAGGAAGTAAATACCTCAATATTTTTCACATTGTGGATACATTTTGTTTGTGTGAATATTTAGCACATTTTGTGAATTCATCATCTCCGATCCACCGTCTGAGATGATATTTGAGAAAGACTGTCATCATCAATTACGTCAGAGATCCACAGGGAAGCCACGCCTTTATTAGACTCAGGACTCTATTTTACCTTAAATATTAACTTAAAGGCCTGTCCGTACTGTCTCCGACCACCAAACTTTTCGTCGGAGAGTTCCGACTTTCCGAAGTGCAGCTTTCAAAACTCTAATTCGGGGTAATGCTTTTCAAAAGATGCTAGTGATGTCATTTTGTAGTTGAACTGGACCTTTCCGACAAAAGGTTCGGTGGTCGGAGACAGTATGGACAGGCTAAAGTTAAGGCATAAGAGCTGGTACTTAAGACAATCAAAATAGAGCCCAGATCTGTCTTGTTAATGTTGTGTTGATGGTGTGCTCTGTACCCCTCAGGTCACCTCGACGTCTTTCCAGAGAAGAACCACAGAGCCACAGACTCAGATAATGAAGAATTCTGTGACTCGATGGAACATCTAGCCATGGAAGAGGTACATGGTGTATATCCTGATGGTTATTTTCTGTCTACTATATGGCTTTGTTTTTGACAGCTCAGACCAATGTTTTTGTCCTGTTTTTTTTTCTGCCAAGGGGCTGGTCCAGTCACCTGCTTCAAGAGCGCCCACTGTGAGGCAAAAGGACCTCTGGGTTGAAACCAAGACGATGATAAATGGAGGGAAGGATCTAACACGTCTGGGAGAACCCTTGTTTGACGTTCTTAGCAGTACAGGTCCACCAACTACCTCCTTGTCAAGGAGAGGGCGAGGTGAGACATACAACGAGCCGTGAAATCTTTTAATTCCCCATTAAAGTTTAAAGCTGACCTAAAATCATGGCTCCACTTATATGCTAGTTGGCCTTAGCTACATTTGTTCACAAATGGCTCACTCCCTCTGTGAGCTTCGTTATGTCATTTGTGAATGGCATCCTCCATGTATTCTTATCCCTGGTCCCCCTTTTTATGTTATTGTCATGATTTGTATATTCTAGTATATATGTTTTTGTGTCGTTACAATGAAAACAAGCCACTTGTTTTTTTTAAATTGTTACACTGTGTACTTTTAAAAACGATAATACAAATATTAAATTCAACATCACCCTCCCTAGTCCCACCCCAACAATCTCTGTTTCAACAATCTCTCTATGTTTCAATGGAATTCTCACTCACGTGCATTAACATTTGTCTAACTCACAGGGCACTTTATATGTATATTGTGCACATACAGTATGTTCTGCTCTGAACCAGTTTTCCGTTATTTTATTTTATTTTTGTAATCCATTGTTATGCTCAATTTCAACACTTGCTTTCCCCACTATTTCAGGTTCCCTGTCCCCAAGAGTTGCCTGTGGCTCTCTGCTGTCTGTAAACGTAGAAGCCGCCTGCTGCAGTGTTGCACAGAGCAGACGCTCAGAGAGCATGGCCAGGTTGGACATCAGTGAGCAGATCGCTGAGGCTCTGCTCAGGCTCCAGGACGACATGACCCATGTACTTCATCGTCTGCACACCCTGGAGGTGTTGACAGTGTCACAGGTCAGGGCTTCCCAAACCTCTCCATGCCAATGAATGACCCCCAACATAGCCATAGCCTCTCACTACAGGCCCCCCTATTGTGAAATGGTTTTAAAACAACAACTCAGATAGTGAAAATAGGTGATCTGCAAGCTCATGAGCTTGTTAAATGTTTGCAACATTTTCAAGAATGTTGAGAATAGAGGGTATGCGCGTGACATCATCACCCTACCAGGAAGTTATGTGGGAACGCCTATTGAGTGGCAAAAAAACGACTTTTTGGCCTTGAAAGCCTATACATCCAAAAAGTAAGGTCCTATCTGATTGCTTTAAACGATCTTAAACAACGTTAGTCTCACTTTGCCACTCGATTTGCCATTCACTTTATGCATGTGCATGCCCACACACAGTAGGGATGCCAGGTTAAATTCCTTTCTATTTAGCACCCCCTGGTGGCCCTCCTTGGGCTATGGCCCACTCTTTGATGGTCACTGCAGTGCTGTCACCTTTTGTGTCAGATCCCAGTGTCTGGACAAACACAGGGTTCAGAATGAACCTTTTGGCCAAATGTGCAAGCCAATGATGGTAGTGTTCTAAGATGGATGGTGGTGGGTGGTTAAGTGTATATGGATGGATGGATAGATTTCCTGACATGCTTGAAAATGTGGGACCCTTAAACTATAGGGATAAAATGAATGGTAGTCTCATAACTCCATAACATAATTTGTACTTTATTTTTATTTTCCAGTCAAGATCACCTTCACCAAGACAGGAAGACCATCTATCCCTTGTACGGAAGGTCTGTATGTGAACAACCCCTCTTCACCTAATGTGTTTTTTTTAATGAGGGTTAGGAAACAGAACAGAAACAGAAGTTCACTAACTTGATATACTGTGTGTTCGGTAGGTCCAGAGACCATCTTGGTGGCCTTTTCACTTCTCTCCAGTCACAGTGGTGTTGACTACAGTCTGGCCTCTGGTTGCCCATTGGCTAGTCCAACTTTATTTACAGCGGAAAAGGAGGTGAGGAAAATGTCAAGGTCAAATGCTATCAAACCTCTTAGCCGACTGTTATGACTATGACTGTTAAGTTATATTCATTAGACCACACCTTGTTGTAGTTTTGAGGTTATTTAAATGTTTGGTTCTGGAATATTTGAATTAGGTGATGAAAGCCTGGGAGTCCAGGAGTACGGTTGGTTGGGGTGAAGACTTGGGGGTACAGGAGCCCCCCTGTTCTGTTAGGAACCCGAAAGATAAAGGGAGAGAGAGAGAGAGACAGTTCGCTACTGTTGGTTGTCAAAACAGAGAGACCGCTTTACCTCAAAAACAATGAAAACAAGCACTAACTTTGCTTAAATCTTTCTCTTCCCAGGAAAATCAGCTGAATGTCTGAAGGAATGTCTGACTCAGTTACAATAATACATGGATGCTGCTCATGTGTGAAGCAGTTTGTTTGAAGGTTGCCCCACTACTTTTTCTTTTGTTTTAAACACTACTGATAGGGGTTCATTGGGCACAGTAGCAGTGTGGAGAATTTGCAATATAATAATTTATTGAGATAAAGAATTAAAGGGAGTTTTAGAAATATAATTTAGCACCTAGTGTTTACGGTGACTGTCTCCAGAAATGGTTTGTAATCTGAAGATTTAAAAAACATGTACCGGTAGGTACTTACTTGAAGTGCAATAAGCCTAACATGAGGTATTAATCTCTCATCCGTCACTTCTTATGGGGGATTCTGTTCCATTGCTGAGTCAACCTTGAATTATGCCATGGTCATACCATAGCCAATAGCCATGGAGCTTAACAGGTAGCCTTATTGCGCAGTGACATTCACAAATGATTTAGTTACATATTCAGTAGTGTGCACTTCATAGAAAATATTCAATATTGTATTCCAAATGCTTAATTGTACGTTTCAGAGTGTTCTTGTGTAGCACACAGTTTTTGATAAATATCCATTACACACAACCCATAGAAAAGGAACTGTAGTCTCTTTTTATTTTCACTGTTTGGAATGCTCAGACAGGGATTTTTTGTTTTTGTTTGGACCAAATGGAAATTTCAGAGATAAAATGTATGATGATGTTTTTTGAGGTTTTAAAACAATATATAATTTATATATGTATTCATATGTTCAATGTCCCATACTCTTTAAAGAAGTATAATGCAGCGTTTGTTCATTTGATTTTGTTTTTTAATCACAATTATTTTTGGGATAATATTTTTCTATATTGGTATGTATTCTCAAGTAGCATGCCAAGAGCTTAGTTGCAAATTGTATTTATTTATGTTCATTGTTCATACATTTATGGAGGCACAGTAAGTAGACCTATGGTGCATTATACAGTATATCCAGAGAATAAAATTATATAATTATAGCAATATATTCAAGAGAAAAATAAATACCCATGTAATTTCACATCCAATAAACATATTATGGAGTACACATTTTCTTGTCTTGTATTTACATTTTCTTTTCTGAAAATACCCTTTTTTCACCTGGTTGCTGGTTGGCATTTTTGATATTATTTAACTGTGACCTCATTATATTCTGATGATGCCTGTAGTAGGCTACATCACATTGTTTTATTTGACCAGTTAACTTGATTTATTCCCCCTGCAATTTCACTACATATAATGTAGTGAATTTGATGTTTATATAGTGATACCGCAATACAAGGTAATCTCACCTGGTACACATCACATTGTTTTATTTGACTAGTTAATTCATTCCCACTGCAAATAGTACACACCACGGCCATGCATTATTTGATTTTATAAATCAGTGGTTCTCAACCTGTGGGTCGGGACCCCCAGGAGGGTCCACATGATTAACTTAATGTGAAACATTGTTTTCTCACTCAACAGTAAACAAACCAACCTAAAGTTTAAGTGTATCGAGGGTATATTATCTGCACATTTCTAAAGTGACAATTTAAGGACTTTCTAATACCTCTAAATTGTCTAAAATGACAAATTAAACATTGGCCAAATTGTCACATATGAGAGACAGACATGAAAGACAGATGTGAAAATAGCAGATCTACATGCTCACAACGCCTCGCAAACAAATAAACAAAATAACCAGACTTTTATTGTCTATGAACAGGTGGCTAAATATCTTGAAGAGAATAAACTGATCTACGAATTCCAGTCTGGCTTCAGAGAGTCCCATTCCACAGATACATGCCTCATCTATTTGAATGATTACATCAAACGTGAAATTCACGATGGCAAATATTGCGGCATGGTCATGCTGGACCTCCAGAAGGCATTTGACACCGTTGATCATTCTATTCTAATTGAAAAACTCAAAGCTATTGGTCTTGACAGCACAGCAGTGAGATGGATGCACTCTTAACTCATACCCTGCCAAAAAAGATGTTCCTATAATAAAAACGTCTTTAAAACGTCTTTTTCACTATGGACCTCCCTGCCAGACGTCTTCTGAACGTCTTTTTTTTTTAAATAATATTTTTTTTTTTTTTTTTTAGTTTTTTTGAAAAAAAAAATTTTGGACCTCCAACAGTGTACTAGGCATGATCGCGATCGCGAAATTGCATGTTTAACCCCCATACCAACCCCATCTTTCAAACATGGCAGCCATGTTTGTTTACATTTGAAGAAAACATAAGGGCTCCTTTCTCCTGAATGCCTGAACGGATTTCCAAGCGGATTTTTTTGTTTGAAAGCTGTGAAAAGCATGCACATGCATAGTGCATGATCTGTGCACGAATGTGTGCACCAGCGTGCACACTATTTGTTTAACCCTTTGTTGGCGAACCGGCAATATAAGAGGTCATCCCACTTTAAATATGGCACCGACTGAGTTTTTAAGGTGGTTGCACACTGCTGCGTTTTTCGTTGCGAAATGCGTTTTTCAGGGCAAGGAGAGAGAGAGAGATAGAGAGAGCAAGGGACCGAGTGGTGTGCGAAACGGGCGGCAGTGTGCAAACGTGACTGACATAACGTGAGGTTGATTTTTTTATTTGCGTGCTCTGAAATTCACTCCGATATTCGGCCCGAAAAACGCAGCAGTGTGCAACCAGCTTTACTTGGTGGGGAGGGAAGAGATGGTGGAAGTCAACGGAACCCTGTCCCCCCCCCCCCCCTCCAAGTAAACTGTGGAGTACCACAAGGGAGGACTAGCCTGCTTCCAGACCAGAGACCCCGCCCACTCTCAGAGTGGACTCTTTATCAGGCTAAGGGAGGACCACTGTTGTTCTTAATATACGTAAACGACATGTCATCTGCTTGTGACTGCAATCTGTTTCTGTTCGCGGATGACTCGGCTCTCCTAGTCTCAGGCAGAGACATATTGCAGGTTGAAAAGGCCCTTAACTGTGAACAAGATCTGCACCTGGCTCAATGACAACAGACTCTCAATTCACCTAGGTAAAACTGAATGTATCCTCTTTGGATCTAGTCAGAAACTTAGCCTAGTTGAGAACTTCACAATTAAAATAGGTGACACTGTGATAGAAAGAAAAAAACACATCTGCTACCTGGGTTGCATCCTGGAGGCTAACCTATCCAGTGAAAAAATGACTACCAAGGTAATCAAAAAAGTCAACCAACGAATTTGTTTCTTGCAAAGGGTTGCCCCGCTGATCAACATTAAATCTCGAAAGACACTAGGAGTAGGTGTCTGGTATCACGACCTTGTCTGGTATCACGACGCCCCAGCTGCCTTAAAGTTAAAGCTCCAAACAGCCCAGAACAAACTAATTAGGGTTGTGCTTGGTATTCCACCTCAGACCCACCTTACCGATCATTACCACGAAAGCGTGGGGTGGCTCAAAGTAGCTGACAGAGTACAGCATCTTGCAATGGGCCTGGTGAACAAGATTCACTACACCTCCAAGATACCCATGTACCTGGCAAACTACTTCCTAAAGGTCAAGGATGTTCACCTCACAACACCATGAGGCAGCTCCATCATCAAGTAGATTTAACAGTAACACTAAACAAGGCTCTAACTCGTTCTCCTGCTATACCATCAACATGTGGAACGCCCTTCCACTAAAGGAGAGCAAATCCCTAGCCTCTTTCAAAATTGGTATGAAAAGTCACCTTCAGACAGCTGCTACCCGTGACTTGTAAATAGACTAAGCCCCCATGCTCCCCCCCCCTTTTCTTTTTTTTCTGCCTTTGTATTTGATATTATGCTTTTGAAACTGATATTATCCTAGATAAAGTACTATGTTCTATCCGTCTGTCTTTCAATGTTATATGAGACACTTAAAGTGTGGTTCCTGTGGAAATAAGCCTCGGCTTTCTAGGATCTCCTTTTAGTTGACCTTGTACCAGTGATTTGTACTGTCATGAAACTGTACTTTTTTCTATTGCAAACTTCTAATAAATTCTTCAATCAATCAATCAATTTCAATGTTATGAGATACTTAAAGTGTGGTTCCTGTGGAAATATAAGCCTCGGCTTTCTAGGATCTCCTTTTAGTTGACCTTGTACCAGTGATTTGTACTGTCATGAAACTGTACTTTTTTCTATTGCAAACTTCTAATAAATTCTTCAATAAATCAAAAAACAGGTAAAATTCTATTCCAAATTAACCATTCTAATCCGGTCTAGAGCCCGCCTGTTGTATCCGGTAATTTGCGCGACCATATACATGCAAGAACCGTTTCCGTATGCGCTCAAGATCCCGACCGGATCAGCAATCTGAAGAGTGAATTGATCACAATGAACCCTTTTGGAAAGCCGGACGTCGGTTTTATTTTGAAGTCCACAACAACCGAAAGTGAGCCGTGTTTTGCCAGTGGATCACTTGACAGTGGTGGTCAGTTTACTAGCTGTCAACAACACATTCAATATTAACTAGTGTAGGTAGTGGATGGTGAACCAACGCGTGTCTTGTTGTCACATTAATGCACATTAAAGCTGACAGCAGTCTAGTCACTGACAAATAAAACATGTTTTCCCTTTCAACGGCGGTCCAGCCACAGGTAAGAAACAAAGTGATATAGTTTTGTTTCGGCATGGCTAACGCTTAGCTTGTTTGTTTTCAAGCTGTTCTTCTGACCTTCTTCCCTGGTTGTTCTTGACTTGAGAAGAGACCGTGGGGTTTTGTAAATGAATTCAAAGTCATGTCAGAAGACCTTGTCACCAGTGTGGCTGCCGACTTTCCTGTTCATATTAAACACTGAGCGGCCTGCAGTGCTAACTCGTTAGCTTATAAGCGCCTATATACTGTTGCATTCTTGAACAGAACTTAAAACTGCGTCAGTTGGAGTTGGCAGCTTCATGACCGATCGTTGATCCATTCCATCGTCATCCTCTCTCTGCTCATCACATCATGTCTTCTTCATTCAGCCACCACTTTAAATAAAGTTGCTATATGGACCTGGCGAAGCTTGACATTTATTATATAACACTTGCCTCAGCTACCCACCCAGCACCACCCACTGACCTGAACTTGTCTTCTGATGCTAAAAGATAAAGATGAGGCTAAATTCTTTATGATCCTGTATTTGATGGAGTATGACTTTTACTTTCATGGAAATGTCAAAATCGATGAAAACATCGATATTCTAGTCTTGATCCAAGGCTAGATCAAGACTATCATAGATGCTTTTGTGATCGATTTTGATATTTGAATATATGCAAATATTTGCATATTGATATGCATGTATCAACATGGATAATGGATATGGATATCTATGATATGCTAATATAAAATTCGATCAAATACATCTATGATAGTCTTGATCCAAGGCTATCTTCATCTCAACATGAAGACATTGCATATACATTTATGGTTTAATTACCTATTAGATATTACTCTTTAGTCTTTACGTTGACCTTAAGACCTTGACTTTTGAAAGAATGTGATTATTCTACGTATCTAGATAGAATAGGCATGCAGTCTGTTGTACTGTATGTGCGATGCTTGGTTGCTGGTACTTAACTGAATTGCCTATGTTGTGTACACACAGGTGACTGTCCCTCTAAGCCACTTCATCAACATCCTGCATTCCCTCAAGAGCTCAGTGGGAACCAACAGTAGCAGCCCCGCCCCCTGCGCCAAACCATGCAAGCACAAGCAACATTCCCTGGAGTCAGAACTACAAAGCATAGAGGTACACACATCACATGCACATGTCACATGCACACTAGGCCTGGGGCGGTATCGACATTTTGTTACCGCGATTACCGTCTTCCCATTTACCGCCGGTACTGCGGTAATTACCGCACCCCCGTATCTATTAATTAAGGTTCGGCGATAAGCCAAAATATTGCAATCATCTTCCCAAAAGTCGCCTCCCCACAGCCTGACTGCCCGAGTTATACTTCTCCGTACAGCACAGCGGGTCTGGCTTTAAAAGGAGCAGATCTACAAGCTCAGAACGCGTCGCGGATGCGACGTGTTTTAGATCTGTGCCCTGTCGGGTTACCATAGTAACATAGGCTCCGTACTTTTCACACAGCTGCGTGTGAACAGGGGCGTCAATTGGGTATGGCAGGGATATGCAGCTGCCTTACCCTGGGTCCAGGGGGGGGAAGATAAAAGTTAGTTCTAAATGTAAATCCATAAATGTCTCTTCTCTTTGTCTATCTGTACTGGTTATTATGTTGGTAAATTACAGTAAAATAACTACAAATGCAAAATGTAACAAAATGGTCACTTTAACAAGGTATTATAATTATATTATAGGTATATATATAATTATATATTATATGTACTTCTTAAAATAAATATATCATGCCTGTTGCTAAGGTATGGCAACACCAGTCATGTTGCCATACCTTAGCTTTTTCTGAACTGACGCTACTGTGTGTGAACAAACCAGAAGAGAGAGACGGGTAGTCAGGATCGTGTAGGCTACAGTGATTCTGTAAACTCCATAACTCTATGGTAAACTCACGTCTCAAAACGCAGTGATTGAGTGCTGATACAGGTTTTAGTTACAAGACTTGACAGAAAAGGTTATAAAATCGCCGACGGGGCTCATCGCGCGTCGCGGTTGAAAAAGTAAAATAGTTTCATTTTCGGTTTTAGTCCACGCGGCCCGCGCTCCGCTCGTAATCCGTATGAATAAAAAAAGAAACAGCCACAACACAAGGTATGTATTAACATACTTGTGTCGTGGATTACAGAGAAAGTTTACTCTGTTCCGTACTCCCCTACGACGCTGCTGCTGCAGGGCAGCAGCCAGTGGCCACTCGGACAGTCACGAGTGACGTTCACTGTATGTGGCTTCCAAACTGTGGTATACGGCCCAGAGCAGACCGGCATGGAGCGCATGCGGTCCTCGCTTCTCCCCTGTTTTAAAACTCGCTTGTTTTCAATAAAAAAATATACTATTTTTGTCTTTTTTGACCGCGGTAAGGACCATGACACCGCGGTAGGCCTCGGTTTACCGCGATACGGCGGTACGGCGGTTACCGCCCCCAACCCTAATGCACACACATCACAAACTGGTGTATAGGATTTAACGTGCAATGGAACAGAATCAAATTGTTGCTTGTCAGCAAACTCTGTAATAACGATCAGTTTGAATGTTCATGTGTGTGTTTGTGCGTAGGCCTGTTACTTAAACATCTAATTGCAAATATTTGAGATAATCACAATTACTTTGCATGGTAATCGCTTCCATGTTGAACATCCCCCCCCCCATTTTCTTTTTCTTTTTAGTATTAAATAAGTAATTGGGGGCGCCCGCTGGCCTAGTGGTCAAGGCGCATACCACATACTAGGCTATGATGCCTGCTGGCGTCGCCGGTTCGATTCCTGATCCGGGCGACCTTTGCCACATGTCATTCCCCGTCTCTCTCCCTGTTTCCTGTCGGTCTGCTGTCCTGTCAAAGGCATAAAAAAAGCCCCCCCCCCCAAAAAAATAATCTTTAAATAAGTCATTGGTTTCTTTGTATATTTAATGTATTTGTCACATCTGACCTGCGCATTGTTTGATTACGAATCCTAAAAGGCAAACAGAAATTAAAACTTTTTGTTGGTGTATGTTGTGTAGCCCACATTGAACCTGCGGGAGCTGGGCATCTCCGAGATTGGAGTGCGTCAGCTGGATGAGATGGTGAAGAATATGTTTCCTCGCCTCAGCCAACAGGAGGCGTCACTCTTGTCCAACCCCAGCAGCAGCCACACGGCGTGGAGGACCTCCCACCTCTCCTCAAACTCCTTCTTCTACAACAAGCATGGTGAGACCGCACGGAAATGGATAGTTGGCCCAAGAGGGTGATGTACTGTTAGAGGAATACTAGAATGTTCGCTACAAAACACGCTCGCCCCGGGTTATATCAGACGACCTCGGAACACTCCCCTCCAGGTATTCCTAAACGTAACCTCAGTAAAACTATGCCTAAACCTAACCTTACGGTGCATTTTAACAGCGGGGGACAGTCTGCCGTATTTTACGGAAGTGCGTTATTTGTCGAGCTACTGGTCATAGCAGGCGATGAGGTGACGTCGCCCAAAAACATGGAAATAATTTATCTTTTGGACGACATCGCCCAGAGTCGCCGGCTGGGTTGCCCACTGTTAAAACGTAGTATTTCTAACTTAACCCATTTAGTGCTCCAGACATGAACGGGTTAAATGTCCAGCGTGCCGCCCGCAGGCTCCTATACGCTCCATTGTCTTATTTTGAAGGCCAGAAGTCCATTGCGTAAACACTTCCGGTTTGACGTCATGACGTCATTCACCGGAAGCGATCGTCATCAACATGCGGTTGTGTAATGGCGGATCGCTGCTTTTCAACATGTGTTTTATTAGCGAGAATCTAATGCCATCCTTGGCTTTAAAAGTGTTGTTTGGAGATAATGGACATTAAAGATGCGATTCCCCGTCGGCCTCCATGTTATGGGATTACTATTTTGTGCACGTGGATCCGTGATGATGATGAATCGGCGAGGCCGATCGTGCCAGGACCTTCCGCCCGGCTACAGGGTAGGAGAACCGGTGTTACTCCATATACAGTACTTTTCGCGAGTATACTCGGGATCGGCACTCTAAATACTCGAGTATTTTTCATGAGTATTCTCAGGATTGGCTACAAATGAGTTAATACAACTATGCCTACACCTAACCATATTCCTAAACTTAACCTCAGTAAAACGATGCTTAGAAAAAATGAGGGCGTTTGAAAAAATGAGGGCGTTTGTGTTTTGGGGCGAGTGTTCCAGTTATCCTGTAGAGGGGTCTTAATCACCATTTATTTGTCAATAATGGCATTATCGCTGTTCATTACCCCTTGCTCATCCATGTTTCAGACCATAGCTTTGCCATTGTCCTAGACAATTTGCCCTGCTGGCCCTCAAACTGTGGAATATACTCCCTGTTGCACTAAGAACAACAGACTTCCGCCGTGGCCTGAAGACTCATCTCTTCAGTCTCTACCTAGGTCCATAGCACTTCCTGTTGCTCATCTACCCCCCAATGACCATACATGAAAGCTACGTAGCATTCTTTTTTCCTAGGTTTTTTATATAAAGCTTTTTTTGTGCGGTGGTCACAACGCTCCTATACGTGGCCGTGTGTGTGGGTCTGTCTGTCTGTCTGCGTGTCTGTCTGTCTGTCTGTCTGTAGCCTGCAGTAACCTTTTCTGACCACACATGTTAAGGGAGGGGCGCTGTTGTTCAGGCCAGGCCAGACCAGGCACACACACACACACACACACACACACACGCACACACACACACACACACACACACACACACACACAGGGGGGAGGGGGGGGGGGGGGGGGGGGCGGGGGAAACCACCGCTCAGTTCACACGGGTGTGATTTTTTACTGACTAGGTGCTCCGTCAAACCACGTTATTTTGGTCTAGATCAGGGGTCTTCAACAAGGGGTCCGGGACCCCTAGGGGGTCCCCAGAGTTACTACAGGGGGTCCTCCAAATCCTTGTGTGATAGAAACTTTTTTTCTTTTTTATATTAACCACTTGAACCCTGGTGTCCATATTCTGAGAACTTTAGCCAAAAATTGCAGATCTGCAAGATCGCCTCGCGCTGCGAGGCGTTGTGAGCTTGTAGATCGGCTATTTTTGGCAAAGAGCTTTGGTGTAGAGGGAAAAAAGAGCAGACTAAGTACAGAGTGAAAGGTGAAGATTATTAAGTGTTGACGATTCAATATTAAATATCTGAAATCGCAAATCGACATGAATCCAAAATACACTGATGATCGTGCTGTCAAACGACAAAACTATATGGAATCTATGAAAAGTTTGTGGGGGTCCCTGCTTCATCTCTCTCTCAACTAAGGGGTCCTTGGCCTGAAAACGTTGAAGACCCCTGGTCTAGATTGATATTGTACTGATGTTGATGTATTACCCCCCGGCTCCACCGGGCGCGTCGAGCGTCGCGTCAACGTCAACGTTGGGAACGCTCCCGTTTTAATCAATGAAGGGTGCTCCACTGCCGACGTCAACGTCCGCGTTGGACGCTCAAATTCGCCCCGGTTCATTTTTTGACGCCGTCCGACGCCGGCACGACGCCGTCATTTTGGTGGAGCCCTAGCCTTACCTTGCTTATTGTATGTCGCTCTGGATCTAAATGCCTAAATTGTAAATCGTAATTGTGACTGTCTGTTTCTGTGTATGTCATTTATAATTCTTCATGCGAGGGTAGAATCTGTACTTTTTTGCAAATAACACGTCCTTCTACAGTGTATAAATTAGGCTTTAATCTGTTTTCTCTCATCTCAGGGTTCTCCAGTGGCCCGATGTCCCATGGTTTCTGTAGGAAGAGCCCCTCACCTCTTCAGTCCATCTCCACAGACCTCCAGTATTTACCAAGTAATGTTACACTTACAAATTTAGTGGTGTTATTAATAAATAAAGGTCTAAAATCATTATCTGTCTTTAGAAATGTATTGATATATAATGTAAATCCCTGGATACAGCACTACTGGAAGGATATCAAATGTTGAGCATAATTACACATTATTACACATTGAGTTTTCCTACTGTACCACAGCTACATCATTAAACTGCAATGATTTATAAGATTAATTCAAATTCAGACATGTGGTGATATGCTGTAAGAAATTGTTTTGTTTATTGGTTTAATGTTTTGTGTTTAACTCACTGTGCACCTCAAGTGTTGATTCAGACCAGAGGATTCAAAACTCTGAGGACTAAAAGAAGACTTCAGTCAGGCTTTGAACGCCCCGCGGAACCGGACAGCTTTACACCATTTTTCATGAAGGTAAACCTTTTGCAGATGATGTTGCCACTGCTATGTTGCAGCATGAAGGTCCATGTCGATAAATCTGGTAGAAAGTTATTAGCAAATAATTAACATGATTCATCCAATTATCTGTTCTTTTTTTTTAATTTTATTATTAAAGATTTGTTTTTGGGCTTTTTGCCTTTATTGGATAGGACAGTAGACTGACAGGAAATGGTGGAGAGAGAGGGAGTGACACGCGGCAAAGGTCGCCCGGATCGGGAATCGAACCGGCGACGCCGACAGGCATTGATGCCGAAATGGCAATGCTATGGTATGCGCCTGGTCCACTAGGCCACCAGGCGCCCCAATTATCTGTTCTTGACAATTTTTAAATGTTGGCCACTTAAAGTTATACTATGTAACTTTTTTTATAAAACATATCTTAAAATTGTCCTAACTATTAAATCGCTAAAGTTTTAGAACCCCCACTCTGTTAATTTCAGCTCCCAAAGCCTTTTCTTTATATGTGTTCTACTGAGCCCTGGTGGCCGTGACCGGGGCTGTTTTTCCCGGCAAAATTACGTCATATGCATCATTCTGTACACGTGTCTCCCTACCGGCCAATCAAAGCCCAGATCATACACTGCTGAGCTCTTCAGGAAGTACACTGCAGTGTTTACACTGGGCTAGGAGTCTAGCATGTAACTCCCCAACCGAGGCTCGTAGAGGGACACGAAAGACCTCTATGGATAGGTCTCGGCGAGGCAAGGCGGACGCGGTGGTCTGAATGCCCGGTCCGCGGCGAAAAACGGCCGAAAAAAGCAGACGCGACCGCGGTTTGCTCTACTGCTACTGACCACTAGTTGAGCAACTTACACAGTATAGCTTTAACATTCTTATTACTTTTACAAATGTCCCTGGGCTCATTAGTCAAAAAGGCTCGCACAGGCTGTATTTGTAAGCCATCAGGTCTTGTTCCTCAGGGGTTCCTGTCACGTGACAAGGGCATGGACGTGGAGCCTCTGGACAAGTTGCTGAAAAACAAGAACATACCAGAGGGGCACCAGGATGCGTTCAAAAGCGGCTTTGCTGAGGGCTTCTTGAAAGCCCAGTCCCTAACCCAACGCACCCAAGGTATGGTGATGGCCTTTGAGATGTAGACCTCTGCAAGACTATTGTGTTACGTCTGGTTATATGTCTGTTTATCACTGAATATACAGTCGGAGGCAATTTTATTATGTACAATGTATCATGTGGCTACAACAACTCACAACAGAAAGCATGTATACCGGGAGATTTGGGTGGTTGTGGGTGGGCAGATCTACAAGCTCCTTTGTGAGCTTGTAGATTTTGGCAAAGCTATTTGGTGGAGAGGGAAAAGGAGGGGCCTAGTATATACCCCTGGCAGACTCCGGTAAACAAAGTATATAGGGCTGAAGTAATTCATTTTCCCATAAAGTCTAATGTGTCCCTTCTATCCCACTGTGTAGATTCTCTGAGGAGGACACGCATCATCTTGCTGGTGTTGCTGTTGCTCGGAATCTATGGAATCTCCAAGACACCCTTTCTATCGGGTAAAGGCTCCTTTTCCTATTTGACACCGTTTATTGATTTCATGTCATAACCCCTACTCACACCACACATGCTTGTACAGTAGACCTGGGAAAACAGAGACTTCTTAGCTGTTGCCTGCTTAACCCTGTGAAATTAACATGGATTGTTGACAGAATATAAAGCCAAGCTACTTATAGCAAAGCCATCCCGAGTGTATTGCTGAAGGCTTAAAAACAATCCTGACTTTTGCTAATTAGTATATTAACTCCTGTACTTGGTTGTGGATTTGTCAGTAACCCACAGGTTATGAGTTGTAATGTATGTATGTGCATGTTGAGTTCATTAACTGTGCCATGCGGTGTGATTTCGAACTTTAATCTAACCATGCTGCACAGTGCGATTCCGAACCACACCAGGACTGGACTCGGCGGTGGACCCCGTCCAGATGAAGAATGTGACGTTTGAACACGTCAAAGGGGTGGAAGAGGCCAAGAATGAGCTGCAGGAGGTTGTGGAGTTCCTCAAGAACCCACAAAAGTTCACTGTCCTTGGAGGAAAGCTGCCTAAAGGTACAGCTCCTTGGTGCCCATATCTTAGTCTGTGCTGTTGGAATAAAATAAATAAATTAAAGTATTATTTAACTGTAATATTTACTTGAACATGGCCAGGTAATAGGAAAACTCTGACGTACTAAAATTCAGAATGCCAAAACATAGAATCCTCCTTACTAAAATCACCTAAGAATGTATACACAGATGTGTTCAAAAATGTTAATGGTTCAGCTTCTTGCTCAAGGACATATTGACACTAACTCAGGGGGAACCAGGGATCGAACCGGGAACCTTCCATTTCCCAAGCGGCACTACCTCGTGAGCCACTGCTGGCCCATGTTCTGGTCTACTTTAGTCAATAGCGAGTTTAAGCTAGATGGTTTTCAGGACGGCAATGCCAGGCGGACTACGGCTGCTATGAAGTAATCGCCGTAGCGATCAAAATGGTTAAGCAAAGCCTCGGCGGTGACGGGTTCCCACCCCTTTCACTGAACGCTTTGGTTCCCATGGCGACACGTAGACGCAGCAGACGGAGTAGGCGCTACATGGGAAGGGACCTTCTGCCGTAGTAGAGACGGCTGGGGCGACGGCAGGTTTATCTGCCGTCGCCCCAGCCTTAAGCGTTGCTTAAGGTCGCTAATGAGAGCTAGTACAGTACCTCTAAGATAATTTCTCCTCTCCATTCCCCCCTTCCAGGGGTGCTGCTGGTAGGCCCCCCAGGTACCGGTAAGACGCTGCTCGCCAGAGCCGTGGCAGGAGAAGCAGATGTGCCTTTCTACTACGCCTCCGGCTCTGAATTCGACGAGATGTTTGTCGGCGTGGGGGCCAGCCGCATCAGGAATCTCTTCAGTGAGTGTTCCCCATGGCATTTGTTTCTTTCCTTTCCTTGGTTACAAAAAAGTATCTTTTTTTGTCCTCCAATGTTCATTGGGACAAAAGGAGATTCATTAGTAACAGTAGTGTGAAATAGGGCTGGGAAATATGTCAGTTTTATATCAGTATCACTGTCACATTATGAGACTAGATGTGGATTATTTTATATTATTATATCATGATATGGTATAAGTGTCATTTTCTTTCCTGTTTTTATTTTCTTGCCAGTGACTTCTATTCTTTCATTTTCTATTATTTTCCTTTGCCCACTTAGGGATTATATAGGAATTATGGCGATCTCAACATTTGTTTGAACATCAACATTTGACTTTGCTTCATGGGCTGTCTTTTCAGGGGAGGCCAAAGCCAACGCTCCCTGTGTGATCTTCATTGACGAGCTGGACAGCGTGGGTGGGAAGAGGATTGAGTCTCCCATGCACCCTTACTCCAGGCAGACTATCAACCAGCTACTAGCAGAGATGGACGGGTATGTCTTCATGTTGGATCATATTGTACCTAGGGATGTGAAAAAAAATCGGAAATCGACGCGTCGATCGACTCACGCTCACCGCGACTCAAAAAGTACGAGTCGAAAAGTCGAAAAAATATATATATTTTTTTATTTTTCAAAAGTTTTTCCCCCAAAAAAGGTTTTAATCGTTCAAAAACGTTATAAGCGTTAATGTTTTCCATATGTGAGAGGACCGTGTGTGTGTGTGTGTGTGTGTGTGTGTGTGTGTGTGTGTGTCTGTGTCGGAGACGAGTGCATGCCTGCATGTGTTGTGCATTCGCATGCATGCGGCGCTAGTCAGGTCCGCGGACTACTGGTTGAGAAACACTGCTGGACCGGGCGCGTCATAGCAGTGCGCGCTGACTTGCCTGACTCTATGGACTGGATGCTTTTGTTTACCTCCTGCCTCTGCATGCACGCTTGACACGAAAGCTCGCTTGTTAATGGCAGCGTCGCCGTTGTGTGCGATGATCACAAACCACACTACTCTTTAACGTTAATGCGACACCGGGGATATATGAGAGCGAGCGGTCAGCGCTCCCGCACGTTCCATGGACTTATTGTCACTCCGCTTCTAGTCTCTAGAGAACAGACTCCATGCTAACAAGGAATAGCAATTATGTATTATCATTATTATTAGGGCTTTGATGCAAGTTCTGATGGGTGCAGCATACGTTGTGTTGTTTAAAGTAATGCGCCGTTGACAACGCAGCACAACAGCCCGTTGTGCTGCTCTCCTCTCAGCTGCTGCTTAGCGAAAAAAAAAGTGAAAAAAGTCGATCGACGCGTCGATTTTCGGCCGTGACGCGTCGATTCGCCAATAATGCGTCGATTAACATCCCTACAGGGTGGAGGACTCCTGCATTCACACTCATGAAAGGGAACAATTGCTTATTGGTGTAGCAATCAAGGAGCAATTTCACACAGCAAAACTACAACTCTGCTGTATGTATTGCTGTTGCTGTGTCCATAAATATGTTCTGTGACTGTCCCTCCTAAATAAACACAATTAAAGAGAAGTGATAAGCATTTAAACGCAGGGTCATATGAAAGGCATTGTTCACGGAATGGTGTATGAGCTGTTCTTGTTGCTTAACAGATTAACAGAGAATGAGTAGAGAAAATCCTGTACTGCAAATGCAATATTTCACTTCTATACACTAATGTTTTTCAAATGTCTCATAGGTTCAAGCCAAACGAAGGTGTCATCATCATCGGAGCCACAAACTTCCCAGAGGCTCTGGATAAGTATGTTGTCAGTTGTCACTACCAATTGCTACTCTTGCTACTGCTGCGGCAAATGTCAGAGTTTACAATGTCACCTGATAAATGTCAAGGTTGACGACCTGTGCCACGGCAGCTGACCAGTCATACCAAAGAATAGGCTGCACTATGGCTGCTTAAATAGAATCTCTCGGGACTATCTGCTAGCACTCAAATAGCAACACATTGCATGGTAAAAGATGAATTGTGTGTAGGGGGCACGGTGGCGCAGTGGTTAGCGCTTCGCCTCACAGCTAGAAGGTCCTGGGTTCGATTCCCGCCGGGGGACGCTGTGGGTGCTGGGGGTGTGTTTCTCCCTCCGCATCATCAGTGCCCACACCCTAGGTGGGGTCGGCGATAGGGCCTTTCTGTATGGAGTTTGCATGTTCTCCCTGTGTCTCCTAGGGTTGATACCCTCACAAAAACATGCCGTAATCCTGGTCTCAATAATGCCTCCCCCTGGCCAGCTGGGGCCCTTGATGGAGGGGAAAGGAACTGGTTTGAATAACGTGTTCCTTCCACGCGCTACGTCCATCCTGGGGAAATCCCCCCTGTCAGGTGAAAAGAAACAACTTGGACTACTCATGCATTGAAGGAAGCATGAGGTCAGTCCGTTGTCTCCCCAGGCACGGCAGAGGGAGAGCAGAGCCCAGGATTACATAGGCAATTGGCACTGGGTGAAAATGGGTTCACATTTTTGTGACATCACATTCCGTCCTTGTCCCTTGTATGCCCATATACAGTATGGAGATTCAATTCATAGTGTCAAATCATAACGAGTTATTTCAAGACAGTTTACATAGGCTATAGAGCAAACTTGGTCCTTCACGTCGCCGCCCGTGCGATAGTGCTGTGAGAACATTTAGCTTTACGTTCACTGTGAACACACCATAAGAACTGGGGTGTTACAATTGAACTGATGCAATATCCCCTTCTCTACAGTGCTCTGATTCGTCCAGGACGTTTTGACATGCAGGTGACTGTCCCCAAACCAGACGTGAAGGGACGTACTGAGATCCTCAACTGGTACCTTAAAAAGATCAAAGTAGACCCAGGTATGACGAAAACCTCAACGGAAGTTGCATTCTAGTCTTGTGTATAGTAAGTAATTATATCATGTTTTAATGCATATATTTAGCTTGCCAAATCTAGTATTCTTTTTTTTTTAGAACCTAAAATGAAAGAGCCTGGTTCAGGTGGGTTTCTACTTGACAAGAACTGTGCCGTTTTAATGAGATTGGCTTCAGGCTCATATTATGATCACACATGGTCCAGGACAACACAATTATTATGAATTATTATTTTTTGAGTGGATGAGTGTTGAACGTATTCACAATCAACATGTTTTCACATTCAACAGCTATATTTCCCTATAATCTTTGCACACATCAAATCGCACCAGATGTCACCAAGACATTCTATTAGCTTGACTACCTTTTTTCCCCTCTACAAATGATACCATTAGAATATCATAGCTGCATGTTCTCCCAGGCTTTGAATGACCTCAGCACGTTTTTTTCTTTTTACCTGGACTGCGATCCCTGGCTGCAGCCATCGAGGCCAATATTATCGCTCGGGGCACGGTGGGTTTCTCTGGCGCGGACCTTGAGAACCTGGTGAACCAGGCTGCCCTGAAGGCAGCAGTAGACGGCAAAGACATGGTCACCTTGAAGGAACTGGAGTTCGCCAAGGACAAGATACTCATGGGTGAGCATTAAGGAGGCATAGCTGGTAGGACAGGGACTCGCCTACAGTAACATACTTTGTAATGACTTCATTATGAGCGTCATTAGTTACAGTACCTCTCACTCAGTTAGTCATTATATCTGTCTCTCTCTTCCTCTGACTTTGGATCGAGAAAGAGTTCTCCGTTTCTGTTTTTCAGACTTTCATTTATCTCGCTCTCTTCTCCGTTAGTGTGACTGAAGTTTACATTTAATTCCTGTATACTGTACGTTGTATTGAAAATAGACAACACAATGTGTAGCATAATGACACATTTTGAGATGTTGCAGATTTCTAAAATGTAAATTAAATTATTGAAATGTTTTGTCAATTTCCTCAGAGTAGGGAAGCCAGGGTTACAGTATGTGGTTAATATCAGTATGAACATTTACTACATATGCTTCATTGTACGACAAATGGCATATCTATAAGATCACAGCGGTTGGCATTGTGAACATTGTAAAGCATTGTGAGCTTGTGCTATTTGTTTTGCTTGTCGTTAAATGCATAAAAGTCATGGAGGTCCTTAATTACGTACAGTATATGTAGTACAGTGTAGTGTTTTGTTTAATTACTTCCGCCCACGTTCTTACCATTGCCCTCTTTTCTTCACTGTTCATTTCAGGCCCTGAGAGGAGGAGCGCTGAGATAGACGAGAAGAACAAGCAAATAACGGCGTTTCATGAGTCGGGCCACGCCATCGTTGCCTACTATACCAAAGACGCCATGCCCATCAACAAGGCCACCATCATGCCCAGGGGAGCCAGTCTGGGACACGTAAGGCAGTTCTCAACCTTTTTATTTCCAATGACACCCAGTGTGGTATGCATGAGACCAAAGTCTAATGCACGCACGCACGCACGCACGCACGCACGCACGCACGCACGCACGCACGCACGCACGCACGCACGCACGCACGCACGCACGCACACACACACACACACACACACACACACACACACACACACACACACACACACACACACACACACTCTGAGCTTGTAGATCTGCAATTCCTGCACTCGTCACTGTGGTAAAGTGACAGACTTTCCCCCTTAATTTTTACTTTCCCTTATAACTTGGAGAGTTTGTTTCATTCTTTCTGCCTTAATAATCATTATTATTCATGTTGATGACAAGTAACGCTCAGAAAATTGGTTGGTTTAAAATGTATTTATTCAAAATCTCTGCTTTACTAAAGAACTTACTTACTTCTTGCTACTGGTCACTGATCCTCCAAAAGAGTTACACCTGTGTCCAAGGCTCCATTTATAGAGAGGAACAGGGTGATTGGGTTGTACCAATTGGCAGGGGAGTGTGCATTGGGGTTAAAGCTTTTATTGTCTAGGACTGAAGTTACTTAAATGCTAAGAATCCTTACCTGTATGGTGGTGATGGTTTATTATCATTGATTGAAATGTTTTCTCAGTATATCACTTGTTTAAAGTTGAAGTTATAGAGTTCCTTAATTGGTCAAGGATAGTTGGTTTAAGCCAACGAGGGGAGGAGCTCCCACACTATAAAACTCACTGGCCTTCATTTGAAGTTAGTCCTTATTTTCTCTGGCACTAGAGAGGTTGGGGTCACTATGCTCTGCAGAGAGCTCTGGCCCAACACAGTATGGAAGACTGTTGTACTTCTACTGACTGCCTGCTTTAGGCATTTCTTTATTGCTTTAGGCATTGTTTTTCATTTATTTATTTTTTGTCTAATTTCTATTTTTCAACAGCAGAAAATAAAAATCGTACTTTTTGGAACCTTGGTTTTGTCATGTTCTGAACACCTTGCCCTCATCAAACAAACTCATTTACAGTCACTAGCACACAAGATGTAACGGCATCTACGCCCCTCACCCCTCCCTCTCCTATCAGGTGTCCATGCTTCCAGAGAATGACCGTTGGAGCGAGACTCGTTCTCAGCTGCTGGCCCAGATGGACGTCAGCATGGGCGGCCGCGTCGCAGAGGAGATCATATTTGGAAACGAGTACATCACCACCGGTAAGACCATGGAACATTCTAGAGGAAAATGCATGAACATGGTTTAATGACTGAGTCATACCTTAGTTTACATCCAGTGCCAGGCGCCTTGATTTAATCTGGACCAAAGGTTTTTGGAGCTGTGTGCAGCTCCCTATACGTGGCTGTGTGGGTCTGTGTGTCTGAGTGTGTCTGTCTGTGTGTCTGTATGTAGCCTGACTTCGGCGCGTAACTAGTGCCGCACCATTTACGCCACTCGCGCAATATATACATCAAAATGTGCGGCTCGGCCGGGAATGGTGTTCTATTACCTTTCGTTCCGATCCGCCTTACCATGCCGACGTAATCGGCAAAAAACGACGCTTAATTGTCCCCATTGACTTATAATGGGACAATGCAAGAAATCACTTTCAAGTATTTTTCTCTCGTAAACCATAGGAGCTACAGTTTCAAACCTCGGAGAGGAGATTCATAATGATTTTAAGAATGAATCGAAAAATAATTACATCACTCGGCCTCATGGTGGCGCTATAACGGCCCACTTTACGTTTTGCCCCGTAACTCTTGAACCGTAGATCGGAAAATTAAAATTCTTTTTTCCCTGGATTCCTTGGGTCAAGACGCATCTCCACATATAGGCCACGCCCATTTGCGCCAGGATAGATTTTCCGCCATCTTGAATTTTCTCCAAAACACACTTTTTGCTCCTTTTCCTACATATTTTCTTCAAATGTCACAAAAATCGGTACACATGATCTACACACACACACACACACACACACACACACACACACACACACACACACACACACAGCTCCACTTCACACGGGTGTGATTTTTGGAGCTGTGTGAAACACAGGCTCCCTATACGTGGCTGTGTGGGTCTGTGTGTCTGTGTGTGTGTCTGTGTGTGTGTCTGTCTGTGTGTCTGTATGTAGCCTGAACTTCCTAAACTTCGGCACGCCACTAGTCCCACAGTTTTGCCACCACACACTCGCGCCATATGTCAAATCGACCGGCTTACTCGGGAATCGTGGGCTATTACTTTTCTAAGAGAAAGGTTCTATAGTTTAATTGATATTAATTTATTAGTGAATTAATTTTCCCCATTGACTTATAATGGGAATTGCAAAAACTCACATTCAATTATTTGTCTCTCGCAAACCATAGGGGCTAGAGTTTCAAGACTTGGAGAGGAGGTTCATAATGATTTCAAGGATTAAATAAAAAATAATTGTGTCATTTGGCCGCATGGTGGCGCCATAACACCCCACTTTACGTTTTGGCCTGTAACTCTTGAACCGTAGGTCGGAAAATTAAAAATATTTTTTCCCTGGATTCCTTGGGTCATGACGCATCTCCCCATATAGGCCACGCCCATTTGCGCCATGATAGATTTTCCGCCATCTTGAATTTTCTCCAAAACACACTTTTTGCTCCTTTTCCTACATATTTTCTTCAAATGTCACAAAAATCGGTACACATGATCCACACACACACACACACACACACACACACACACACACACACACACACACACACACACACACACACACACAGCTCCACTTCACACGGGTGTGATTTTTGGAGCTGTGTGAAGCACAGGCTCCCTATACGTGGCTGTGTGGGTCTGTGTGTCTGTCTGTCTGTCTGTGTGTCTGTGTGTGTGTCTGTGTGTATGTAGCCTGAACTTCCTAAACTTCGGCACGCTACTAGTCCCACAGTTTTGCCACCACACACTCGCGCCATATGTCAAATCGACCGGCTTACTCGGGAATCGTGGGCTAGTAACTTGCTAAGAGAAAGGTTCAATAGTTTAATTGATATTAATTTATTAGTGAATTAATTTCCCCCATTGACTTATAATGGGAATCGCAAAAACTCACATTCAATTATTTGTCTCTCGCAAACCATAGGGGCTAGAGTTTCAAGACTTGGAGAGGAGGTTCATAATGGTTTCAAGGATTAAATAAAAAATAATTGTGTCATTTGGCCGCATGGTGGCGCCATAACACCCCACTTTACGTTTTGGCCCGTAACTCTTGAACCGTAGGTCGGAAAATTAAAAATATTTTTTCCCTGGATTCCTTGGGTCATGACGCATCTCCCCATATAGGCCACGCCCATTTGCGCCATGATAGATTTTCCGCCATCTTGAATTTTCTCCAAAACACACTTTTTGCTCCTTTTCCTACATATTTTCTTCAAATGTCACAAAAATCGGTACACATGATCCACACACACACACACACACATGATCCACACACACACACACACACACACACACACACACACACACACACACACACACACACACACACAGCTCCACTTCACACGGGTGTGATTTTTTTATTATTATTAAAAGACAATAGGTTGGCAGACACTGAAGTGGTCTGGAGGGTTCTGCTATTTAAAAGTAAACAATCCAAGAATAGCTTTGCAGACAATAAACAACAAGCAAGATGTTTTTGGAGCTGTGTGCAGCTCCCTATATGTGGCTGTGTGGGTCTGTGTGTGTGTCTGTCACAAAATGTGCGGCTCGGCCGGGAATGGTGTTCTATTACCTTTCGTTCCGATCCGCCTTACCATGCCGACGTAATCGGCAAAAAACGACGCTTAATTGTCCCCATTGACTTATAATGGGACAATGCAAGAAATCACTTTCAAGTATTTTTCTCTCGTAAACCATAGGAGCTACAGTTTCAAACCTCGGAGAGGAGATTCATAATGATTTTAAGAATGAATTGAAAAATAATTACATCACTCGGCCTCATGGTGGCGCTATAACGGCCCACTTTACGTTTTGCCCCGTAACTCTTGAACCGTAGATCGGAAAATTAAAATTCTTTTTTCCCTGGATTCCTTGGGTCAAGACGCATCTCCCCATATAGGCCACGCCCATTTGCGCCATGATAGATTTTCCGCCATCTTGAATTTTCTCCAAAACACACTTTTTGCTCCTTTTCCTACATATTTTCTTCAAATGTCACAAAAATCGGTACACATGATCCACACACACACACACACACACACACACACACACACACACACACACACACACACACACACACAGCTCCACTTCACACGGGTGTGATTTTTGGAGCTGTGTGAAGCACAGGCTCCCTATACGTGGCTGTGTGGGTCTGTGTGTCTGTCTGTCTGTCTGTGTGTCTGTGTGTGTGTCTGTGTGTATGTAGCCTGAACTTCCTAAACTTCGGCACGCTACTAGTCCCACAGTTTTGCCACCACACACTCGCGCCATATGTCAAATCGACCGGCTTACTCGGGAATCGTGGGCTAGTAACTTGCTAAGAGAAAGGTTCAATAGTTTAATTGATATTAATTTATTAGTGAATTAATTTCCCCCATTGACTTATAATGGGAATCGCAAAAACTCACATTCAATTATTTGTCTCTCGCAAACCATAGGGGCTAGAGTTTCAAGACTTGGAGAGGAGGTTCATAATGGTTTCAAGGATTAAATAAAAAATAATTGTGTCATTTGGCCGCATGGTGGCGCCATAACACCCCACTTTACGTTTTGGCCCGTAACTCTTGAACCGTAGGTCGGAAAATTAAAAATATTTTTTCCCTGGATTCCTTGGGTCATGACGCATCTCCCCATATAGGCCACGCCCATTTGCGCCATGATAGATTTTCCGCCATCTTGAATTTTCTCCAAAACACACTTTTTGCTCCTTTTCCTACATATTTTCTTCAAATGTCACAAAAATCGGTACACATGATCCACACACACACACACACACACACACACACACACACACACACACACACACACACACACACACACACACACACAGCTCCACTTCACACGGGTGTGATTTTTTTATTATTATTAAAAGACAATAGGTTGGCAGACACTGAAGTGGTCTGGAGGGTTCTGCTATTTAAAAGTAAACAATCCAAGAATAGCTTTGCAGACAATAAACAACAAGCAAGATGTTTTTGGAGCTGTGTGCAGCTCCCTATATGTGGCTGTGTGGGTCTGTGTGTGTGTCTGTCACAAAATGTGCGGCTCGGCCGGGAATGGTGTTCTATTACCTTTCGTTCCGATCCGCCTTACCATGCCGACGTAATCGGCAAAAAACGACGCTTAATTGTCCCCATTGACTTATAATGGGACAATGCAAGAAATCACTTTCAAGTATTTTTCTCTCGTAAACCATAGGAGCTACAGTTTCAAACCTCGGAGAGGAGATTCATAATGATTTTAAGAATGAATCGAAAAATAATTACATCACTCGGCCTCATGGTGGCGCTATAACGGCCCACTTTACGTTTTGCCCCGTAACTCTTGAACCGTAGATCGGAAAATTAAAATTCTTTTTTCCCTGGATTCCTTGGGTCAAGACGCATCTCCCCATATAGGCCACGCCCATTTGCGCCAGGATAGATTTTCCGCCATCTTGAATTTTCTCCAAAACACACTTTTTGCTCCTTTTCCTACATATTTTCTTCAAATGTCACAAAAATCGGTACACATGATCTACACACACACACACACACACACACACACACACACACACACACACACACACAGCTCCACTTCACACGGGTGTGTTTTTGGAGCTGTGTGAAGCACAGGCTCCCTATACGTGGCTGTGTGGGTCTGTGTGTCTGTGTGTGTGTCTGTCTGTGTGTCTGTATGTAGCCTGAACTTCCTAAACTTCGGCACGCCACTAGTCCCACAGTTTTGCCACCACACACTCGCGCCATATGTCAAATCGACCGGCTTACTCGGGAATCGTGGGCTATTACTTTTCTAAGAGAAAGGTTCTATAGTTTAATTGATATTAATTTATTAGTGAATTAATTTTCCCCATTGACTTATAATGGGAATTGCAAAAACTCACATTCAATTATTTGTCTCTCGCAAACCATAGGGGCTAGAGTTTCAAGACTTGGAGAGGAGGTTCATAATGATTTCAAGGATTAAATAAAAAATAATTGTGTCATTTGGCCGCATGGTGGCGCCATAACACCCCACTTTACGTTTTGGCCTGTAACTCTTGAACCGTAGGTCGGAAAATTAAAAATATTTTTTCCCTGGATTCCTACCCCTGGATGCCACGCCCATTTGCGCCATGATAGATTTTCCGCCATCTTGAATTTTCTCCAAAACACACTTTTTGCTCCTTTTCCTACATATTTTCTTCAAATGTCACAAAAATCGGTACACATGATCCACACACACACACACACACACACACACACACACACACACACACACACACACACACACACACACACACACACACACACACACACACAGCTCCACTTCACACGGGTGTGATTTTTTTTATTATATGTAAATTCCTTCTGCTTCCCAGGAGCATCCAGCGACTTTGATAGCGCGACCAAGATCGCTAGGATGATGGTGACCAGATTTGGCATGTGCGAAAAGGTAGGTTTCATGCACAGTGAACTGAAATGTCTCGGATGCATTTATTACCTCATGTAGGACTTTCTCCACATTCACTTAGGTTTTCATGTACAGATAATTTACGTTTCATCTTGTCCTTTCCCAGTTGGGTGTGATGACTTACAGCGATGTGACCAAGCAGAGTCCAGAGACACAAGCTGCCGTGGAGCATGAAATCCGCCTGCTGCTGAAGGCAAGTTAAATTAATATTGTGCTGTACTTTTAAATGGACCTGTGAGGAGTCCCCTTTTGTCACCTTTTCTCTGTGTAACATGCATTTGTATTGTTTTCACTAGAGCAGGGTTCCCCAATTAGTTTTCCCCAAGGGAAATGTCTAGGGTACCAAGCCGAGGGCCACAACATTGCAGGGGGCGACGGTGGTGTTCCCACTACTCCAGCGACAGTTTTCGTTGTTGTCAGGTGAAAATCTTGTATGTCCAAAACCATTCGTTTTGAATTTATCATATTAAAAATGATTTTAAACTAGTGAAAACAGCTGATCTACAAGCACACAATGCCTCGCGGTGCGAGGCTTTGTGTGCTTGTAGATCTGCTGTTTTCACTACTTTTGTGCGTCGGCCTTGTATGATTTGCAAAAGAACGTACAAATTTGGAGATACAAGGTTTCCACCCGACAACGACGATATACTAGTATTGTTGCTGCTCTTATACCACCATTATTACTGGGGTTGGTGTGGGCCAGACAGTAGCACCCTGCGGGCCGCAAATGGCCCGCGGGCCGCCTATTGGGGAACCCTGCACTAGAGCAACAGACATGAATATTCCCTTCCTCTCTGAGCCAGTCTATTCCACTACTCTATGATAAAGGGCATGAAAACACACTGTGTATGCTTCTTCTGTGGAGCTTCATGCCCTTTTAGAGTCTATACATAGATAGGGATGGGACGATATGAACATTTCATATCACGATTATTGTGACAAAAGAAATCGCGATTTACGATATTCAATAATCAAACTCCATTATCCTGGGGCGGAACATTTCCCAAAAAATAGCAAATCTACAAGCTCACAAGTACAACGCGTCACAATGCGATGCGTTGTGAGCTTGTAGATCAGCTATTTTTTGGCAAAGACATTTGATAGAGTGGAAAAAAGATCAAGTAAGTATATTTACCTTTTACCAATTATAGTGGGTGTAAGGTTATGCAGCTCGGCAAATAAAAGGTGAATGACGGAGGACGATATCACTATAAATGAAATCTCCACAATACGATTATCGTGAGTGTTTTTTATCACGATAGTCCCATCCCTATTCATAGATCAGCTCTGTGAGAATAGCGATTCATCTTGAGTGAAAGAAATAACAAAAACAGCCACAACTGTGCACTTTTCGCCAACCGTTGTTCAACTCTCCCGGCCCCCAGGACTCGTATGAGCGGGCCAAGACGCTCCTCAAGAAACACTCCAAGGAACACCGGAACCTGGCAGACGCACTGCTCAGGTACGAGACGCTGGACTACAAGGAGATAACACTTGTCTTGGAGGGCAAGAACCTAGAAGACAAACCAGAGACCACATAACACTTCAAAGGGGGAAGGGGTCCGATCGCAGAACTCAGGGGATATGGAGGGCTAGACAGACCAATAATGTGTATATACAAATGGGAGGGAGGGAGTGCTTGGGGCTAGAGCAGGGTCCTCCAAATGTGATAGGAAAAAAAATCTCTTTTATATGAACTCTAGTGTCCTTACTCTGAGAACTTAAGCCAAAAATAGCAGATCTACAAGCTCACAACGCCTCGCAGCGCGAGGCGTTGTGAGCTTGTAGATCTGCTATTTTTGGCAAAAAGGTTTGGTGTAGAGGGGACAAAGAGCAGACAAATTACAGAGTGAAAGGTCATGTTTATTAAGTACTGTCGGTTCAAGTGTTTAAATATCTGAAAACACAAATTGACATGAATCCAAAATACACAGATAATTGTGCTGTCAAACGATATGGAAAACTATATGGAATCTATGAAAAGGTTGTGGGGGTCCCTGCTTCATCTCTCTCTCAACTAAGGGGGTCCTTGGCCTGAAAACGTTGAAGACCCCTGGGCTAGAGAGTGCCGCTGGTCTCTACCGGCATCTTTAAAGTATCACTGAGAGCTGGTCTGGAAATGTATAATGAACAATTATACATAGACTGACCAGTTGCTTAAGAGCAGCTGTCAGCTTTTCATAGATACTTTATATAAGCTGGCCCTTGTTCACCTGTATCTGGGTTTGGTTTATGGTTTAACAAGAAATTACTCTACATCTCTACCTAAACAATTGTACCAGTGGTAATAATCGCACTTGCTTTCACAGCAGAATGTTGAAATCTGTACTAGAAACTATAGCTCTAGATAGCTCTATATTCCGATGGTAATCATTGCTATAGAACGTGTTCATTCTGTAACAGGACTTTCCCTGACTCCAGCTCTTAAGTAAACAGAACATTTATTTTCAGGCCAGGATAACAAATTTGTCGATTCAGGAGAGAGAACTCCTACAGGATAAATAAGTGTGAAATTGGAAGTGACGTCACAAGAAACCGAGCAGACACAATTGAAGCTGAACGATCAGAATCAGAAAATAGAGCTTTAACTTTTTCACAATTTATCATTTTAACCAAAAAATATCATTTGATACAGAATGTCACATTAGAAACGGTGATGCTGATGTTGGCCATGTAGTCAATCTTTCCCCCTCCCACCTTAATCCTTGTTCTCCTTACAACCTTAATTCATACTGAATTACATTTGACAATTCGAATGCACTCTGTGTTAAAACAGTGTTTTGAAGGAGGTGGATGTATAATAGGAAATAGTTTTGCTCAGGTTGTCTTAAGGGCCGTTGGGTGGGTGGGTATAATGGCAAATATAAATATGCACCTGGAAATCTGTCGTGATTTCTAAATAGGATTCTGTTTTATTTATGTAATATGTATGTACTGTATGTGCAAATGGATGGAAAATGGGTCAAATTCCGTTCAGCCGAGGTCATAATACAGCCCTTTTGGTGGATCATGGGGCAGTGCACGGTCATTTGAGCTGCTGCGTAATCGTGGCTAATAGGATTTTGACTGACCCTCAGCTGTGGAACATTTCCTCCTCTTCTCCCAGTGTTTTCTGTGCACGTCTGTTACTTGACCAGTTTATTGCAAGATCGGTCGCAACGGAGCGGCTACAGTATGTTCCATGCATTAATGTGCTTAGACACGGATGCCTGTTCGTGTTCCTACACATGAACCATCCCTTCTGCATATTCCCATGTCTGTCTGAGCCATGTAGCTGTTTCTAAAGGTGGCCTTTTCAGGGGAATGTAGGGGTGAATTTCTCCATTTTGATTTGGGAAATCGACAATGTCTCTCTGCACTTTTACTAAGTGTGTGAAGTTTAGGCACACTTACTGTACCTTCTCTTTATGTAATGTATTTGTGGAACTAAAGATATCAATGCTGTCTATATGGATGGATGGAATTAAATGCTGCTTATCTTTGAAAGAATAACCAAATATAGGCTGAAGAATAGTGACAGAGCTTTAGAAAGAGCCTATCATTGCTGGCAGGCAGAAACCTTATCTCCACATTTTCACTTTTTATGTTTCTTTTAGTTTTTTCCCGTAAATGAATGCCCTACTTTGTCATACTACAGTGGCACACAAAAGTAGCTGAAAATGGCGATCTACAAGCTCAAAACATGGTGCACATTTTGAGCTTATTTAAAAAATATTGAGCTTGTGACCAACTCATTAGTCCACTGAACTGAGCTTTATTTCTGGAAGAAAAAGCTAATCATACTGAGATCAGTTTCACTCTGTTGTAAATCACTGAACAGAAGGAGTTTTAAGTGGAAATAATAATCATCAAAAATAGCAGATCTACAAGCTAACAACATATCACAGTGACACGTTTTTTTTTTGTTTGTTTGTTTGTAATAAGTGCTGCACAGTAATGCTGGCAAAATGCTGTAAATGTACACACTGTTCACTGGGCATAAAGCAAGGGTCTTCAACAGGGGGTCCGGGACCCCTAGGGGATCCTCAGAGTTACTACAGGGGGTCCTCCAAATCTTTGTGTGATAGAAACCTTTTTTTTTTACCTGAGAACTTTAGCCAAAAATGGCAGCTCTACAAGCGCTGCGAGGCGTTGTGAGCTTGTAGATCGGCTATTTTAGGCAAAGAGCGTGTAGAGGGGAAAAAGAGTACAAAGTGAAAGTTCAAGTTTATTAGACGGTTCAAGTGGTTAAATATTTGAAAACACAAATTGACATGAATCCAAAATATACTGATTGTGCTGTCAAAGGATGAAACTACTGTATATGGAATCTTTCTACCACTTTTTGTGGTCACATGTTCAGATAGTAGATTCTGATTGGCTTAGAACAGTGGTAAATCAGTCAACAACCTTGAGTTGGCTCATGGACCCCGCCCACTGAAACAATTAATGATTGTAACTAAATAACCTTGCAAGTTACAACTGTGTTTTCTTTCATTTATAATGTAGAAGTGGTAGAAAAGCAATTTACCATTCGAGGGTCATTGTTTGGCATTCGGCTTCGCCTCGTGCCACAACCCTGAAACAGTGGTAAATCAGCCAACAACCCACTCCCTCTCATGGTAAATGGCTTACATGAACAGGTTGTGGGGGTCCCTGCTTCATCTCTCTCTCGACTAAAGGGGTCCTTGGCCTGAAAACTTTGGAGACCCCTGGCATAAAAGAACCGTAGCAACACTCTACACACCAATACTCAGCTTTACTGTAGCTCCATGGTCATATTATAATAGATCATCTTTGATTCTAATGTGTGTGTGTGTATGTTGATATCCAAAGCGCTGTGCAGGTAGAATTTAGCAAATGCATCGCTCTGTTGAAAAACATCTCATGCTATTGCAAGTGAATAGTTGGAGCAGTGTAATGTTTGTAAGTGATAGCATATTTTTTTTAGAACACAGATTTCTTTGAAGTTTAGTCTGGTCTAGTCTATAAATGGCTTATACCCAAAATAAGTTATTTATTCAATGTAGTGTTTTCTGCAACTATTTTTATTCACTGCAGTAACCTACTTCAATCTTTGGCTTATTGAGGCTCTTACCTATGTTTAGTTGTACATAATTGGGATGTAATAGAAGACATTGTATATATAGATGTATAAATATGCTTTTAAGCTGAATGGCACTGGTATTGGTTGACTAAGTCTCTCAATAATGTGATGGCAATGTTGAATGAAAGGATGGATTGAATTAAAAGTAAAATATCCTTTAAATGTAAAGTTGTTTGTGCATTACTTTTGGTCTTGACTCTTTCAAAGAAAAAAGAAAGAATCCCAAGGCAGGTTGCAATCACCATAGCGACAATAGAATTTGTTACAAGAACACTGTGTGATATTTCTTTATTGCCAATGCAGAAATAAAAATAATTTAGCCAGATGATAGGCCAGAGTGTCGGGGCAGACACTTGTGACTAAAATTGTTATTGTTAAATACCAGTACAAGATTGAATAACTTGTTTAATTGAAAAACGTTCACAGTTACTTATGACTTTATGACCCTTTTCAACATGCCATCCCTATTTGGATTGTGTCAATTAGGCAAGCATTTTAAACATCTTCCAAAGTTTTCAAAATGTTCATAAATACCGAACATAGCCGATCAACAAGCTCACATGCATAGTCATGTGTGAGCTTATACAGTATATTGACAATTCATGCTGTTTTGTTGTACAATAAAGTATATACTATTACTGTAGGGCTCCACAATCCACACTCTATAACCATTCAACAGCACTTCCCGCATGCCCCAAACAATGTCAGGAACACAGGAATAAACATAAGGCCGTGAAACACGCTGAATAGAATCACCAAAAACATGATTTTGAAGAACGTCCTAAAGATGTAACTCCCAGACACAGAGAGTGCCACTACCCCTAAAATGGTAGACACAGCCCCCTGCACTATTGGATAGCCCAGGTGGGCCATTGCTTCCGTAGACCTCTCGTTCACATTGCTCTTGGAACTGGAGACAAACGCGTAGGAGACGTGGGCTGAGAAATCCACAGAGAAACCAATACACATGACCAGGTTGATCATGGAAATGGAGTCGAGGCTAACGTCCCACAGAGCCATGAATCCCGCCACACCGACGATGACTGAAGACATGGCAAAGGCTACCCACAGGGAACACAGAGGACTGGGAATCAGGATCAGTGAGACGCATAGCATCACTATAGCAGCCACCAGGATCGTTTGAATGGTGTTGTCCACAATGATGGTGTATTGGTCAAAGTAGATAAACGCAGGGTGGTAGACCAGTAGCTCAATGGGGCATTGTCTCGCCGTCTCCCTGAGGCCAACCAACATGTCCTTCGTGGTCGTTTTGTGGAGGGTCTGAATGAAAAAGCGAGAGGCCTGGATGTCACTTTCCGCACTGAGGTTGATGTCTTGCCTGAACATGGGGTTGAGCTCGAGGAAACGAGGCAGGTGGTTTTTGAACGTCTGCTCAGAGCTTATGTTGAGATCAGTGGCATTGGTGTACCGTTGAAAGGAATGGAACCAAGCGAATGTGCCATTGACATAATTCAGGTTTTCAAAATCCGCAATGCACGACCCAAGGCTCTGTCGTCCACTCATGGTCCAGTATGGGAGTGGCTGCTTCACAGCCACCATCGCATTGTAACTATATTCAGAGAAATGCTGGCTTTGGTCATTGTAATATTTGATAATATAGGAATCATCCAGCACCAGGTTCCTGACGTCAAGACCTTCCTTCATGACAGAACACCCATAGATGCTGACAGCCAGATACCCAGCATACACAACAAGTACACACACTTTGACCCATTTCTGAGTGAGAAATGGCCCGTAGACCTTCTCGAAGAATCGACTCAACGGTGGATTTTCCTCCTTCTCAGTGGTTCGATCGTAGGTTCCTCCAACGCAGCACAAACCAAATGCCTTGGATCTCCCTGGTGGAAGGTCCTCTGGGACCTTGGCACACGTGAGCCAGTGTCTGTTGTCCGTTTCCCTCCGGCCGTTCAGAGCCACGAAGGCGCCCAGGAAAGTGATGTTATAGAAGTAGCAGACCGTAACCGATACGCCGGCGTAGAGGCAGAAGGACCGGACGGAGCCAAAGGGAGATCTGTAGCCAAGGAAGAGAGCCAGCGCGTCGGTCAGGCTGGTGATGGAGATTGAAACAGCAGCTTCTCTGTAGGTGTGGGCCAGGCGGTCAGCAACACCGTCCAGTACGTGGGTCCGCTGCCAGCAGGAGAGCATGATGAACATGTCATCGATTCCAATGCCTTTGGTATGAAATGACAAAAGGTGAAGAGATTGAGAAAAATCTGTTTCGGCAAAGAACATGGACTTTAACCCAATGTTTGACTATGTAGGCTACATGGGTATTATACAGACCCCTTCTCACTTACTTTTTCATGAAAATACTTTCTAGATTTTTAGGGCCAAATATGAATAGAATTCTCACTGAATGCCTGAATGTGTGATCAAACTAATATTGAGACTAATAATTGATGTAAATGAATAAGAAGAGGAAGGATTTCCTTTTCTCAAACCAACAATTTGCATTCTTATTACATTGGTTCTTAATTTTGCATATTTCCCTATCAAGTATGTGTGTTCTGGCCTACCTGGATAATTCAACAGAAACGTACCTAGTATCATAAAAGGTGAAGAGGCAACAGTCATGGAGAAAGGCTGATCCAGCAACAGCAAAACCCCAAAACTGGTTAGTACTGCAAGACCTGCAGAGAGCACTCCAACAGACGCCACCCATACCTTACTCCTCACATTGTCCAACCTGAAGAGTTTAAAGAATAACATGTTCAATGCAAAACACACACAAAAATCATTTTGTTGTTTCTGATTCATCACTCAGCATACAATTTGCCTATAGCTGGGACTTCAATATTACATTTTATATGGGTAACAATAATACAATATTCTTATTTTAATCATTCCAGACATTACAACATTTCCCTGGTAGTTAGACACAGTACTTTACCAACCTCCAGCATGATATGATTGAAAATGTGATTGCCGTGGCATATGTGATGGAGAATAGTTTGACGATAGAGGCTGGAGATTTCTCAAATTCCCACTGCAAGGACATGGATGTAGAGTATGACACCTAGAGAGATGACAGAACATTCAGCATGTTCACAAGCACAATTCACATCTGATTTGTTAATGCATTATGTTTCATCATCTCACCTCTATGGAACTTGGTGATTCATTTGATATGAGATTCATAACAGCCTGCAGCCAAATATCTGATTTTATTTTGCTGCCCTCTCGTAAGTAGTAACGGATTAGTATGGCTTTAGCGCTTTGAATGACTGAGTTGTTGAGTGTCACACTTCCCAGGCTGATATGCAAGGGAATCCTCTCAGAATCCGAGTAATGCCATGGAAACGTCAAATTAACGTTGTCTATATGGCTTGCATTATAGTTAATCACGCGTAGAATGTCACTGGAAAGGCAGCTTCCAGTCACAGTCGCACAAACATCCACATATCCAACAGTTTCATTCTCCAGCTGCGCTATCACACTCCTAACTTTGAGGTCCAGGTCTATGATCTCCTGAAGTGACTCCACTGTCAGAACGTCCCCCTTATTCGTGGCAATAAAAGAGGCGTGCGTGCCGTCCGTGCTCAGCCTCAAGCTGGAAAACATGGAATCATCTTCTGGAAAGGTTTCTTGGATGTATCGTCTCTCCATCTTGGCTTGTCCATGGATAGGGGTGAACTGGCCCTCGATGTCATTGGACATCCTGTCCTCTAGAAAGTAAAACCCACTCCCCAGCCCAGCGGAGAGGACAAGAGGAGCAATAAAGAACCACCATGGATGACATCCAATGAAACGGCCCATCATTTCAAAACAGATACGCAGGGGTCTCACTATGCAATCTGTGTAGCATCGCGCCATGGTCTTTAAATTTCAGCTTTGTTCACAAAAATCAGTCTGCGTTATAGGGCTTAAAATATGGCTGCAGCACAGAAGCTGAGATGTCACACAACAACAAGGGAGCTGCAAACAAGCAGTGATAAATATTCTGCAAGTTGCAACCATGTGCTCACAAACAACCCCTTCATTAGAAGCTATTTGCATAATATTGGGGTAGGCCTTCTCAGTGCTGGACCAGGCAGGTGGAGGCAGGACCCTAATCAAACAAAGACACCATTTAACTGCACTGAGATACTACTGTCACTGGATCACTGCACCTCAAATTCCAAATCCCAAGTGGTTCATTTGGAGGTAACAAGTGCATTCTGTGTCTGCCTGTCCTTAGTAAAGTATAGAACAAAGAAGAGCTGTGCTGTAGGGTACACTGTGTCTTGTTTTTAAAAGATAAAGGATAAAGGTCAATGATTTTCTTGGGTAAACATCCTCTTAAGTCTCCACTTGACCACCTCTGCCCTGGGCTAAACTAGACAACTAACAAAAGAACAATCAATCTTCATTTCAGACTCTAATAGGTCCATGTAAAAGACAATACAGGGGACAACACAACATAGTTAATAATGTGAATAGATGCTCTGTATAGGCTACAAACGCCGAAACATACAATTATGCTTGAAACTACTGTATTTAACTAGACCAAAGTAGTAAATACACAATGAACAATCAATCAGTCAGTTAAAAATATATTGTATCTGTTACACAGGTTATGTATTTGAAGGGGGGAAAAAAAATCCTTGACCAATTTTGTTTAAATGTAATTTGCCAGTAGGTTGATAACTTTATTGAGTGTCAACCTGCCAATTTGTATAGCTGTTCATAATATGCATGCATGCATGCATATACATACAGTACAGTACACGCACACACACGCACACGCACACACATGCACGCACACACGCACGCACGCACGCACGCACGCATGCACGCACACACACACACACACACACACACACACACACATACACATACATATAGTACATATACATATACACAGGCCTACATACATACATACATACATACATAGGCTATACATACATACATTACAATTACATACATACATACATACATACATACATACATACATACATACATAGGCTACATACATACATAGGCATACATACATACATACATACATACATACATAGGCCTACTGTACATACTCATTTTTAACAACACTTTTGGAGTATCAATATTGATAGATCCCAGCAAGTGTCATGTTTGCACATGAAACATGAAAACATGTTTTCCCATGATGACGTCACAGGCTGCATAGAACGAAGGTTGCATGCAGCTGCAGACAGACAGTTCTTTCGAGAGCTAGCAAATCTAAGACTTTCGGTTAAATCGAAATTATTCAATCGCCTTCAAAATAAGACGAAGAGCCGTCTCCTGTCCAGTGTCCAATTTGTAAAGGCTGTGCACTCCAGTGAACAGCATTTATCTATTTAGAAGATGCAGATAAGCTTAAGGCTATGATTCAAGAAATCACTATATAGTGGTAACAGCCTAGCACAGGCATGCACTATTGTACATTCCGTGTTGGTCCGGGGAAAGGGGGTGGGTGGGTTTTCTTTTCCTTTTCTTGTTTTACTATTGTTTGTGTTGTTTGTCTGTTAATTGCATTTTTCTTTTGATTATGGAAAATAAAAATATTTGATAACAAAAAAAATCTATTTAGAAGATGTATATTATTTGTGTTATTCAAACTTTACTTTCACACAGAAACATATTTTTCGTTGTATAGCTTTAATTAGTGCTTAATTTATATTTTTACATTTTCAATGGCTTCAGGAATACTCTTATTCTGAAGAGATCGACCACCGGATGTTTTATATTGGCTAGCCTAGATTTGCTGAACACATAGCTCAGACCAGACAAGGTAGAGACAGAGTGCAGACTGTGAGCCTACTTACAGTCTCTGAAAAGAGACCTCTGTCACTGAGAAGGTCGTGAATACATTTAAAACGAGACCTCCCACAGCACAGACATGGACGACGACGTGCTGACAACTCTGAAACTGCTGATAATCGGCGAGAGTGGGGTCGGGAAGTCGAGGTTGGTTGGTTGGTGGCTGCTATTGCTAGCTAACAGGCTAATGTAACCCCAGTTGGCAATGTTGACATTTTGTTTTGTTGTGTCATTTCACATGCTGATGAGCCCACAGCCGCTGTGTTGCTCCATTTGACAGACCAGTTTAGTAACTGGGTCTTAAATAGAGCCCACAGCCGCTGTGTTGCTCCATTTGACAGACCAGTTTAGTAACTGGGTCTTAAATACGTATCATATGGTAGCAAGCAGTGGTGGAAAGTAACTATAGTACATTTTAAGAACAATGTTGAGATATTTGTACTTTACTTCAGTATTTCCAATTTGATAGATCTGCTATTTTCAAAAAGATTTATATACATTTGAAAACTTCAAATAGGACATTCTGCATAATGAGTAGCCTACTTTCTACTTTTGGTACTTAAAGTACATTTAACAATACTTTTGTACATTTTGAGTATTAGAGTATTTTCTACATTGCAGTATTAGTTTCTCCACCACTTTCTATCAGGGAAGTAGCCTATACAGTTGGCTGACATTAGATAACTAGTTGATCAGCTAAGTTACAGGAGTCATCACTGAATTCAGACTGATGTACTCCTGTGTTATTACAGCTATAGCACCTACTATAGCTATTACAGCTATAGCACCTACTGTACCCCATAGTTATAATAACAGGGTTCCCACGGTCATGACATTCCTGGAAATATTTTGAAATTAGTTTTTTAATATTTTTCCAGTACTGGAAAAGTTTGGGAATTGATCAAGGGTCTGGAAGGTCCTGGAAAAAATAACTATGCATTGTCTTTGGTTATTGATTTTGTTAATACATCTGAAATTACAAATAAAACATTGACCAAATTGTCAAATATTTGAGGCAGAAATTGTGAAAATTGCAGATCTACATGCTCACAACGCCTTGCAAACGTGTTATACAAAATTCCTCAACTCTTAGTGCTCGTCAGGGTGCCGGGTCCCCAGTTAAAATATGATTATTTCAGCGGTCACTGCCTGAAAAGGTTGAGAACCACCTGTCTTTTGGGCATTGTGCATAGGAGTAAGCGACTTGTTATTGAGCTGAATTATTGTTATATAGTCCTGGAATTCAGGTTAAATATTCTGGAAAGGTTTTGGAAATTAATTGGTAAAGATGTGTGGGAACCCACTCAACCCAGCAGTGCTTAAGCTGACCTATAATTTGTGTCATTCGTCCCTCTCATCTCCTTTTAATATTTTGATCCCTGAACAGTCTGCTTTTGAGGTTCACAGAAGACACTTTCGATCCAGAGCAGACTGCAACAATAGGTAAAACACACACGCGCGCGCACACACACACACACACACACACACACACACACACACACACACACACACACACATTAGAACATGGTCCTTTTGTCTGTAGGATTATCTCTCTGCCTCTTTTTTCACCCTCTCTCTCTGTCTGTCTGCTTGTACCTGTCAACACAGGTGTGGATTTCAAAGTAAAGACAATCGCCATCGACGGGAACAAAGCAAAGCTGGCCATATGGGTGAGCCCTGTCATGAGCAGGATCTACATTACAGTACATAGCTTGAAAAACACGTCCAGTTACAAGGTCTCTCCACGAGATGGCGCCATTGCATAGTAAGCAAACGACAAAGTAGGAAACTGGGAGGAGAAAAAGTCTTCCTTCCATGAAGCAATGCCATGACACTTGTGATGACTGATGAGTGATGCTGTCACCGTGCAGAAGTTTAACAAATCTATAGTCTATTGGGATTCATGAACGTTGCTACAAGAATAAGACTTGTTCATGTGTGCCAGGCAAAGCCAGGGAAAGACACTAATGTGCATGCAGGTTCATAGGAATTAATCCATTTGATTATAGGCTATTTGTGAGATTAACCACCACTTAAGCTCTATGAAAATTGTTCGCACAACAAATAGTGAAAATAGCCAATCTACAAGCACACAACCCATCATGATGTGGCTCGGTATGAGCTTGTAAATCTGCTCTTTTTGAATTATTTTAAATTTGTTTCGAATTATTTATTATTATATCTCTTTTATGTCACCTATAATGACAAGACTACAATAGGGACACCAAGTTGAAAGTGTGTATTCTGTGTAATAAATACCTGTGAAGAACGCAAAAACACGTATCCATGACAGAATCGAGCTGGGTTAAGGGGAGCACACACTGAACGCGGACGGCTGCACAGCCTCGCGTCGCGGTATCGACGCACGTGAAGTGCAGCGCGGTAACCCCAGCTGGACGCGGCGCGCTGCCACACAGCCCATCCATTTCCCCCGGTGGGGAGAAGCATGGGAGAACATGTTCAACGCAGACCCGCGGCTGCGCGCGTCAGTGTGGGTTAGTTCATTGAAAATAATGGGGCTGTATGTTTTGACGCGGCGCTTCCGCGCCGCCTCCGCGTCCGGTGTGTGTTCCCCTTTAGGGACATAGGGGGGAGCGTGGCAGTGGCTCAGGAGCTTAGTTCGATCCCGGCATCCCCCAGAGTTACTGTCAGTGTCGTTGAGCAACTCACTGAAACCCTAATTGCTCCCAATGAGCAGGTTTTTGCCTTGCAGAGCAGGTTTTTGCCTTGCATGGTTCCCTCCGCCATCGGTGTGTGTGTGTGTGGGTGTGTGGGTGTATGTGTGAATGGATGAATGTGATGCACAATCATTGTAAAACAAACGCCTTGGATAAAGACGCTATATAAATGCACCATTTACCATCTACAGTACATTGAGATTATGTGGTCAGTGCATTAGTGCAATCGTCTAGCAGTGATACAGGTATGTAGCAGTGAGTGACAGCCCCTGTACTGTACTTGTGTGTTTGCTTTGTGTACAGGACACAGCTGGACAGGAGCGGTTCCGGACGCTCACACCCAGCTACTACCGCGGTGCACAGGGAGTCATACTCGGTGAGCAGTAAAGCATGGGTCTTGAACACTGTTTTTCAGGCCAAGCACCCCTTAGCTTAGACAGATGAAGCAGGGACCCCAACTACATATGTGTTGCAAATGAAATCTTTTCGTAGATTTCATAGATGGCTCCATAGACTTGTTTGACAGCACTATCATCAGTAGTATGTTGGATTCATGTTAATGTGTAACAGATATTTAACTCATTTACTACTCGAATAATTAACCAAACTACTCGCCATACCCCGGTTATTTAATGTGCTCGCAGCGTGTCCATCGTGCACGATGGTGCACGGCTTGTGCACGGTCTGCGTGCATGTCGCCATGACCAAACGTTAGCATGCTACTAGCTCCTCTCGGGACCCTTAAATTACCTTTTTTTGTATTTGGAAGACGGTATTTAGGGTCCCTTGCTCCTTAATTCACTCTTCCTGATACGCAACGCTACCACTGTCTGGTCTTGGACGAATACAGCATCGCTCAGATGTTGTTGAGATTCTTTAAAGATACCCAGAACTGCACTAGGAGAGCGCAGAAACGGGTGCAAAGCGGCGCTAATCGGCGATGCCGTTATGTATTTTTAATCTATTTGTGAATATTTTGCTGCTTTTTCCAAACTGTCTCTCGCTTCCTCATTACATCACATGTCCCGCCTCCCCGCTGTATTTACCAACATAAAATATCAAAATATAAAAAAAAAAAAGGTAAATTCCGAAATGTAAGGTGCTAGCATGCTACAAGCTCTCAAGCTAGTGCCGAAATGCTGCAGGACACTGCTCAGTAGTTGAATCACATTGGCTTTAGCAGATATGTGCAGAAATGAATATCTGTCGTTCTCTTTTCCTGTTCCTCTTGACAGTATATGACGTCACAAAACGGGACACTTTCACAAAACTTGGGAACTGGCTGAATGAACTGGAGACGTACAGCACACGAAACGACATCGTCAAAATGTTGGTTGGGAACAAAATCGATCAGGTGGGTTCGTGGCAATTTCATATTCTAAATTGTATGACTTTGATGTGTGAAAGTTAAGCAGATGTGAAGATAATTCTTCATACTTTGAAAAACTTTGATTTGATTAAAGCTTCTATTTGAGAATATTTAACTTGTATCCACCTCTTTCCGCGGGAATTTACTGGAGAATCTTTTGCACCACACTTCCGGTTAACAGCAGACATACAAGCTCACGTCGCGTCGCAGATGCAACCGTTGTGAGCTTGTAGATCATACTCGGCTGCGGCGCCGGAAGCTCCGTCCAACTTCTGCGCAATGCATTTTGGGATGTTGGAAAGTTGTGGATAAAAAAATATGAAATAAAAATAAATACAAAACCTTTTATTTAACCCTATTAAAAAAAATGTCAATAAAGTCCAAGCTCACAGCATCACAACATGACGCGTTGTGAGCTTGTAGATCAGCTGTTTTTGAAAACTACAATGACATGCCCAAAATGGGGATGCCAGGTTCGAAGTGGTAAAAAAAAAGAAATTCATCGGGACACATCGGCTGTGTAATTGCAGATACCCGATGTCATCAGAAGATTCACATGATGGCCGATATATTGGCCAAACCCATATATTGGTCTGGCTCTAGTTATTTATAGCAGCCACTCTTGAGGCTATTATTCCATTGCGTCTGGGAGACCACGCTTCCCTCACACATTTACCGATTCCAAGAAAACAAAACAAACCAAAGCCAAAATGAGCCAGGATGAGATGCCACAGAGCATCTTGGGTCAGTCTTACCACTTTTGTGCTTTTCGTGGATATACTCGGCAGCATCGGAACATTTCTGCTCCGTTTTGGCTCACATAAGTTAATATGTCAAATGCATTTTTCTCCCTCAGAATGTCAATGGGAACCGGTGTAACCCATGCGGTGTATGAATAAAACAGATGGGATTTGAGGGACTCAAACTGTCCATCTTGTTTGGTTTCAGGACAGCCGTGAAGTGGACAGAAACGAGGGCCTGAAATTCGCCAGGAAACACTCCATGCTTTTTATTGGTACGTGTTATGTCTCAGTAATACCAAACACCATTGATTTTTATCCCGTAATCTCTCGCATAGCACTCCACGTCTGTGCTGCCATATTATGAATGAATGTATGAATGAATGATTAAATTCAGAGTTAGTGCGTAGGTTTGGAAAGGAAAATCCATGCCCCCGCCACGGAGCCCCGCCTTCAGCCGGGCCGTGGTCATCTTGTTTATACTGCTCTGGCATTTCCGAGTCTCCGCTGTCAGCGCCGCACCAAGAGACCCAGCCCCCCTCCATAAGAAATGCATTATGATTAAAATCTAGCGGTCTTTTCATCTATCAAATCCATGTCTACACGTGTTTCTGATTCCCTGCTCAGATCTGTCCCTCTCCTGGAAATTAGATTTTGTGTGGAGTTTCCATTTTAGAATGACTAAATTAAGGGTTTTTAAAGGAAGAAAAAAAAAAGCCTTGCAAGAAGATGTCATGGATTTTTAGCCGTTATGTAGATGTCTTGTTTGTGCAGGGATGTCTCTTGCAGTCCAGATGAAGTCGTTTCATGCTGCTATACCATGCTCGGTGACACACATCTGTCCTGTTTACTATCACAAGTATTATAACGTGAAAGCATGTTGGCCTCCGGTCACGGTACACTGGACTTCAGTGTGTTGGCGTGCACTTTGGAGAGGTGTCAAGTCCTGACGGTTCTTGCCACCCTGATCTTTTTCCGTTCAAATAGAGGCCAGCGCTAAGACCAAGGACGGAGTCCAATGTGCCTTTGAGGAACTTGTGGAGAAGATCCTCCAGACGCCAGGGCTTTGGGAGAGCGACACCCAGGGCCAGGGGGTCCGTCTGGAGAGCCAGGAGCATCATGCTGGCAGGGCCTGTGGCGGGTACTGCTCCATACCCTAAACGAGTGGGGGACCAAAGGACAACGACCCCAATTAAAAACGACTTCGGACCGGAAACGAGAGGACAGAAGCGAATGAAGGGCAGACGAGTTCT
>NC_137814.1:19229019-19262000 GCF_963921795.1 Nannobrachium achirus | reverse complement strand
CACACTGCTGTCATGTAGCATTCATTTCATCACTTCATTTCTTTTTTGATTGTTTCATTCTCAAGTGTGAGGTTTACAATACAGCAACTTTTGTAATAAGATAGTTTTCTTTTTCTTTTTTTTTTGCGTTTCCTCATAGGATCTCTCTGTTTTCCTTGCCCAATCTCTCTGGCAAGAAAGCAGTTGATTGGCATGGTCGGTCCATCAGTTTGTTGTGGTAATGTAGGCAAGCGGTCCTATAGTCTTTACTCATCTCATGCCTTTTTTATTCACTTGCTCTTTACCTTTCTGTGGTGCCGTGGTCCATACCATGTCATGTTAACATGGAGATGTTTTCACATACTAGAACATAATGTCAATTATATCCCAATGACATACATTTTATTATTACAAAACTTTAAAAAAGCTCTATCTATTCTGTTTGAATTCTCCTGTTGTAAGTTAAAAATGCTGTTGATTATTTTGCATTTCTCTGTTCGTACGTTTTTGTTTCGTCACTTGCGTTTTCTCCCCCCTGCCCCCCCCCCCCCCCCCCCCCATCCATTTAAATCCCATTACCAGAAGATTCTATTTGCCTTAACGTTCACTGACATAGTGTTATGACTTATCATAACTTGGACTCTTATTGTTTCAAACTGAAATAAACAATCTTAAAGACAAAACCGTGTGTGCATATCTTGTCGAAAGATGTGCACTGCACCTTCCTCTTGCCGCAGTCTAAATATTGTTTTATTGCCTTCCACCGAGCGTAAACCGTCCAGTTTCCATGTTGCGTGGATGCCTACATAATGAAACGCAGCTCACAGGGTTGGACTGGAGTGAGGCAGTCTTTCCATGAAAGCCTCGCTGATGAGTCTAGCCTGTTCTACATGCAAGACCCAAAACACTCTTTGCTCAGAGTGTCGCAGAACAGAGAGAGGAACGGAACAAAGCGGAAAATCCCGCTAAGCATGTTTTAGAAAATTACCCCGCGGGGCACAGCCTGTGATTACAAGCTTATGTTCTGTGTTAGAACGCATACAGATGGAGTGGGGACAGTCCCCACCACAGCGCTCTGCACAGAGGCAGAGCACCACATGTACTACTGACTGAGACTTATTCATGTTCGCTGTTTCTTATATTAAAGGCCCCATTTGCTGTACACCTGGAATTATCATGCATTGTGCATCTGGATGAGAGAGATAGAGAGAGAGTGTTAAGCCCCATTTCCATGCAAAAGCACGGTCGTGTCATTGATTATCCGGGTAGCATATCCAGATACATAATTATGCAGAATGCTATGTGAATACCAGCTGTAAATGACCTCATAGGAACTGGGCAATGATTTATTTAACCCAGGTGGTGAGGTGATCAATCGAGTTGATATAAAGCAACCATTATTAACAATTATTGTTTGATGTGCATTAATATTCCGCCCCCCAGATACAGTAGAAAGAATTTACTGTTATTATTCATATTACATTATTTACTCTTTGCTGGTTTTCATTGTCCAGCCCTGGGTGTGATCACCCACCTTTTCATGTGTGTGAAAATGTTGCCCACCCCTGATTCAACCAGTACAGTACGATGGAAGAGCTTTTACAAAATGCTAACATGATGACAATTCTTTTTACCTCGACATACTGAAAGACAAAAATACATGATGGTAATATAACCTTTTCATTTATCATTACACTGGTGGAATGTATTGAAATATTGTAAACTTCAAATGCTGAGACAAAAGTAAAGTATGAAAGTAGTAAGAAGAAATGTTTCACATTTGAGTTTATTCAAATGGAAGTTGTTAAATCTCAGTTGTGCAGGCATTGGATGATAATCCAGTCTCAAGTTAATATAACTTACTGTAAAAAAGGGGAAATATGAAAGGTTACATATGTGTCAATAATACAAAATAAAAATAGAAGGATACATATATATATATTTGTTTTATTTTACAATACAAATATGACCAAAACTGTCTACTGTTGTAAAATAAAGGTCTCAGGTGCATGAGGCATACTACTAGGCACTGGTTGATTTAGCACCCGGGATAAAAGTAATGAAGCAGCAATAAGACTCACACACTGTTTGCTTACAGGCTGTTTACGAGGGCCACTTTGACAGTCTTTATCTCTGAGATGTGAGAAGACTTTTGGATGATGCGACTGGTGATGGCAGGCGCTGTAATAAAAGGCCCTACGGTGGGCCCCGTGGCGCAGATCTTCCCCACCACAGTGGCTCTGGCGATGGTGGTAGGTACTCTGGTGCAGGTGGTCTGCCCCACGGCGTTGGGCCCTCTGGTGCAGCTCTGTCCCTGGGCCAAGTTGGTCAGAGCCATGGCAGCATGGATTTCCCTCCATTCCTGCTCCTGTCTGCACTGCAGGCCCCTGTCCAGCGGCTGGCAGCTGCAAACACCAGACGAAACACAGAAACAGCATCAAAGGAAATTGACTGCATATGTATATGTGTCATTGAATGTCACTGACTGTAGTGGCCCCCCCAAATCAAAGCATCAAGCGACATATGTCGCTTGGTGTAATCATTCTAGGCAACTCAACACAGCATATTTATTCACTCGCTTATGTCCTTGTTAAGCCTACATGATTACAGTAAATCATTTACTACCCCACACTGTACTTTTTGCATACTTCAAATGTCCATTGCATCTAACCCATCCTAATTGATCCTAGGCGGGGAAGTGCCATTAATACAGCAACCTTCTCATCACCATACAGCCTCTTATTACTATTCTTATAAGGCCATGATAATAAACCTTGGCTTAAATAATGAATGAGTTATCTATTAAAACAAAAGTCAAGAAGACATGTTATTTAAATGAGTGTTTCACCTCTGTTGTTTATAAGCCATTGTAAAAGAAGGTAAAAAAAAGAAGAAAAAATAAATAAAAATAAATAAATAATAATAATAATAATAAAAAAACGGGCCATAGTCGACTAATATTCGACTATCAACACAATGACTAAAATCCTAGTCGACTATACAAATCCTTAGTCGGGGACAGCCCTACTCTCTACACACTCGGCTACGGCAGCCTAAATTCATTGTAGTTTCATGACAGTGACAGATGTCTGTAGTTCAGTAAGGACATTTCTGCCTATGAGGCCGATTATGTGAAGTGTTTTCAAATTGATGGGAGCCGAAAAGGTCAGGACAGCTGACTTGATTGTAGACAGAGGAAAGATTCTTCACACTCACGTTTCATGTTCAACTGAAGTGTAGTCCACCGTGTCTGGAAGCAAAAAGGTTCACCTTAGTTTGCAGTAAATCACTCGGATGCGCAGCACTGTACATGTTTCACTAAATCAACATCGCATGCGATGACCACGTTTGCATGCTTCACCACTTAACCCTATGTACTGTACATGGTTGACTGGGCTCCCCCAGGGGTCTTTATAGCCTACTTGGACCCCTCCTTTTCTTTCCTCCACACAGAAATAGCCAATTCGCAGGCTCACAAGATCTGTGAGCTGGTAGATCTCTTCTACTTCTGACAACAGGGTTAATTAGTTAAATGTTTGTAGTTGGGGCTTTGTGTGTGTGTGTGTGTGTGTGTGTGTGTGTGTGTGTGTGTGTGTGTGTGTGTGTGTATGTGTGTGTGTGTGTGTGTGTGTGTGTGTGTGTGTGTGTGTGTGTGTGTGTGTGTGTGTGGCAGGTTATCTGTATATGGGTGGGTGACGTGACGTAGCGTTTTCGCTGTCCTCGGTGTCAAACATGTATAAATAAAAAATATATTTGTCAAAAACCTTCTGAATATTGTGCAGGACATTAAGCTTTATGTGAACTTACTCAAGATTAAAACATTTCATTCCTCATTTCTTCAGAATCTTCAACCAAACATGGTAAATGTCATCTGGTGTGACTGTCCCAACCTTGTTTCTCAAAGTAGAACTTGAATAAAACTAAGAAAAAGAATTGCTAAAATTCGTTTAAAAATGAATTTAGGCAAAAAAAAATGTCTATTTGTGAGCCTATATCTTTTCAAAGTCCAAGCATAATGTTTTCAGTCATTTCTGATCAAAAAGATTTTGTCCCCCAAACCAAAATCATCTGGTGTGACACTAGTTTGGAAAAATTAAACAGGCAATAATTTGGACACCTACTGGGCTAGAGAGGTCCTTCTTCTGTAAGGCTATTCAGCACTCCCAGCACAACTGCAAGACAGGTGTCTGAGGTGAGTTATGATTTTAACATTTTCATGAAATGCCATCTTGTTGAAACTTTGACAAGTGTGGCACTTCTGGATGTCATCTGGTGTGACACCTTTTTCATTAATAAAGCAAAAGTTATTTGAAACTTCATAATTACATGTAAATCTAGGTTGTTTTGTTATAGCTAGCATGTTGTTAGCATGCTAATGTGTACCTGGTAGCCTCAAGGTAGTCCTAAATGCAGAAAACGTCATCTGGTGTGACACTTCGTCATCTGGTGTGACATATCTGCTTGTCACGCCAGATGACTTGATTGTCACACCAGATGATATATACTGTATTTTCCTACAGACATAACAATAAATAACAAGTCCCATGTTTCTTTTGTCCATTTAAAACATTTTAACATGTTTAAAACAACGTTTTAAACATTTTTACATAATTTAATTTAGCTTCATTCGGTGATACAGCAAATTCATCAGACAGAGCAAAAACCCCTTCACAGAAACCTAAACCTTATATTGTGGTAACACTTTATAATAACTATCCGTTATAAGCAGTTAATATAAGACACTTGACAACAGAAAATGGGCTGTACAGAAAATGTGATTTTATTATTTCCAAAATACACTATTCTAATCTAATCTAATACTTTTGTACTTTCACTCACTGGACTGGACAATGAGGTAAGGTAGGACCCGAGACAAACATAGCGAAAATAGCTGATCTACAAGCTCTCAACGCATTGTGCTGCGAGAGCTTGTAGATCAGCTATTTTCGGAGTTGCACAACCCAGCACTCTTTAGCTAGTGGAGATGTGGTGTAACGACATGATTCGTAAATAAATTTGTTCAACTCAAAATGCTGTGTTCAAGTTCAGGAGACTTCGGAAAAAAGTAATACACCTGAATGCTGAGTTGTTTCCAATAATTGGTGTTAATAAAATGTTGCCTTGGCTCCCAGTGTGGCTATGCACCTTATTGTCTCTTTAAGATCCTTCTGCCGTGGGCCGGCAGAAGACTTAGGTGTGCGTAGCATTCCTGTGCACATCCTCATCATCCATCTACTACTACAATTCTTTGTTATCCTATGTTAAGGCCCAACAATACTATCCTGTTCAGAAATATTAAGGCCATGTTATTTAATGTTAAAGCAATTTTACTGTTGCTGTTTTTCCTGGGTAATTGTTTAATCAATCAGTAAAGTTCAGTACTCACTAATAGGTAGGTTAAAACACAGTTTGCTTTGACACATGAAGATATGGTCATCTGGTGTGACACTAAGTCATCTGGTGTGACATTCCAAATAGTGAGAAATCATACCTTTATTAATGATGAAACCGAAAAAATGTGTATGGTTTACATAGAAAATAGTATCAGGAAGAGTCACAAATATTTGTGTAATTTTAAAGAAAGTTTTTGTCAGAATAAAATTAAAATATGTTGAAAGATCGACAACATGGGCCTCACACAGAGTGTTGATTATGAAAAAAATATACAGATTCAATTAATTTTCACAAAACTATAGTGGATCACAGGTTAGTTATGATAAAGGACTTTGATAAAGTGAGTAACTTAAGAAAGGTGTACTCCATTTTCATTTTATGAACAATTATTGTCATGTCACACCAGATGACGGTTTTAGGCACAAGTACAACAAACTGCTCAATAAAGTCTGATTCCAATAAAATATCTAAAAACAAAATGTGTTTCCATAAAGTTGAGAGTGAGTAGAACAAAAGTAAATAATTTTTATGCCTGCTATTTAAAGTTTTTTAAAAAACATGTTTTTTGGGGCGTCACGTCACTGACCCATATGTGTGTACAGTATGTGTGCCATATTATGTCTCTGATACACGTTTGTATGTCTGTCTGTCTCCATCCATGTATGTATGTGTGTGTGTGTGTGTGCCGTGTGCGTGTGTCTACATGCATGTGCGTATGTGTGTTTGCATGCAAGCGCGTGCGCGTGTGTGTCTGTCTCCCTCCCTCTCTCTCTTTCTCTCTCTCTCTTTCTCTCTCCCTCCCTCTCTCTCTCTTTCTCTCTCTCTCTTTCTCTCTCCCTCCCTCTCTCTCTCTTTCTCTCTCTCTCTTTCTCTCTCCCTCCCTCCCTCCCTCTCTCTCTCTCTCTCTCTCTCTTTCTCTCTCCCTCCCTCTCTCTCTCTCTCTCTCTCTCTCTCTCTCTCTCTCTCTCTCTCTCTCTCTCTCTCGCCCTCTCTCCCCCCCTCCCCCTCCCCCCCTCTCTCTGGGTGCATTTTACGGTGCCAGAGCGGCTTAACTCTGTGAAGTGGTCCAGTCTGGCCGCTCTCAGTTTCTCTCGCCAAAACAAATGCAATTATGTTTCTCTTGTGCCTTTGAGACGGAAAAATACCATATCTGTGTAGTGTCATGAACATAGGGACTGTGTTTCCAGGTCTACGGAGCTGCACTATAGCATCCATAAAGTTAGCTCAGTGTTTTTCATTCCCGCCTCCAGTCTACCTCTTGTGTTTTTGACTGAGTGCAGGAGGAACAATATAATTCAGAAGAATTGAAATGAACAGTAGAGTTAGGACATCCCTCTGGAGCCATATAAAGAGAAATGGAAGTCAGTTAGACGTGGCCGTCAGTATTAAGCCCACTAGCTGAGCTATAAGTCACAAGTTAATTTTGTGCTCTTGCGACGCTTTCCATCAGCACTTTCGCCGTTGAAAAGACCCCGAGCTGCGGTTCTTTCAAAATGGACTCGAGTTACGGTTGATTTATGCAGATTGCGCAGCATGAGTTTTGTCGTCCTTCATATTCCCCGTTCTTTTATGGATGCTACATGTGATGATGTGCATAATACGTAAAACACATTTTGATTTTGGAGCTGTGTTTGATTCTTCTGCCTCGTAGATAGCGTCTGGTCAAAAGCTATTTTTCTTCAGGGAGTGATAGAGGGGGGAAATTACAGGCCAACGCTAGAGCATGCAGAATTCTGCCCTTTTTGATGCTAACAGCCTGAAACATCTCTGTCTCTGATTTCTTTATCCTGATCTGCGCCAAGAGCAACTACAAGTTGATAGTAAATCATTTGGCCTCGCTTGCTTTTTGCTACTGAACGTCGCTAATCATTTTCCTCTCTGGCCACTAACATGTTTTCTCTTTGGAAAGTATTTCCACAATGTTTCCTTTGCTGGTAGAAGTAGAAGTAGAAGTAGAAGAGAGAAAAAAAAAACTATTTGTTTAACCACTGGCAAGTCTCAATTTGCACAAGGGGTACCAACTACAACAAAGAGTTGGCAAGTCTTTATGAAGCTGCTTTGTTTATGAGGTTGTGTACCTCTGTACAGGTGCATGCCGTTACCCTTTAACCTCATTTGTCCATCTATTTACATACTGTAAGGGATGATCTCATAGACCTACTCTTCAACCAACAAATCACATGTTCTTATGACCGCTGAATACTGAACCGAAGAGACTAAAATGATGCAGCTGGTTTCATTCAGTCAATAAACTTATATAGGCCTACACCATAACAAACATGGTCTTCCTAGACAGTCAATAAAACCTTATACTGTTGCGTATCATTCAATTGGCAACATAAAATCTGTCTTGTGTAATTCTCCTGAAACGGTTCAGTCCATTATGGCCATGGGTGTTCCCTTAAGCCCTCAAACTCCCCTAAATCCATTGACTCCCAGCGGTGATGACTTTATGTCAGCCTGGCCAGGGAGGGTGTGACATGGGGAACACCATGTCTATTCCCTAACATCAGCACATCATCTTCATCATCATCATCTGCTCGTCTGAGGTATTTCGAGGCCAGAGGGCCCTCCTCCCAGCATGCATGTTTTCATATGAAACAAAATGGGTGGAAAACCGAGCAAGGTATGCGTCAAGATTAGTTTTTCTTCACTCTGCGTCCAATAAAACACGATTCCAGTCACTTTTATTGCCCCCCTGCTTCCTTCAGGGAAATCTGAACTTGATGTAAAGACCACGTCTCGCGGTCTCCTTATGCCCCGTGGTCAAGTTCAACAAAGTCTTAAAAGCGTGGCAACAAACAAGAATGTCTGGTTGTGCAGCTCCTCTCGCCAGTGGGATTTTGGCATTTCCACAGCCATGTTTTCATACTGCATTCTATAGTGACACCAATTAATAGTCCATCACGTATATACGTGTAGTGACTTTTATTGTTCTCTCGGGTAGAGTATGAAGGTGTTAACGGTGTTAGCGCTTGTCATGGATCTGGCAGCTTTATTTTCCACTTTGCCTCCGCCGAGGAACCGTACATCATGTTGCAATCACCGATAATGTGATCAACTGTAAAACCCTGAACTTAATTTAACCACTTTCAACCTGGCAACCCCATTTTTTGGACATTCGCAAACATTTTCAAAAATGTTCAGAAAAAGCAAAAACAAGCTCACAGTGCGTCGTGTAAGTTTTCAGCTTGTAGGTCGGCTATTTCCTCCTTTTTGACACCATCATAAGACAATAAAATAAGTGGTTGACTCTAGTAAAAACCTAAATGTCTAAATTGGGGAGAACATGGGGAACAGCAAGTACAGTAACAAAATAGTGGGTCATGCCTGTTCATTTTGTGTCTGCAACTGTATCGCTTGCTTAGAACAGAGGGGCATTTCATTACTTAGGGAAAGTGACTCTTGTAAGAGCAAGACGACCAACGCACATGAGGAGGCACACCTGCTTTCTCAAATGACAAGGCTAGGAAAAGCAAAAGAGGACATAAGTATTGTAGCTCTGAATTGTCTCACAACGGATCCCACTGGCAGTCCTGCCAGTTGTTGCATGAGAACGTCCCCCTCATTGCCGTAGCAACAGGGTAGCCTACTCCATTTACTAACAGTTGGCAGAGGTCTCCACCTCTCACCCTGGGAAGAGTAAAGACTCAGACATTGTGTAATTGTCCTTGAGACAGGCTGGACATTTCCACCATGGCACTGTGCTGGAGCGGAACAAATGGCAAATTCTGCAATATGGAAATCATATTTGTAACGTGCAAGCTCCGGCCCCGGTCCCACTTTAAAATGAGGGATTTCAGCGCCTAAGAGTTCCCATTAGTAGTATGTTTGCTAATGCTTTGGCTCTCAGTAGACTTAAAACAAATCAGCCTCGTTTAAGGCGCAGTGCTTCTCCGTGTGCGTCTCAGAGGGCACTCACGTGTCAGAAGTCCATTCCAACTTTTCTGTAACTTTATAATTAAATTTCTGTAAGCTTCTGACTTTCAGCTAAGCACCAGAGATCTATTAATGTCGGGGGTCCACAGATGAGCCAAGTCAAAGTAATTGCACGTTTAATTCTTGTTTTACTACACTCCGAGGCACGTTCAGATTTAACAAAGATGTTGGTGGATACTTAAATTGTCGTTTTTCCCTCACAGCAGACATAAATCTATAGCTAACAAGGAAGAGATTTTGAATAACTAATGCTAAACAGGAGGAGGCCAACATCCTCTCGGTCTGCCAACTGAAACTTAAAGATACTATAACAAATGTATTAGCCTACTAACATTAGACTATGTTAATCTCAATATTTAAAATAATTTAATATTCTTTGTCATATTGTTTAATGACACTGACTAGCTAATTAAGTGACAAGTAGTCTGTTTTTCCCTTTCAACTTTTTTCATACCTCACTACTAGACCATACCAAAGCATGCTATGGTTTGGTTGATTACAGCATTAGATTCCATTCAAGAATGATTTGAGAAGTCTACCTGAAAATAGTGGAGAAAATATAGTTTTTTACAAACTAAATCCAAACATTCAGTTATTCAGGTAAGCTTGTTCATCTCTATGTCTGACGCGTAATTGTTATCAAAGTTATGTCTTAGGAATGCTACAATAAGCCCTATTCACGGCCCGCCCACTCAGCAAATTTCTCAGCAACTTCCTGGTGCTGACGTCAGTTTAGAAGGGGAAACTATAACAGAAATTGCTGGAAATTGCCAACAAATCATTATTTCGAACGTTGTGTTTTTGATCATACTAGCCGTATTTTATACTGTACTATTCGGAAATTGCATTAAATTAGCGATGTCTGTGTTAACTCTATGGGCTTAGCAGGGTTTTACCCCTTCAAAACGTGACTTCAGCACCGTGGGGATGCTGAGTGGACGGGCCGTGAATAGGGCTTATTACCAAAAAATATTATTGAACTCAAGTCTCCATGGAGTGAGTAATCAATAGAAAAAAAAGTTTTGGGGGGTGAACTACTCCATTAAGGGGGAATTTATCATTGTGTTGAATCGAATCGAATTGAACAGAAAGAGAACAGAACTTTATATAAGACCCGTCCCTCACCCATGCGGTAGACAAAGTTGGCCTCCGTTTCAGAGGACGGCGAGGAGGCCGGAGAGACGGCGTCATCGTCGTCACATTCGTTGGAGCTGAACGACTCTGAGTGGCTCCTCCTCTTGCGGGCGGCCGTCCTCACCATGTCACCGCAGGGGGAGGGGGAGGAGGAGGAGGAGGAGGAGGTGGCCGCCATCACGTGCCGCAGCGTGTCGTTCAGGTACCTGTTAGGGGTGGGCAAAACCCTTAATTTCAGTGAACGAATCATTTTGTTCACGTTCACGGCAATGATCAGTTCAAATGATCCGTTCACGTTCATCATTCAGTGGCACCAGTAAAACTATACTTCAGCCATGATCTTGTAGATCGGCTATTGTCAAAAGATTTTTATAAATTTGAAAACTTCAAATAGGACATTCTGCAAAACAAATACTTTCCATTTTTGGTACTTTAAAGGAATAGTTCACCCCCAAAATTACTTTTTTCTATCGATTAGTCACATGGAGACTTGAGTAAATTTACCCCCATTGATTCTGGATGGGGAACAAAATGCATGGGCCTGGATGGGGACCCAAATAAGGCCCAAATACATTTGGTCAGAATCAATGGGGGTACATTTAGGGTCAAGGGTCAAGTAAATTTACCCCATTGATTCTCACACAAATGTATCTGGGCCCCCTCCAGGCCCATGCATTTGGGTCGCCATCCAGATGGGTGTAAATTTACTATAATAATCTTTTTTGTCTTACTCTCCATGGTGTGACTAATCAATAGAAAAAAAGTCATTTTGGGGGTGAACTACTCATTTTGATACCAATAGGCTACTTTTGTACTTTTACGTACATTTTGAATTCCAGACTTTTACTTGTAACAGAGTACTTCTACATTGCAGTGTTGATGCTTTTAGTACTTTGTCCACCACTGGACTCGGGGTTCTTTCATATGATTAGTTCTAATGAAGGAATCACTCATGAAGGTACCTGTTCAGCAGGCTGCTCTTGTACTTGGACGGCGTGGAGGCGCTGTCGTCGCTGTTGGCCGAGTCGGCCCTGCTGAGGCCGCCGCCCTGCTTCTGATGAGCGACGCCCGGCGGCGACCGGTTGAACTCTGACTGATGGCTGACGGGGACTTGCAACAAGGGACACCCCTCGTCTGGGGGAAGGGAACACAACATGTGTAGTGGTGTGGGAAGTAACCAACTATGTTTACTCAAGTACTAGTGTACTTAAATAACTTATACGTTGTTTTGTGGAGTCCCTCAGGGCTCTATACCAGTAAGACGCCTAAGGGCAACAAGTGACCTCGTCCTAAAGGCCGTGTGGCCAGTGATGTATATCGGACCAGTTACCCATAGCCTATATGGAGACCCCTGGTACCCATATGGAGATCCATGTACTGTATATGGAGGTGCTGTAAACATGCTTTCTCAGTTATTCGTTATGTGAAAGTCCTATGACGTCTATGACATCTGACATCATACATACAATCCCTTTTATGCCCATATATGGAGATCCCTGTCTGTAGAACCAGCCACATGGATATGGGCTGTCTTGGCCATCTGTCTTGGCCATATATGGATTCTGTTAGAGTGGTATGTGGCCGATGTGGCCTCCATATATTCCCATATGAAGTCCTTAGATATTGGCTTAATATTGATGACATCAGGGATCTCCATATATGGGCATAAAAGGGATTCTGTTTGCGTGGTTCCCCTGACAGCAGTGATAGTCAGAGCGTGATGTCAGAGCGGCAAACCCATAGACCATAAAAAAGCGCACACGGCCAGCCAGACGGACAGAGACATGATGTGCTGTTTCTCATACTAAACTGCGACCTTCGGCCGCAACTAGTGTATTTTCTGTTTTCACCTTACATTAAATATTTGTGCTATTTTATACAAAGTATATATACGTAAATGGCTGATCTACAAGTCAATCTAAAGTCGTGTCCCTCACAAATGCATCTAATGTTTGAACACATTTTTGCAGGTGGCTCAGCTAATAGCTCAAGCATACATCATTTACTTGACCTCACCAACTGCTATACTACTAATAGTGGGCATATATACAGTACAATAATGACATGTCCAGTGAACTACGGTAACTGGGACCAGTGCGCTTCTCACCGTCTGAGTTGCTGCCATCGCTGCTCACACTCAGCCTCTCGGCGTTGCCCTGGATGTATTTATTGTACAGTTTGATCCTCAGGGCCCAGCTTAGGTCTGGCTGCCTCACTGTGTTCTTCAGCCTCCGACGGGCGTTGGCGAACCAGTTGGACACCTACAGTACAGTACAGTACATTACGCAGACAGACAGACAATGGTCATTTCAGGACAGCCATGGTTTACTCTTTCAATGGCAGCCGAAGCAGGCACTTGCACACATAGACATCAAAGGGGGCTTGAGCCCCTGCCCTTTTATCCCTCTGTAAAAAGTGCCCTCTCCAGACCATGAATGCAGTTTTTACTATGGTGAAATAAATGCAAATGCCCTCTTTCCATGCCATACCTGTGGGCAGCATTCAAGAGAATTGCCTTGTCCAAACTCTCCTGAACCTGAACGCAACATCTTACGCTGAAAGAATTGCCCTCTCTGCGTAGAAATCCATGCCGTTACGCCACATCTCCAGTATTGACTTGATTATGCTTTCAGTGTGGTATCACACACCGAAAATAGCCGACCTCCAAGCTCACAAGGCGTCGCAACTTGGAGGTCGGCTATTTTCGATATTTTCACCAACAAGCCCTTTTAGAAATTTCAGCCCCTGCCTCTCTAACATTCTCTGCACGTCCCTGAGCCTAAGTGTTCTCTTGTGGCCTGTCGCCCTGACTGAATGTGTCTGTCAGTCAGTCAGGGAGAACGACATATGCTCAGATCAGTAACATGTCTGTCATGTTTTATCTCAACCAGAATCAGTCACAGAAGTGCTGGACACTGACCAGATTCATTAGGGCAGCATCGGTTCAACCGATCGGTCGGTCGGTAAGTCAGTCAATGCACATTCGTGGCTGCTATATCTTTATTGTCTCCACCAGCCGAAGGCATGGGGGAGAGTATGTTTTCCCCTTCGTCCGTCCGTGTGTCCGTGCGTGCGTGCGTGCGTGTGTCCGTCCGTCCGTGTGTCCTCGCAGTTTGTGTGCACCTAATCTCAGTCGCCGTTGGCCCGGTCGCTGCCAAAGTGAGCACACACATTCCCTGGATGCCAATCTAGAACCTCTGCCCTAAATTTTTCAAATGGGCCTTTTCTAGTGCCACCTAGTGGCCGACGTCCGCAAAACACATTTCTGTGCACTACTCTTACAGATTTTGTCCAAAAATCCTACAAATCAGTAGGCAGTATCTTGACAGTCATGTGATCGACACGGATCTGTCCGATTTTGCATATTCCATCCTGATTGGCTAAAACTGGCTTCCAAAGTTTGTAGGATTGAGCCGTTTTGAACAAAATGCCTCAAATCCCAAACGCAAAGTGCAATTATCATGAAATCGCGCACACACGTTCCCACTAGGTCGAGGAAGAAATGCCACTGCAAATTTTTGAAATCAGCCTCATGGTGGCGCTATAACAGGCCGATTTGTGGTTTTACCTATAACTCCACCGATCAGTTTCAAACTTTGTAAGCGCACTCCCTAGAGGCCAAGGAAAAATCCTTTCCCTGCATTTTTCACATCAGCCTTTTATAGCGCCACCAGGAGGCCGACTTATGTAAAACACAATTTTTCCTATTATTCCTTGAGATTTTATCCAAAAATCATGCAAATCGGTACACAGTATCTCTATAGTCATGTGATCAAGTCCGATCCGTCTGATATTTCATATTCCATCCTAATTGGCTAATATTGGCTTCCAAAGTTTGCAGGATTGCTCAGTTTTTGAACAAAATGCTTCAAATCATCAACGCAGCTTGCGATTACCGTGAAATTTGCCACACATGTTCCCACTATGTCAAGGAACAAATGCTACCCTTTTCACGTTGGCCTGTTATAGCGCCACCAACAGGTAGACTTTAGCAAAACCCATTTTTGGAACACAATGCCTCAAATCATGCATGCAGTGTCCGATTGCCATGAAAGGTCTAAGGTGAAGAACAAATGCCAGCCTTTTAACATTGGCCTATTATACAGTAGCACCACCAGGACGCCTGGCCTGGTGGAGACCTGTGCTCGGAAGAGCACTGCTTCTAGTTTCTGATGTTATTTTATTTCAGACAGTACAGTACCATTTTAGTATTATAATTATCGTGTGTATATTATTCTGATGATGTTGCAATTGTCATACCAGGATTTCGCTGCTTGTACCAATTAAACCCCTCTTGATTCTTATCACTCAGTTAGTCCTGAGGTTCTCAAAGCGGGGGTCCAGGGACCCACAGCGTTCCTTTGGGGGGGGTGTTAGATGGACCTTTACAGGTCTTTAACAGTCCCTCTGTTCATCACACTCTCTGTCTGCACTCTTAACCCGTTACGACGTGAGGCTGATTCTACAAATACCTTCTAAACAAAAACACTTTCAAGATTTTTCAAAAATGTAAAAAAAAGTAATAGCAGCTGTACAAGCAGATCGGCACGAAGTGGCACGCTGTGAGTTTGTAGACCTGCTATTTTTGAATATCCATTCCAAAAATGTAAAACGACACAGATGGTTCCCTGGTTTTAATGGAAAAAGCATTTTTGAGCGGTGGTCACACCGTCTCCATAGCGTGGCTGTGTGTGTAGGTATGTATGTTTGTTTGTTTGTATGTATGTATGTATGTATGTGGGTGGGTCTGTATGTAGCCTCAAGCCTGTGGTGTAGTACCTTTTCTGACCACACATGTTAAGGGAGGGGCGCTGTTGTTCAGGCCAGGCCCCACACACACACACACACACACACACACACACACACACACACACACACACACACACACACACACACACACACACACACACACACAGGGGGGGGGGGGGGGGGTAAACCACCGCTCAGTTCACACGGGTGTGATCTTTTTTATTTAATAGAGCCTATACCTGCTTGCTCGGGGGAAAGTTATACAGTGAGGCTTTAAAAGAATCCATGGGTAATAAGCCTTATATGCCTTAATACATTATGCCCTATATAATAAAAAATTATAAATTTAAAACACTTAAGTATTTTATTTATTTTAGAAATATATAATATATATAATATATTTCTTTCAATAGAGACGACTCCCGTCGCAAACTGATGATGTCATTTGTCCATGTGTGGTCCAACCGTATGGAATGTATGGAATTAAATTCATGTGCTAATAAAAAAAAAAAAAAACTTAGGCCTAATACTTCCTAAGGTTAAATTATGAGCATCAAATATGACTTTTTAGACACAATAAGCCCATTCCCAAGATGCTCCGCAATCTTTCATGGGCAGATGTGACTTATGGGGGCTAGTAGTGTTACTGTAAATATTAATAAAGAATTTGACGGATTATTGTGTCTGAAAAGACATATTTAGCCACTTGTACGCATGCCCCTAAAATGGCTAAAACGATAGAAAGAGGTAAATGAAAACATTTTAACACTCATATTTTCTTTTCTCTAATTACAATCTAAAATATGAACCCTTATGTAAAAAAACTAAAAACAAAGTTGTCCTTTAATGCGTTTAGTTATAGAGGGCAATTATAATGTATTAAGCCAGGCACATATGACTTATTAGGCCATAACATGGGCAACTGGTGGCCCGGGGGCCACATGCGGCCCCCACCTTTACTTAATGCGGCCCGCAGGTAAATACCGGAATACTGATATATTATTGCAATTCCAAACATGACCTGTTTTAATTCCATCAGTCTATATTAGTAGCTTAATGACTAGTATAGTAGTACTAAAATGTGTTTTTTTTATTTTTTATGTCCAATGTATTTGTATTTAGGTTCATAAAGTTAACATGAGTATATAACTAAATGCGTTTGAAATGAAATCAAAATGTTACATTTCAGGATTCCAGTTAAAAAATGACAAAAAACTATTCAGGATTCCAATTCAAAAACAACAAAAAATTATTCAGGATTCCAATTCAAAAGAAGCAAAAATAGACGATCTACAAGCTCAAAACGCATCGCAGCGCGATGCGTTTTGAGCTCGTAGATCTGCTATTTTTGCTTCTTTTGTATGAGATACTAGAATGACAAAGTAGGACGTCACAATATGCAATGTGGCCCTCTGGAGTGAAGGTGGAAATATAGTGGCCCTCGCCATCATCAAGTTGCCCACCCCTGTATCAGGCACTTTTGAACTCCCGTGGTTCAGCTCACCTGTACCAGAGTCATGTGAGAGCCCAGAGCCAGCAGCACCTTCTCTGTCTTGGTGGGGTAGGGGTTGTCCCTGTGTTTGTACAGCCAGTGTTTCAGGGGTCGGGCCATGTCCTGCAGCGCCTGTCTCTTGTGCCGAACTTTGACCCCGCCGAGACGAGACCTGGAGGGGAGGGGTTAGAGGTCGACAACAGTGGTGTAATGCAGTGGTTCTCAAACCTTTTTAGGCCGCGACCCCCAGAATAATCATATTTGAACTGGGGACCCCCCCCCCCCCCACCCTGACGAGCACTAAGAGTTGAGGCATTACATTTTGTGAGCATGTAGATCGTCTATTTTCACCATTTCTGCCTCTAATATTTGACAATTTGGCCAATGTTTAATTTGTCATTTTAGAGGTATTAAAAAGTCCTTAAATTGTCACTTTAGAAATGTGCAGAGACCCTCTATACACTTAAACTTTATGTTGGTTTGTTTACTGTTGAGTGAGAAAACAATGTTGCACATTAAGTTAATCATTTGGGGACCCCCCAAAATAATTTGGGGGGTCCCGACACACAGGTTGAGAACCACTGGTGTAATGCATTTACTCAAGTACTGTCATTTTTTGACAATTTATGCGTATGCTTATGTTTTTTTACTCTACTAGAATTACTTGAAAACTTTTCAGGTTTTAGATTATTATTACAACACATTCATTAAACAATTAAGCTTAGCTGATCTAATATCACATGTACCGTGATGACACGTGAGCTAGTGTAGATCTGCTGTTTTTGAAAGATTTTGTACTTTTACTTTGGTATTTAGATTTTTGATGCCAATACTTTTGTACTTTTATGCAAGTACATTTTTGAATAGAGGATTTTTTTTACTGTACTTAACTCTACATTGTGTTATGCTAAGTAAAAAACTCAAGGTACTTCTTCCACCATTGGAGGTCACAACAGAGGTCACCACAGCCTCCTTCTGCCCTCATTTTCTTTTTATTCTGTTGCTATGGCTGTTTGATTGATCAATGGTTTTACTCTTAACCGGTGTTTCGTACGAGTAATAACTTTGTAAAAGTTACATGATTTGTGCTAAAAATTATCTTAAAAGAGGCATTAACTATACACACATTGACCGTGGGTGCTGGGATAAAAACACAATCGAGTTTAAAGTAGAACCTGCACAAGGCTACGGTAAAAGACAAATAGAGATGTCTTAGCTTGGTGTGTGGGTGTATGTAAAAATGCTCTTCCAATTATAAATGTTAGGCCTATAATTGTATCCCACATGACCAATAACCACAGGTGTTACCTTTAACATTTGCAAAGAAAGGCTACAATATTCTGACATTATCTGAGAACATCATTACTATACCTATGACCTATTACAGGTTTTACATACCAGTATTATGTTCCACAGTAAGTTCTACAGTAAGTTCCCAACTTTCTAGTCTTTGACAGAATTATAAATTATACATATATATAAACAACGTCATTCATTGACTATTATGTGCCATCCCAAAGGTCGCCACATATTATTCCAAACATCAGACATGAAGTGCGTACCCATATCTTCTGTACTTGGTCGTTGAGCTGTGGTCGGCAGCAGTGTCCTTGCGTGGCAGGGAGCCTGCGGCGCTCTGTCCGTCCGCAACGCTGCTCTGTCCGTTCGTTATGTCCACACAGGTCAGCCTGCTCCTCACCTCTGACCTCCCCCTGCCGTCCTCGGCGTCGAGGAGCTCCTCGCACTTCGTCACGGCCCCTGGATTCATCCTCTGACACCAAGAGTTCTCCCAGTCGGCAGGTGCATCAGTGGACCTCCACGTGTAACAATCGGACATGGTATGCTCCCATCCTTTCTGTGACGTATAGGCGATAAAGGGGGGGATTCAAAGATAACAAAGAAAGGCTCTCCTCGGTTTATGTCAGTGGTTGCTCCCTGAAGGCCGCCACAGGCACTGGTCTCTGTCGTCAAGACAAAGATGGAGTATTCCAGTCCGGTGGTCACACGATGAGCAAATGATGCCTGCAGAAACGAGGAGAATGTTTTCTGAGTTTAGCTGGGTGGCTCTTGGAGGAGAGTTCAAATAACCTGTTCCTCCATTACTCATTGGCCCTCTGGCCGTCCAATCGGCATCTCGGGAGAGCTCTGCTCTGTGTTTGTGCAAAGTTTGCTGCTGAGCAGCGGCAGCCCTGCATGAGCAGACTGCTGAACAGCAGTTACAGTACACGCACGCACGCAAACACACGTGCGCGCAAACACACACACACACATCTGTTTTGAAAGAATATATAGTTTGTGAGAGCATCAGCAGATGTGGTCATACAATTTATCACTGATATTTTGTCCGCTGTATGAGTGTGCGTATGTGCAGGGGCGTCACAACTGAGTTACTTGGGCCCAAGGTGGAGGGGCCTTAATTATTTTATACTTTAGCTATTGAAAAATAGCAGATATGCAAGCTCACAGCGTGGCACAGAGTGCCGTGCTGCGAGCTTTTAGATCTGCTATTTTTGAAAAGTCGTGAAAATGTGTGCAAATCTTTGAATATATGTATTTTTTTAAGCGAACATTTGTAACTCAAATTTTGCTTCTGGGGGGTCCCTGGAACTCAATATTTTGAGATGGGAGTCCATGGGCCAAATACATATCATTTTGGGGGTCCTTCACATGAAAAGGTTTGAGCACCACTGACATAGAAACATAGAAGGATTTTAAATATTCAAAAACTTGCACAAATGTTCACGATTTAAAAAAAATTGCAGATCTACAAGCTCGCAGCACGGCACTCGGTGCCACGCTGTGAGCTTGTATATCTGCTGTTTTCCAATAGTTAAACTCGGTGCCACGCTGTGAGCTTGTATATCTGCTGTTTTCCAATAGTTAAAGTACCCAGGGCCCAGAATTTGGTGCGACACCCCTGAGTGTGCGTATGTGTGTGTGCTGAGAAGTGTATCAGATATCCCCTTTAAGTAATCTGACATGCCCTCATACTTTCTCCATGAGCCGTACGAATCTCATGGATCTTGTGGTTTTACCAAAAGTCATGTCAGCAAATTATATATGTTCTACCAAGGGATTCTGGAAATTTACGGGTGTAATGACATGGTTCTTAATGCTCAGTAAAAACCGCCAAACTGTGTTCCATGTTCGCCAGTGAATCCTGCTGAGTTCAAATGGATTCGGAGTACAAATTGGACCATAATGAAGTCAACATAAACAATGGAAAAATGAAACTGATACGCGTGTGTCATCTTTGGGCAGCGTTGCATGATGAATAGGGCGTGTGTGCCTATACGTGCCTGTCTCTGTTTATTGTTGTCTGTGCGTGCGTGCGTGCGTGCGTGTGCGTGCGTGTGTGTATGTGTGAGTGTACATCCAGCACTATTAGCATGTGTATTTGGGTGTGTGTCAGAGAGCTAACAGTAGCCTACGCCTCTTTTACAGTGCTGGCAGAGATAGTCCACAGATAATGCACATATTTATAAAGTTCTGTCTCCGTTTCAGAGCGGCACTTATCAATGGTGACTGAGCGGTGATGAAAACTGGCCCTGACAGAAGCATTAACATGGTCATTAGTTTAACTGCGGCCTATGACAACATGCAGGCACCGAGCCCAGGGCTCGGCGTGGTAGTCCAGCCTCATATGTTCATCCTTATCCCGACATCCTCCTAGAAAACAAGAAATTAAGCTATTCACTCCAGAAGCAGACGTCCCAAATCCTACACAAAGCGGTGCTTTCTCCTCCAAAATGAAGATGATACCATGAAATTAAAGTCAATTATAGTATTTTTAATGGCATGAAGTTACATTTTTTAAACCAATGGCTTAAATGTCCTAGAACTAACTTTTAAAGACGGCATCCTGTTTATTTTAGACATGTGGATGTTTAGGTTGAAGTAATACCTTTTTTTCCCTCGCTATACTGTATCTCATAGTGACTACACCAAGTCCATGTCTATAATGCATTATAAACATATTTATAATGCATTATAATCTGCTCATATAATTATAGTACAATTATAGTTACAAGTTACAAGCTCTCATAAATACTTTTTATAACTCACAACACAATGCTCCCTTATACAGACTTTCTATTGGCTGGGATAGTGTATGTATTATACAATTCATTGTAAAAATACATTACATAACATTACATTACATTACATACATACATTATAAAACACATTATGATCACTGTTCTAATCGGTTGTATGACTATAAGTGGGCATTGGGTAGTTTTAAGTAGCGAAAAAACACTACTAAATAAATTTCATTTAATGCATTTAATTTATATGCAAGAACAACACACCTCCAGGAATGTAATTGCTTTACTTAAAGGTGGTGGAAGTTATATATTTGTGTTAAAATAAGTGTTAAAATAAGAGTATCTATCTCTCCAGATATTTAAATGTTTGGGATAACAATTTCATCCAATCAGGGGGGCGCCCACTGGCCTACCGGTCCAGGCGCATACCACATAGGCTTGGTGTAGCCTGACGGCGTGTCGCTGGTTCGGTTCCCGGTCCTGGCTGCCGATAAACTAGTGAAATTGGAAGTGATGAAACAATGAAATGAGCACACAAAATCATGAATGTAACAATTATTTTAAGCTAATACAATTGGTTATTCAGATTGGATGAAATTGTTGACCCACCTGAAAATGTACTTTCTTTTCATTGTAAATACAGTGAGATACTGAAAAAACACACTCTATAACAATGATTACTATAAGAATATATGGCTTTAACCTTTTAACAAAAGTGTTTTTCTGTTAACCAAAAAATATAACTTAAAGTTATAGAACCTTTATGGTCACTTTCTACCCAATGGTCACTTTCAATGTCCTATTATCACTCTATAAATAATGCATTAACAGTGATTTTAATGTGTCATATAAAGTGTTGACATAATAGCAAATTAAAATAATTTAAATACACTAAAGTTTATTTTATGAATTATAACTTAACTGCTCTGCTATCATAACACTAATGTGACACTCTACAAACTTGCCCTTAAAAGACACCCAACCTTTTTATTAAACGACAGCTCAAATCTAACTAGCAGCTTATAGAGTCAGATATACTGACAGACTCCATACGTTTGTTCCATGTTCATAATTCTCCTACATCGGCTGGGAAGTAGAGTTTAAAGGCTTTTAAAAGCAGAAAAGCACATGGTCCAGCGTCCGTTAGGTGCAGTAAATTCCACGGTAACATTCCACGGCAGCTATCACAGATCATTGACTCCTAGTTCTCCCTCTGCGACATGTTGTACAGCGGCCCAGCTGTTGATATTAGGTGGGAAATGCACCCTCATTCAGTAGCCTGGAGACCCAAGGAAAAACATTGTGCATGGAGATATACAGTATATGTCCTTGCTTGGATAGCTCGGTGCAGCTGCGTGTGTGCTTGTTGGACGCTCACAGATGTCTGTTCAAAGCCCTGGGTCCCACTGGAAATGGCCTTAAAGTGCTTCTCTTGGCCTGAAAACAGATCAAAACTGAAGTTTTGAGACAATAGGTCAAAGCCACAAAAACCTCTGTTTCCTATGTAAAACTGTCCACTTTGACAGAATACTTTGTTTTCTCGTGATTCATAGTAGTATTTTGATCAAAACTGAAGTTTTGAGACAATAGGTCAAAAGCAAAAAGTTAAATAAAATAAAAAGACAAATCATACTCATGCTCTGCAGAAATGGATGCTATGGAGACAATTGCTTAATGTATCTTTACAGTAAATGTATACTTAAATGTCCACGATGGTGAACCTCACAAAAGTACAGGGCTAGTGTCCTATCCTTCAGGCACATAAAAGTCTCCCATAGAAATGTGAGCATAAAGGAGTAATACACCCAAAACGATACTTATTTTCTATGAATTACACACCCCATGAAGCCTTGAATTCATTCATTAATGTGTTTCCTACATTCCTAAGCCAAGCATTTGATGACCGGCGGAAAGATGCTAATGTCTCCGGTAGGAGACTCCGCGAGTCTCCTACCGGAGACTCCACCGGTCATCAAATTATTGGCTTAGGTTGAACTACTCCTTTAAGTTAACTTCAAACACATTCCGTCGTTGTCGGGCAGAAACCTCGTATCTCCAAGTTTCAAATTTGTACATTCATCATTCATACAAGACTGTCGCACACAATTAGTGAAAGTAACACAGTGCCTCGCGGTGCGAGGTGTCGTGTGCTTGTAGATCGTCTATTTTCACTATTTCAAATTGTTTTTAGAATAATAACTAAAAAGGAAGGTTTTGGACATAGGCCTACACGGTTTCCACCCGACAACAGCGATTTGTTTGTACGCTCTTTTGGGCAGCGACGGTCACATGACTGAATGGGACCAATTGACATCATGCTGGTGTGTAATGTTTGAAGTGTGAGCTGCGGAGAGGCACAAAGCGTTGGGTTTTCATTGGATCACTCTGGTGTCTTTAATGGCACCGTTATGATCTCACAGGGCGCCTGCAGATCCTCAGTGGTGTGATGAAATTATACTGCCATGCTTGGCTGCACCGCTGATGCCCCAACTAACTAGGAACCTGGCACAGCTGACCCAGAATGCAGTTCAAGTGTTGCCCACGACAGCCCTGGTTAGTGTGTAGGCCTACACAATATGGTGATCGTATCAGATGGTGGACAGCAGGGGTCTTTTTTAGAGAGAGAGAGAGATATGAAGCAGGGAGACCCCACTTACATACAGTATTGTATAAAATTGTGTTGAAGATTAAACTTTTCCAAAGACTTGTTTGACAGCACTGTTAAGCGTTGTGTTGTGTGTGTGTGTGTGTGTGTGTGTGTGTGTGTGTGTGTGTGTGTGTGTGTGTGTGTGTGTGTGTGTGTGTGTGTGTGTGTCTGAGCTTGACGAAGGTCTCAGGACCGAAACGTTGCTCCGATTTTATTAAACTACTCTCTTGCAAGTGGCTGTGTGTGGGTTTGATCTGTCCAAGATGTGTATTTTGACATTTAACCACTTAATCTGTCAATGCTTATAGTAAACTTGACCTTTCACTGATGCTTGGTCCGTTCTTCTTTCCCCCTACACCAAACCTGTTCGCCGAAACAGTGTACAGAAGCCTATATGAGGAGGTAGTTTATCATTTTAGAAGACAGACAGACAGAGGTAGTTGATACTCGTTTGAACAATTGATCGATACTAGTCAGTGTTTCTCATATGTTGGCATATCTGTTTCCTGTTCCAATAATATTCCCCATAGCTGCTGAAGTTGTTGAACTACAACACGTGTGAAATGTTTCCGGTTCAAATCTGCAAGGCCATAAGGAAATGAACTGGAACAAGAAACAAGTATGCCATCCTCTGAAAGACCAGGGACTACAGTTACAGCACAGAGCTGATTACTTTTCATTTTGTAGGCTAAAATAAAGTTTGACAAAAGTTCTCATTTTGGCCTACATATCTACTTGTGATTTAAGTAACCAAGAATAGGCCTACTTCAAATGATCAGGAATTGTATTTCGATAATATGCTTGATAGCGGCAGCTTAACCAGTGCTACTTGACTTAATACCTCAGTCACCTCAAGCTCCTGACTTACCGTAACACTGTACCCCATTGATTTGACCATCAGCTTCACGACGAGTCCCACACCACCTTTACAGTGGGGTTTTATGTCTCGTCATAACTCTTTCTCTCTCTCTCTCTCTCTCTCTCTCTCTCTCTCTCTCGCGCGCTCACACTCTGTTTGTCTGTGAGGGCCCAAAATCCCAGGAAACACATTTACTTCCCTCCACATCACCGCTCTCCTTTCCTAACAAACATGACATGATGGACACGTTAACACTCCTTCACACCCAATTGACCACGGCTTCCAAAAAAGAATGAAGGAACCCCTTGAATGTGGAGGAATGCGTCCGTTAAACGGAATTAGCTCGAGTCCACCTCATGTGGAGAGACGGGAGAAACGGCGCACCGTGTGCCTCTCCGAAAACCATGCGTTCAAATGTGAATGTTTGTTAATGGAGTGTCACTAATGGCAAATGGGTGCCAATTATGTTTCAACTACCTCAATAATGGCAGCTTTACTGTATCGCAGAGCCACAGACCTGTTCACAGAGAATAATGATTCATGTTAGAGCAGCCGTATGACAGCCAGCCTGCAATTCGACAGGAATGGAAAACTTACCTTTTTACTCTTGGCTAATTAGCCTAAAACTGATGCTTTCAAAGGACCATGTAACAGTCAACATACTGGGCCAGAGGTTCTCAGTTTCCTTTCCAGTCAAGGAGCGCCAAAGTAATGTGTATTTGGCTGTGGACCCCCTTCTGAAAATATTTTGTGTATCGGATCCCATACAAGATTTGTGTTGTTAAAATGTGTTGTGTATCATTCAATGTTGATTGAATGATTTCTTTGAACATAGTTTATAAGCTCACAACGCCTGCAGATCGGTTATTTTCAAATAGTAGATGTATATAGGGTCAAAGACCCCTGGGGGTCCCTGGACCCCACTTTGAGAACCACTGGCCTAACTGATGCTTTCAGAAGAACCATGTCAACAGTCAACAAGCTAGGCTACACAAATAGCTGTTACCTGATAGTTCCGTGCACATTTTGACCTTGAATTTGATAGCTTTTTAAGGTAAATTAGATGTACAGTGAGTTTTCGTGTAACATTGACAACAATGGACGGCTACATTCTGTATAACATTTATTGAATATGAACAACAAGATGTAAAAATAATAAAAGACCATTTTGGGGAAAACGGTCAAGGTTTATGTCAGCAATGTGGCCGATGTTGAGGATGAATAATGAATAACGTAGCCGTAGCCTAACACTGGTGTGGTCCTTTAAAACCATCGTCACATGAATGAGGACTTGAAGTGATGGTTGAAAACATGGCTCTTCCACAGAGGCTTTCAGTTTCAGCGGACCGTTATCTTGTTTGTACAGCGGTGTTGTTGGCAAAGTATCGCCTTTGACTATACCAGGCCTACTAATAATATTTCTCTGGTGTGCATTACAGTTAATTGAAGTGCGGCATCTGTCAGAATAATTACATGCTGATGTTTGTAACTTGGCAGAGGAGGACCACACGGAGCCACAAGTTGTGGGGAGTTTTTTCATTTCTTTTCCCCCCCCCCCTCTCTCTCTCAGTCGACGACGTTATTTTAGCCAAATTCAAACTCAAAGAGCAAAACACTGGCTCTGGAACAGAGGGAGGCAGAAGGCTGACTTATCCTTTGTCGTGTGACGCCGGTGACGCGGGCCAAAAATAGCCGATCTATGCAACACATTGTTGCATAGATCGCACAGTTCAGCTTGTAGATTTGATTTTCAGCAGAGGAGGGACACAGTAGTATGTTCAAGTATACATTAAATCAAGTTTTTATTTATTTATTTTTTGCTAATTATTTGTATAATCCAGTGGTTCTCAAACCTTTTCATATCAAGGACACCCAAATTGATATAGGCAATTTGTATATCTTGATATATCTTTCATTGTATTTTGCTTTAATTTGCTTTGAGAGAAACATCAAACATCATCATTCCATGTCCTTGACTTGTTTAACACCAGAGGTGTGTCATTCGGATGACTATGCAGGCAATCCTATAGTTCAAATCAAGCCTGTCACCAGAGGTGTAAAGTAATTAAGTACAATTTTGAGGTATTTTCTTTACAAATGTAAACATTCAGCGTAATGAGTACTTTTACTTTTGGTACTTCCAAGTAGGGCTACATTTTGATGTCCAATACCTTTGTACTTTTACCCAAGTACATTTTCACTACCAGCCTTTCATTTCGTCAATGTCGGGCAGAAACCTTGTATCTCCAAGTTTTTAATTTGTAGTTTTTTTTTTCTTTTCGAAAAGCAAAGCCCTGTTTCATCATACAAGACCGTCACACAAAACTTGTGAAAATAGCTGATCTACAAGCACACAACGCCTCGCATCGCGAGGCGTTGTGTTCTTGCTGATCGGCTAATTTCACTATTTTAAATAATTTTAAAAATAATTCAAAAAAAAGGAAGGTTTTGGACATACAAGGTTTCCACCCCGACAACGACGATTTGTACTTCTACACTGCTGTATTGATACTTTTACTTGAGTGAAACGTGGGAGTGCTTCCTCCACCGCTGCTGGTCACATGACCAGAGCGTCTGTGCGTGTCTCTGGAGGCGTGCAGCCATCCTGCAGGAACCCACTGGACCTCTGCTTCCTCCATGCTCTGGAGGTCGGCCCTCAGCTCCTTGAACGCCGCGCTGATGTCGCCGTTGACGACCACCTTGTCAAACAGGTGACCGTATTGGCTGTCCATGGCGTCCGCCGAGCTGATCATATCCTCGAAATCCTCCTCCTGCGTAGGGGGGGGCGATATGGAAAAATAACAATATCACGATATGTTTCCAAGCGGTATCACGATGCACAATCTTTTTTTTTTTTAAGATTTGTTTTTGGGCTTTTTATGCCTTTATTTGATAGGACAGTAGACTGACAGGAAACAGGGAGAGAGACGGGGAATGACATGCGGCAAAGGTCATCCGGATCGGGAATCCAACCGGCGACGCCAGCAGGCATCACAGCCTGGTATGTGGTATGCGCCTTGACCACGAGGCCAGCGGGCGCCCCACGATGCACGATCTTATCGCGATTCTTCTTCATGTTGTTTTTTCCGGTTAATTTTCATGTTACGTAATACAGTACAACCGCCTACCGAGTTAACAAAAACTAAAAGAAAAAGGAGTAACAGACCATTTAGACCAGTGGTCCGCAAAGTGGGGTCCAGGGACCATCTGGGTTCCTTTTGGGAGGTCTAAATTGACCCATACAAGTATGTAACTCTGACAGTTTACAAATGGACCGCCATTTGGTTTCATTTGTAAACTGTTAAGGGGAGACCTTTACATTGTTAAGTGTGAGAACTACTGATTTAGACCAAAATGCAGGTTTAAATGAATTCTGTAATACATCTCTGTATTAACAATCCAACAGGATTTTTGTATGAGGCTCCTCATTGTATCACGATATATATGATATCTCTGAAAAGGCATATCGTGGAGACATTGTATCGTCTCTCAACGATATGTATCACCATATCGCCCACCCCTATACTCCTGCATTCGAATGAAAAACACCTGTGTCAACATTAACCACTCCGCAACCTCCACAGGACGTTCAGTACATTAGGACGTCGGACGTGAATCCATTTCACAGTGATCTCAGTGTGGCTTGGATGGATATGAAACAAATTCCCATGAAAACGGCAATGTGTAACATGACTGTCATTACATGCTGGGAGTAAAGGATAAGAGGTCTTTTGGCAACAGCTGCTGTGCAGCAACTTGTACGCACGGCCCAATAAGATATGCCTGAGCTCGGTTAAGGCTTTGGTGGTTGGCAACAGGCGGCCTGCAGCCATGCTGCAGAACAGGTGTATGACCCCAGCGTTTTAATAAGGGCAAACAGGGTTGAACGCTGCATGAGAAGCCAGATGGGTGTTATGAAAGTGACCTGCAGTCACCCGCCCCGCCAAAGACATGCATTGCCATTGCCATGACACTCATACAGGCAGAGACACATGGAGACACACAACAGTATACCACTAGAGCATGGGTCTTCAACAGGGGGTCCGGGACCCCTAGGGGGTCTTAAGAGTTACTACAGGGGTCAGGGGGTCCTCCAAATCTTTGAGTGATAGAAAGTTTTTTCCCTCCTTTTTTATATTATATAATATAGGCTATCCATATCCATATATCCATATTCCGTGAACTTTAGCCAAAAATAGCAGATCGTCTATTTTTGGCAAAGAGGTTTGGTGTAGAGGGGAAAAAGAGCAGAAAGGTCAAGTTTATTAATTATTGACGGTTCAAGTGGTTAAATATCAGAAAACACAAATTGACATGAATCCAAAATACACTGATTTGGTCCTTGGCCTGAAAACGTTGAAGACCCCTGCACTAGACCAAGTGGAACTGTTACTTGAATTAGATTCCATGTTGTGTTATGAAATATATCTCTGCTGTCGGGCCGAAACCTCCTAACTCCAAAATGTTCATTTTCAGGAAAATGAGTTCAAGTGGAGTTAGGAGGTTTTGTCGAAAGCACTTTTTACTGCTTTCCATTGGTTCAATATTATGTTAACCAACACACAGACGTAAAGGGTGTTCAATAGCCTTGATTTATGAAAAGAAATCTAAAACCTCATAAATGGAGTTAGGAGGTTTTGGCCAGACAGTGAATCATGCATTTATTCACTCTGTCATGTAACTCCCATCTGGGGGTGCCACCCCCAGATGTGAGTGGCACCCTGGCCTAGTTGTGTCCAGAACAGATGCGAGATATGTCTACTGTATGTAGCATCTACATGGAGCAGCTATACACCCACTCCAATGACCCTATCTGTCTCTTAAAACTCAAATAGTCAGAGGGTCAACCATGTGGAAAACAAGGTATGTATGTGTTTAACTGTGTATGTGGTGGTCAGGCAGCCGCCCAGGGCGCCCTCTCGAAGGGGAGGGACCCGTCCTTGCCCCTCACTGCAAAGTACTACTCTAGTACTGTAGCTTGTCCACTACGCCCGTTCTCCCAGAAATTATAGTGTGCAGACAATCTGTCTGTTTTAAAGATAGTTATTTGTTTTGGTTGGTTTTCTTGGTCCTCATTATTCAAGGAATATGGGGGGTGTCAGTGCTCTAACTGTATACGTCACAAGACTGGCTTTTTGTCCAAACCATTGCCCTGTACCTGCCCATACAATTGAATGGAGGAGTTATGGCACCAAGTGAAAAGCTGCAAGACTGATGGAAAGTGCATGTACCGTACACACATCTCAGCCATATGCATACTGTACACATAATCAATGTAGTTTTCTTTTTAAATGGAACCAAATGGAGCCTTATTTATACACCCTCCGAGTTAAATGAACACTAACCCTATTTTACACTCCGGTTCTTTGCTATCTTACTGTGGGTACAGTAAGAAAAGTCAAATTGCATCTTAAACCAGCCCTAAGCTGGTCTTAATTGTGTTTAGAAAACTGGTGACACTTGTGGTAGCGGTCAAATTTGACCCGTGATTTAACTCAGCCCAAAATACTAAAAAGATTATATATATTTAAAAGAAAGAAGAAAAAAAAACTCCCCCACCTCATAGCTCACTTGTTATGCGTTCATATCCGTGTAAACACTATTAACATATTATTTTGGTTTAGGGTTAGGGTGTCATATTTCAATATAGCTCATTTTCAACTAACCCTGTTGAAATTCACTCATTATGTCCTATAATGAAGACAATGGCTAATGATGTTATCTGGCTATAATAAACTAATATTAGAACACGCTTCCACAAATAAATTACTTGTTTTTGTTTTTCAACTTAATTTTATTTTCATATTATTAACAAATATTAACAAAAAAGTTACACTTCCCCGGGTCGAAATTGACTCGTATACAGTAAAGAAGGTAAAGTAATTTATTTTCATAAACCCAAACTTTATTTTACTCCTAATAGCAAAAGCAAAGTGAGTCTCTCTCTCTCTCTCAAACATGTAAAAATGGAATATTGACAATTTGGGGGGAATTGAGCCACACTTCTCTGCCGGGTAATTTTTGACCCGTAACACCACAAGTGTCACCACAGAATTAACTAAAATGATAATAATTAATGTTGTTGTGTTAAAATAGCTGTTTCTGAGGATATCTGAGGACACAAAGCCTTGTTCCAATAGAGAAATGTTAATATGTTTTATTATTTAAAGTTGAAAACAAGTTGAAAAAGTTGAGACACAGCAGCATAGAAAAGGTCCATGCACTTTATTTCAATAGTATATGCGTGCCTACACTTTATTACTGATAGATATTGTTCAAGCCTCTTGGTTTTCTTTATCTGTCTCTGCTCAACATGTCATTTCATATTTTAGGCTCCTGACATACACAGCTGTCTGTCATGCTTTAATAAGTGCCATAAAAAAATCACCTAAACCGAGAACGAGCATGTAATTATTAAGTTGATATGTCGATATATCACAGACGTCTCTTGGACACAAGGCGTCAGACTCATTCTGACCAGCAACATGGCCATTGCAGGTGGTCCACCTGTTTCCCCCCGTCCCCTGACGTCATTATATCATCATCATGTTATTAATTCTGCTGCATAGAAGGAGCTTTCTTTCAAGTTGTGTACGATCCGTTTCCCCCAGCACAAAATTGTTTGACTCCTCCAACATGCCGAATCTGTTGGAGGAGAGGCAATCTGGCTCTTGAACAGGGAATGGGAGATGACACTCTGATTTATGTTATGCCCAAAACACGCCCATGACTCAATCAGAGATGAACTACAATCCCTTTGCACCGGGCACCGTGCGCCGCGCCAAGAAAATGTACTGCTTGACAAACAAAACTAGAGTTGGACACACACCCAACATCATTTGTTCTTTGCGTCATAGATCTTTTAAATAGGGCCGTGAGGATTTTCCTATGTAACAGAGCATGGTCTAGCAGCTCTCTGAGGGCTTTTCTACATTTTGATGTGCTGACTGCTGCCTGTCATTGCCTGTGTTGTGCTGTGGATCCCTAGTTGATTCAGATTCTTGCTCTGTTGTTGTTATAATTCTGTTGATGTCAACGACACTGTGATCGCGTGTCTAATTCAGGGGTCTTCAAAGTGGGTGACGGGGCACCCTGGGGTGCCGTGATGCTAGTCCAGGGGTGCCGCGAGATAATTTGATAATATTTGGAATTCATCAATATCACTACATCAATGTCACTTCACTATGCTTAGTAAAACAGACCTGATTTGCACTGTACTTGATGAGTTCTTTTTCCATCTACGACGATGAGTGCGAGATATAGCGGATGTGACGCAACCACTCCCTTGGTGCAGTAACAATAACATGTCCTACTGGAAGCATCATGTCTCCTTTCAATATTTCTGGGGGCGTTATTTCGTCTTTCTCTGGTGTTATTGGTGTTACCTCCATGATGTTTTCAAACGTTTTCTTAAACTATACACTCATAACAAGAATAGGCCGGTCGAATGACTTTGTCTGAGCTATTGTGTTTCTGTTGTGTTTCCAATGGAACTACAGTTCAGTGCAGCAGTGGCTTCTTCCGATACTCGCCGCTCGGGAGCTACTGTAGCATTCGGAGATTGTGGAATAGTTGTCTGGCTACGCGAGACTACCATGCATGTGGCAGTGGAATAATATTTGAAATTGAAAATGGTGCTTGTGTGTGTGTGCGTGCGTGCGTGTGTGCGTGCGTGCGTGCGTGCGTGCGTGCGTGCGTGCTTGTGTGTGTGACATTATGGTTAGACTTACTGAAAATATCCTGGCTGGTTTGTTTTCTCCACCGTCAGAGATGAATTTGGTTCTCCTTCTAGTGAAGCGCAGCTCTTCGATCCGCGGCGGCTTCACAAACACAACGTACGGCTTGAACTCAGCGGTGTACAAACGCTGCACCACCTGCAAGTGATGGAAACACAGAATGGGTGGCAGGACAAGAATTCATTGTAACACAACATGGGGCACAAACAACTCACACTCAGCGCCTCAGATCAAATGAGATAAATCAAACAATAAGAATTCTTGTGTTTTCTTTCTGTACATTTCTAGACTAGTAGGGGGAGGAATATGGGTAATTTTAGGTTTTAATTTCAAATTGATGCAAAGGTTTCATTTTCTCTACTAAATTCACAATAAGGATATAGAACATGTTTTGTCAGACTCAGATAAAGAGAATGGCCTCAAGGGGGAGTCAACGGTTCCCCAACCCACAGCAGTAGCAACATACAGGAACTGTTCTAACTTTTGATTGGATCATCCAAGATGAACATAATGAGGTATGTATGGATTCAGGATCAGGATCAGCAGCAACTGGTATTTCACACATTATTACCCAAAGAACCCATCTGTGATTGGTTCTTTGATCCATCGTTTACTCGAGCAAGGCCAGCGATTGGTCAAATGTGATGGCTTTTGTCACTCACATTTGGCTGCGCGTCCAAAAGGCACGCCTTGTTCTCCGCTATCACCTGGAGAACCGAGTCCATACGGATTCCATAATAGTGGCCCCTGTATCTGCCATATTCAACGAACCTGGAGAGAGAGAGAGAGAGAGAGAGAGAGAGAGAGAGAGAGAGAGAGAGAGAGAGAGAGAGAGAGAGAGAGAGAGAGAGAGAGAGAGAGAGAGAGAGAGAGTGATGGAAGGAGATGGACACAAACAGAGAATATTGGTAGCAGGCAGTAGGCATGGGACGATAATCGTTATTATCGTTTATCGTGATAAAACAAAATAGTCACAATAATCGTATTGTGGTGTGACGCCCGCTGG